>NC_142091.1:57714934-58022059 GCF_054644295.1 Miniopterus natalensis | reverse complement strand
ATAATGTTCACCTCAAATCTCACTTCCAACATTATCATTTCTTTTATAAAATGTCGCATGTGGGACAAGGTAACAATACAGCTGTATGCTTTGCTGTCTGTGAGTGAACTGATTAGCAGATGTACAGTGACCAATTTCAAGCAAATCTGAGAGAATACGATTGGTCACCGATCATGAAATGCATGTTACTCACTTAGTGACTACTTTGTGTAATTACTCACAGTTACTATACCGTGGTAACTGAAATTTAAATTGTGCTGTTAGGGAACTGGTATTATTCAACTAAATCTTTGCCACTGGAATTTGTGGCTACATGAATTGTGCAAACTGAGGACTGCCTATGCCTTACTTGTTTACATTGACCCAGAAAGGCTTAAAGTGGCTGCTGAAAAAGCCCATCTAAATTTACATTAATTAGCGCAGGATGAGTGCATTTGAGGTGGTTTTCAAATGTCATTTGGCAATCAACTTTAAAATGTATCTGAGAACACAGAATTTTAGAAATAGGGAAAGTACTTTAAAGATCCCATAATGTGATACCACAAATTATCCAGCATGTTTATTATGAATGATTTCTCCTCCTTCAATTTCGATTTGCTCATAGAGCCACTTGCGGTCACAGCGGCATTCTGCTCCACATTTGGTGGAACCACAGGCAGGACAGGCATAGAAACACCCTAAGCAATCTTCATCAAGGCAGTCACAGAGGTCCATCCCACTGAAAATCAGGAGGCCCTGGCTATCGTAGACCTTACTCTTCGCCGGTATCACTTGTCTGTAGAATAAACACAGGTGAATCACACCTCACACACAAATATATTATTTTGAATATTTAATTGAAAATAAGGTAATGAAAAAATTTAAGGAGATAAAATATTCTGAATTAGAAATGAAGTCCTGACAAACTGGTACATAACTTACCCACTCAAGGCTACCCTACAACTAGGAGTATATGAACTCCATGTCCAAAGAGACCTCACTCTAAAGTACTGAGACAAATACAAAAAGCCTAAATGTGCCTCTCAAAGTCCATTGAAAAATCAACTCAGTGAAGGAATGGACAAAAACTTTGTCCAAAAAATAAGTATATCTGTTAAAACTTCCCTCACCTTTAAGAAAAGGAAAATGGCCCGTTAATAGTGATACGCTTTTTTGGCTACCAATCTCTTTACTGCTTTGTGAACATAGTTTTATGTTTATTACAGTGTACTACTCTATTGTTGTAAAATACTTCTGTAATTTCCTTTAATGTGAAGTTGTTACCATCACTTCCTCTGGGACATAGTATCCTTTTCACCACAAGCACTTTCCTCAATTTAAAAAGTCGTATTCTAAACAGTTTAGTTTCCTCATTCATTCTGCTGACTGTACCGTAACTATTTCCATTTCATACCTATAACATTTCTCATGAAATTTATTTTCTAGCGGCCACTCATACAGCAGATATACCAATTACATAATACCAATGTTTTTCAAAAACTTCAATTACTTTAATTCTAAGTATAATTTGTTTAAATTATTTTAATTCCCATGCCAAAAATATTATCCTGCTCATTTCATTGATACTTTCTTAGAAACAAATTTTTAGTGTTGAAAAAGATGTCAATTTTTTATGAGGCCCTCAGATGTTACCAATTCCAGATTACCCAATTAAAATATTTACCCAGAAAATTCAAAACTTAAGAGAAAGATAGGGGAACAATACAGATGTGAGGCAGAAAGTTAATATATGAAAGAAATAACCCGTAGCCTACCTGTCTGAACCAGAGGTTACACTTTTTGTAAGTCTTCTTTTTTCTCTTTTACCAGTTTCTGAAGCAAATTCAGTTTGCTTTCCTGGGTTTGTAAATTGTAATGACTTCAAAGCTTTAGCAGTTCTTCCCTGAATAAAAGTAAAGAAATTATCAACTTAGATCTTGACATCATATCATATTAATATTTCACTTAATGTTAATTCAGATTATTCCTTAACCTGGAAGACAGTCCTGAACTCACAAAAAAGAAAAAAGAGGTTTTAGAGCCCAAGTGCAACAAAATTCAGATGGCCCTGGACCATATTAAAAATTTATTGGTTAATATACACATAATATTTGCATTACCTAAATTTAATTTCTAGCATAGAGGAAAGGAGGAGGTCAGGCATAGTGAAAACGGAAATTGCTGCTTTCAGCATGGGAGAGAAGTCAGAAAAACTGCTTTATAACCTAATGGCACATAACTGAGGTTCCTGGTAATGATCCTGAGTACTTAAGAAAAGTGTCTGTTGTTATTATATATGTTTTCAAAAGCAGAGAATGTGGTTTCAAGTCCTGAAATGCATTAAAAATTTTGATGGTTAAGAGTTTATGTTTGTTACTTGGGGGTAACAGCTTTATGTGACACATTCCACAAGAGCAATGGACAGGTTAAGTGGAGGAGACATCTGAAGTGACAGTAGCAAGCACCTAGCTGCAAGATAACACTGGGTCCTGGAGCTATGCCTCTGAGGGGAGAACAAAAGGAAAGCACTACGTCTAATTTAAAATTTTAATTATCTCTTAATTTGGTTTATTAATATAATGAATGATAAAATTGAGAAAAATATCCCAGCTGCAAGAATTAAGTTAGTTAAAAATAGAAATTTTGAGAAATGCTCCTTTGACATACTTGTCCTTGTTCTACACCAAAGAAAGCTTCATGAAATCTTAAATTGTTCTGATATGGGTAAACAATATGAATGCAGCCATGTGAATAAGTAAGAGTTATAGAATATTTATTACTTACAGCGTAAAAATACATGCTTTTCGATCATAGGGAGTCCTAAAATTAGCTTTAAGCATACCAAATAAAATTCCAGAGTTAGAAGAAAACTCACAAGCTTCTCAAAAACCCAAACAAGAATGGAATAGTGCCAAAGGAGAAAGAAAAGTTGAAATAAGAAACGGTTACTGAAAGTTACTTCTCTGATGTACTTTTTAAAGCAATACTTTTCATAAAAAGGGGAATTCCTCTTGCTGTATACAGACCATTGCTGGCTGGAGTGTCCCACTATTACTTTGGTGTCAGAAAAGAAACTAAGACAGTTAAGTCCTGGCTTTGCCAGAATGTTCTAAAAGCCAGTCCTAATGTCTTAGCACTAGGAGTTACAGCTTGAGAGTCTTGGGCATAGTATGTTATTCCTCTCCCAAGCCTACTTTATCATTCAATCTAGGTGAAATTTTCAACTGGTATGCCAAGACACACCAAGAATTTTTTATTTATTTATTTAAAATATATCTTTATAGATTTCAGAGAGAGGAAAGGAGAGGGAGAGAGAGAGAAACATCAATGATGAGAGAGTCATTGATCAGCTGCCTCCTGCATGCCCCCTGCTGGGGATCGAGCCTGCAACCTGGGCATGTGCCCTGACCTGGAATTGAACCCCGATTGCCTGGATCCTAGGTCGACACTCAACCGCTGAGCCACGCCCGGCCGGGTTCCAAGAATTTTTTAAAACATGCAATACCTGACTATTTAGTCAGGGGTACTGATCTCTTTTCCCTTAGATTGTCAAATTAAAAAAATGACAACAGCCAATAGAACAGCTGTCCAGTGTGAATGAAATAAAAATTTTACCTATATTTCTTGTCTGATGGGCAAAAAATATATTTTTGGACTGTCACAGAATTTTTCTAATTAGTTTATGTGTGCCATAAGATGAAAAAGGTTGAAAACGCTGATCTAGGTATATAGAAATATTTAGAAACGCCGCTTATTTTTACTTCCCCAATTTTATATTCACTGTATGCTGATTAGTATAATAAATAATAATGTAAATATGATTCCCTTATAGTTAAAATCCCAGATGTAGAAATAACATAGCAGAAAAAATGACTACTATACATACATCTGAATCAGGTTTTCTTTTCTGCCGGTCTTCAGAATCAACATCCACACTTCCATTGATTATCTGTGTGCATTTTGGACAAAGCTTCCAACCAGGTACAAGCTGTCTGCCAAATTTTGCACTCAGAAAAGTGGCATCATCTAAGTCAATTACATGCAAATTTTTTTTGGCTAGTTTTTTATGTATGTTAAATGGGTCACAACATGACTTCTGCAAATCCTCAAATCTGTCAATGTAAATTTTTGCATGATGAAAGCAAATTGTATTGTTCCCAGAAAGTGTCATTCCAGTTCTAAGTTGAAGTAAAAGCATATCATTTGACGACAATTCTTGCAAAGTCTTGAAACCTGTGTGACGAGTATAGTAGGTTTTATGGCACTCATTCGTGGTACGAAGCTGGACTCCAACTGAACATGGATCCATCATTCTTAATTAGCAAACTTCCTGTTTAATTCTATCAAGGGATCCCTCTAATAAGTGATGTGCTGATCACCCTAAAGAAAATATTAAAGAGAGTCAGATTTGCCGTGCAAACTTTTTATCTGGGAAACTAAAAAGGCATTTGATAAAATTCAAATGCTTGGTTAAAAGAAAGAAAACTCTTAGCAAACAAGGAATAAAAAGGTATTACCAAAAGCCTATAAGAAACATTATTATATTTAATCATGAAACATTAGAAGCATTCCCTATAAAGTTAGAACTACATAATACCTGCTGTAACAGCTTCCATCTAACACCATATTAAAGGGTAGAAGTGAAAAGAAACAAGAAATATTACTCAAAGGCGATATAAATATCTACATGGAAAATATAAGAGGTTTTAGCAGACAAACTATTACAACAAGCAAGATAATTGAACAAGGATACTGGAAACAAAAACACTTTAAGCTACCTTACAAAATATATAAATCTAAATTATCAAATACAAAGACAAAAATGACAATAAATGCTAATGCTTAGTATCTTATTAACAAATTTTTAGGGGAGGTGTGGCAACATCGTTTTCCTATATTGATTTTTCATTAATACAGCTTTTATTTTGCTACCAGTCTTCTAATTAGTGCGGAAAGTAGTATTAAGAGGAAACTTAATGAAATTTTAGGTTAACTCAAGAGTCCTTCCCTTTCATGAAAAATGCCCTTTGCGGGGAGGGGTGAAGTATACAGGGTCTTCTAATTTATAAAGCATTTTCTAGGTTATCTCTTATTTAATTAAAATATTTTCATCTACCCCTACTATGCAAATCGGAAGCTTTAGTTATGGGCGTTCACATAAAAAAGTCATGCCTCCTGCAACTGTCAACTTTTTGTGCCCATTATCTTCAAATGTTATCTATTATTACATGTGAGTGGGCACTAATACAAAGATTAAAGAGCCTAGATGAGATAGTCTCAATCCTCAAGAAGGCCCAGGCCCAATAAGAAAGGTAAAGAGAATTTAAAACAAAAATACAGTCCATAGTACCATTTAAAAGATTTATAGGAAGCGACACCACAACCATCATCTCATTAATCTTTACAACTCTGAGGTACTATCATCCCCATTTACAGATGAAGAAACTGAGGTTTAGGGCTCTAGTTATCAAGCTAGCACAATGGCTGACAGAGACACTTAAATATTTGCGGAGCAAATTTAAAAAAACAGAAACAAAAAACCTAATTTTAATTTGTATGAAGAATCCCTGTTAATGAGGTCCTAATGATTTACTCTCGGCTCACCCAATGCACTCCCCTCAGATTTTTTAATACTCTGTCCGGCGTGCTTCCAGATCACTTCTGGAACAATGCAGCAAACTATCCAGGCTTCCAAACCCCAGTTGCAATTTGTCACTATTCCTCTGGTCCAGAAACTGTAAGAATCGCACACCACGAAGGCTGAATCTCCCCGAATAAGCCCCCCGGGATCCTGCAACTGTCCCCACACAACCCTGTGGAGGTCACATGACAATGCCCCTAGTTCACGGCTCTATCAAAAAGTTTCAAGCCCTGACCAGACACGTCCAAGGAGCACCGGCCATGTTCATGGTCCCGGTATAAAAAACAACTGCTCTCGGCCTCCGGCTTCAACCAAACATCTAGGGCCGGGAGGGCTCTGGTTACAAAAATGGAAACAAAACAGGAGACAGACACGCTGTGCTCGGGGCTCAAGGCCACAGCAGCCCTCATCTAACAGGGTACAAGCCTAAGCCATAGCTCCCAGGGCTCCGGCAGGGAGGCGACAACCCGCGGGCGCGACAGATGCGGCAGAAACTGTGCTGGGCCTGGGCACCTAGGGGCGCCGGGACCTGGGGTCGAGGGTGCGGGGCGGGGTTTACTCCGCAGGGCGCGAGGCCCACCTGACAGCTCAAAGTTCCCCTCCCGCTTCCGGGCCTCGTCTCCCAACACCCCGGCCTCCGCGACCCGGCCCGGGTCCCCAGCCCGTCCAGAGGCCCGTCTCCATGCCCCGCTCGCTCCCGCCCTCCCAGAATCTCCCCCACGGCCGGTTCCACCTTAGCGCGAGCGCCTCCGCCCGGGTTCGAGAACTCGCAGCCGCGCTCCACCACCGCGCCGGCCCGCTCTCCCGCGCGTCCGCGCAGCATCGAGAGGACGGCTCGCGAGAGCTAGAGGGGCTCAGCGCGACCATAAAGAGAGACGCCGCGAAGCCTAGAGCGGAACGGAGCCGGCGCCTCCCGGGCGGAAAGGGCGGGGCTGCGTCAAACGGCGACCGATTCGAGGTGAGGCAACAGTCTCCTCCCGAGCTGATCTGGTTTTGCTGTCGTTTCGCGGAGGTCAGCGAGTTGTTTTGTCCCAGGGGCCGCTTCCGCGACACAGGTTTAGTTAACTTGGATTCTGTTCGCAAATCTCTACGCCTAACCGAAGCCACAGTGTTGCATCCTAATCCCTGGAGAAGTGAATGAGTGAAAAGGACCTCAAGCACGGACCCTTTCATTTTAAGGGCTCACATTTTATTTCATGAATTTCAGCCCTGCTAAATATATTCCAGAATGCATCCCTTTTAAACTATAAAGACCAGCCATGTTTATTACGTAGAGTATAATGTGGGCTCCGAGAAGATGCTTGTAAATTTTTCGAGGGAAGAAATAACTATTTTGCCTGTATCCCTGTTGTTTGCCACGGTTCAGGCACTTTTAAAGTGGATTTCAAGATCCCTTAGACTAAAGGGTCTCAGCCTTCGTTTTCAGGTGGGAGGCGGAGGGAAAAGCCCTCCCCCCTGCCCGGATTAATGGTTTTTTTAACCAGCTAAGTGGGGGGGGGGGGGGGGTGAGACAGGGAAGTAGGGTTCCCGAGGCCCAAGGTTGCTAGTAAAGCTGTAGGCACTTAAGGCCTCCGGGTCTTCTGCCACCTTGTGCTGCTGTGTAACCGCGCGGACGTCTGCCACTCCCCGAATCACACCAGCCTTAGAACTTCTGGGGCATGAAAGAAAGCCAAAAGCAATCGATAATCCGTTCAGTTGTTCCTTCAGGAGATCACAGGCAGCAGTTCTTCTAGTAGTCAGTCTATGGTTGGCACTTTGCTGAGTAAAAATGGACAGAAGAATAAAACATCCCTGCTTTCAGCGAGCTGACAGACTAGAGAGAGAAACAGAAACAGAGTTAATCACAGCGCAGTGTAGTGTGATAAATGCCACAATGCAAACACAGAACATGAACAGGGTGCATGAGAGCGACTAAAGCGGGGACATTCTGAGGAGATTATTGCTTGACTTGAGCTGTTGTATGGAAAACTAACCTGATGCAATGGTGGCTTCCAGGCAAAAACTGCTACTGGGCGAGCTAGCCTAGAGGTAATGAAATAGAAGACTCACAGACCAAAATAAGATGCTTGAATAACATGGTTGATTGAATCGATTTTAATACTCATTGAAAAGCAGGGGGTAGAGGTGGAGTAAGCTGACATATTTAGGATAGGGTGCAACCAAGTGCAAGGACATCACCTGAATCAGGAGTTAAGCCATGTTCATATGTTCTCTCTGCCACATGCGCCTTTCCCATTGATGATATGCTCCTGAGGACTAGAGTTCGGATCAACAAGGAGGCGCACAAAGTGGAAAGTGCTTGGGGCCAATAGCACAAGTCTGCTCTTTGGGTAGGTGCAGGGAAACATTCCTGGTCACAGCCAGAGCTTATTAATTAGCCTGAACGGACATGGGTTTATTTGCATTTAATTAATTATTATTTTTTTGTGTGTGGATAGAGCACAGATGAGGCTATCACCTATGGATGGCTGATTTAGTGGTGACATAGCTGTCAGCCCAGAGATGGCATAATTATTCATGGCTTAGTTTTTCCATCCTCCCCTTTTGTTTTTTTTACTATAAATATCCCTGTGTTCCATGATATTTTCAATTTATTTTAACTTTGGCATTCCTTATAGTTTACTCACTATGTATATTTAACACAATTCTGCCTATGTTTCGCAAAGTACATGCTTACTCATATTCTCTATATAAAACATTCTATAAATTTTGCATTTATTTCATAAGTTACTAGTGTGTTTAACACTTTCTGACTAACACTTCTTGTGAATTTCATCCATCCTTAAGGAAACTTCAAGGAATTCAGTATAGCTGGAGTGGGAAGCTGAGAGAGGTAGAGGACAGATAATGTCCTTTTAATGCCATATTAGAGATACTAAAATTTATTCTGAAGTAAACTGTAAAACTGTAAGGAGTGTGGAGAACAGGGCAGAGGTACAGTACTGGACAGGAGAGCCAGGTGGAATCTCTTGCCCTAATGCAGGTAATTAATAATGACAGTCTCAGTCAATTCAGTGGCTCTATGGAGTGAGGTGATTCCACCCCCACCTTCCTTACACATTTAGTAATGTCTGGAGACATTTTTTGTTTTGTTTTTTTTTCAGCTGGGAGGGCTACTGATATCTAGTGGGGGTGAGGACAGGGAAACTGCTAAACATGTACAACACAACCCCTCACAAAATAATTATCTGATTCAAAATTTCAATAGTTCCAAGACTAAAATACTTCAAATTAAGGGAATTAAGAAAGCAGAGGGGATGGAAGTTAAGCAAGCAGGCTTAGTAGCTGATTAGATACAGATGTGAGGAAGGAGAGAATGATTTTAAGGTTCTGGCTTGGGTAACTGGAAGGACAAACAGAAATGGGTTAGGGAGAAGAGAGGCAAGGAATTAAATGTTGGATATAGTAAGTCTAAAACATCCAAGTGAAGATGCACAGTACGAAGCTGGAAAGAAGAGGCAGGTGAGATGAATTTGAGCTGCAGATCAGAATTTTGATAAATGTCAGAATCTCTATGGGTAAGCTTCAAGAATCTGTGTGGGTTGTTGTGCAAGTGATTTGAGAGCATGATAAAATTTGAAAACAATAGATTTAGTTTCAGAGGAGAAGTCTAAGAAGGAGTGGGCAGTAAGGTAGCTGGAAAACTAGGGAAGAGCCAAGTCCCACATACCCAGGAAGGAGAGCATTGGAGGTAGGGCTCCATCAGGACAAGAGGTTGCTATGGGACACTGCTGGCTTTTAGACGTATAATGAGAGTCACATATGTAATTGTAAATTGCAAATTTTTTAGTAGCAATATTAGAAAGGTAAAAAATAGGCAAAATTAATTTTATAAGTATATTTTTGTTTAACCCAGTGTATTTAAAACATTATCATTTTACCATGTAATATAAAGTTATTAATAAAGTATGTTATATCTCTTTTCATACTAAGTCTTAGAAACCTGGTGTGTATTTTAGACCTCCAGCACCTCTCAATATGGACTAGCCACATTTCAGATACCCAGTAGCTACATGTGGCTAGTGGCTACCATATTGGATAGCATGACTGTATAAGGTCAAGTAAGAAAGGAACTAAAATGTGTTCTTTAGACTATTAAAATGGTTATAGATGGTGTGATAAGAGCTCTTTCAGTGAAGTGTGAAAAGTTAGGGTTGGTAGTGCGGGGGCAGGCTAACTAGCCATCTCAGATGGTGAGTAAAGAAAAATTGAATTTATTTAAGGAAAGGAGGTGGGGATGGGGATATCCAAAGGGAAGGGCTATGCAGCACTGAGTCAAAGAGTATTGAGTCCATGATGGCAGCAAAAATATACTTGGGACAGTGAAACAAGGAAGAGCATAGAAGCAGCAACAGGAGAGCCTAGGCTGGGCTGCTTTGGCTCACTGAGAAGTCAAGGGAGAAGGCGGCCTTGGAGACAGGTTCAGAGGGTAGGCCCGGGACGAGCTGCTGCTGCCCATTGCTCCCCTGGTTGCGAGTCCTGTGGGGTCCCCTTGGAGGGAAGAAAGGGCAAGGAGATGGCTAGGGGAGCATGCACTGGGTCCTTTGTCCTGAGTGTATTTATCTCTTTCTTGCAAGTGGAAATCTTAGGGGAGGTCTTGGGAGTGTCTCAATAGAATATTCATCAACTTTCCAGGTGTGCTCTTTCAAGGTCATGGTCTCCACTGATTGGTCTGTGCCAGGGCGAGGGGTCTTTAGTCAATGTAGCTGGTCCTGGGATAGTCATGGAGCCACTTCTCTGGTTTTGCTGCTTTTCTGGGCCTGGGGCTGAAATACAACTGGGGCCTAGATAGTTATCTTTAGGAAGGAAATGTTCAAGGGATCTAAACCACATGACCAGTGGTATGCTAAGGAAGGATACGTTATCCTGGGGACAAGGTTCTTATTATCCCAGTTTTGCCCCTTGCTAGGCATCTGGGGCTTTCTGCCCTGGTGAGGTTCTGTACCCGAGTTTTCTGTACCTGGCCTCTGCTCATGTCTAACAAAGTGGAGGGTAGAAGCCAGAATATACCCAGTTAAAGAGTGGGAAGTTAGAGATAATAGCTACCATAGAGAACATTTTCAAGAAGCTTCTTTACTGTTATTATTATAGTATGAGGGGCTTCTTTTTTGTACTTTTGAGTGTGATTAAGATCAGACAACACAATCCAGTTTTTTTATGTAGGTTTTAACAATTACATTTGGACTCTGCTTTTGCAGATTGCCCTCCTACTGGAAACAACTATTTTCAGATATTGGACAACAGGAAATACAGAATTGTGATCCCTGAGAGAAGAGAAACAAATAAGGTAAGTACTATAGTCACCCCAGCTTACTGCCTGGAACCAGTGTTCAGGGCATAGAGCAGGGAGGGGAACCTAAACAGAGACTAGTGGTTTCATTGAAAAGAGCACACAGATATGAGAATTCAGGAAAGCTGATGGGCTGATATCAGAGAAGAGGAAGTGGCACAGAGTCTCGGAGGTCTCCCCAGGTATACCTTTCCCATTGTACCTTTGCCTGGGTATTGATCTGTGCAATGGAAGGGTGAAACTCCAGGAAGTCTGGGAAAGAACCACCAAAAAATGGTAGGTCAAACAATTTCTGATGCTGAGAATAGTTTGTGTTCCCAGTAGCCAGAGTAGAGAGATCTTGTAATAAGCACTTTGTCCCTTCCAATCAAAATATAGAAACAGATGGAGCCTGGCCAGTGAATACTCTCTCATCCTCTCCCCCAACCTCTTTCCTCTCTCTCCCACCCCATCTCTTCTTGTCCTTCAAGCCTCTCCATGTGGTCTCTCTGCTTAGACTAGTTTGGTCTTCCTCCTAGCATGCTAGCTGTAGGGTAGCTGGATTTATTACATGGTGGCTCAAGGCTAGCAAGCAAGGTGAAAGCTGCTTTGCTTTTTATGACCTGTCCCCTGGAGTCATGGATTGTCAATTCCACCTGTGCTGTTGGTTATGCGTGAGTCACTGAGCTTGGCTCAGATTCAAGGAGAGGGAGCATAGCTTCCACCTCTTGATGGGAGAAGTATAAAAAAAAACCTGCAGAGATGTTTTTAAAATGCATAAAATGGTATTGTCTAGTACCAAATCTAATAACTACCATGATTTTGAAGTAGTGATGAGTATAAATGATATTTTGAGATATCTGTAACAACTGTAATTTGATACAAAAAAAATCTGTGATTTCTATTGTTGATAAGGCTATAGGTACTATAGACACAGTTATTAATACTGCTACTGCTAATAATGATATAATTTGTTATCTTCATTTGTAAGTAAATGACATGGTCAATTTCAGTTAGAAGTTAGGGGAAATAGAGATAACTTATAACTATAACTAGGGGCATATGAGAGCAACATTTAGAGTCTATATGAAGGTAGAGGACATGAATATGTAGAGACATAAATCTATGATGTGAAAACTTCAGTTTCTCGTAAGGGATCGAGGAAGTCAGACAGCTGGATTAATTCAAGGTAGAGGAATTGTCAATCAGGTGCATCAGAAGGACAAGGGACAGAGTAGTTTAAATTTTGCCAAGGAAGTCACTGGATGGTAAGAGCTGTGAAAGAAGACACCAGGTTGGTTTGGTTTACTGTAGTATTCCCACAGCCTACGACAGTTAGTTGAGTAAGTGGAATGGTTAAAGTTATAAATCTCCCTCTGCTGGCTTCTTGGCAGTATTGCTTTTCAAAGCTCTGCCTTATGGCCCAAATAAGGGTTCTCTCAGGGAATCCCCAAAATATTTAGAATTGTTCATATTGTCTATATAAATAAGCCCCTCTCAAGTCAAAGCATCCCTGCCAAAGCCATAAGTACCATCTCTTTATATTGCTAATAATGTCTAATATAGAAAAGACAAAACATGTAGATGCTAATGGCTTGACTCCTAATTTTCCAAGAGTAATTCGAAAGAAGATGTATGTAATATTTTATTTCCTGATTTTCCAAGAATATGATCCTGACTTATAGACTGAGATGCAGTCTGATAGGGGAAACACTGCATTTTAAATTAGAAGATCTGGTTATGAATCTTGGCTTTCCCTTTTTCTTACTGGTTGTGCAACCTTTAGGAACTGTTCGTTTTATGTTGGTTGTGTAACATAAACATTCTGAACCTGAGCTTCATCAACCTCTATAGCTATGTAACAGAATTGTTGGATACTTTCCTAATTCTAATATTTTATTATTCTAAATGCTGTAGAATTACAAAAATTTAATGATTTATTTCTGCTTTTTCTTTAAACCATTTGGCTCATTTTCAGACATGAACGAAGTGGTTAAAACCATTCCTGTAATCATCACCTTCCTTCTTTGATATAGTGCCAAACACACTGTGGACACCCAAGTGAATCTTAATTGATACAATAATGATTATGATGGCAATGAAAAACTCTGGGGTTTTAATTTGAGCCAAATTCTCTCCTGGTTATATGGCTAGTATTTTGAGTAGCAGCTGTGAACAGATCTGTATTTCCTTCCCCATACCACCCCCACAACAGTCTGAAATCTTTGCTTCAAATGAGAAAAATCAAAAACTAAAAATGCAGTTTCAATCTGTCCTACTGTCCAGTTGTTACTGGGGAGACAAGGAGACCTCAGTTCTTGTCTTCTTGAGGGAAAGATTTCAATCGAGACAAAGTGTAGAAAAGAAAGAAAGAATTTATTGACTGCAGCAAAAATATATTTAGAACAATGGACAAGGAAGGACATAGAAGAAGCAACAGGAGAGCCTAGGCTGGGCTGCCTTGGTTCACTGGGAAGTCAGAGAAAAGGGGGAAAAAGGGGCCTTGGAGACAGGTTCAGGGGATTAGCCCGGGACAGGCTGCCACTGCCCATTGCTCCCCTGGTTGCAAGTCTCATGGTGTCCCTTAGAGGTTATAGGACACGTGACTGTGGGGAAAGGGAAGGGGGAAAGGGAAGGGAATGACATGGGCAAGGGAGAGTGCCCTGGGACCTTTGTTTTCAGGGATTGTAAAGGCTGGGCCTTTAGGGGAGGTCTTAGGGGCAGGCAATAGAATATTCATCAGCTTTGTACTGGTGGACCAAAATGAGATTTATTCTTTAGTCTGTCCTTGGGTGCGGTTAGCAAATGTCACTAATTAGATTTCTGTTATCTGTCTCCAAGAGTGGGCTGATTTAAGTTATTTACCTTTGGGTTGGGGAGGAGAAGTGCAAACCATTTACTCTTGAGTGTGCTTGGTTTAGGGAAGATAGGATTTACTAGGTGGCTGTATACTGCTGTTTAACTACCTGTCTCAGCTTCCCTATTCTGCTTGTCCTAGCTTTTACTATGCTATAACACAGTCATTAGTTAAATTCTCTATATTACATTTCTTTAAATCAGTTGACTCTTAAATATTGTTGCAAGAAATAAGGATACGAAGTGGTGGGAGGGAAGTCAGGAAATACAGGTTCAAGTAACTCCACTTAATAGTTTAATATCCATCTTTCAAGACTAAATATAGCCTAGCATGAATGAGAGAGCATGTGTGAGCTGATTATTCCAATGTTCCCAGATATAATTGGAAGTCCATTAATAATAGCAAGAATAATTATAGCTACCAGTTATTGAGAGCTTACTATGTGCCATATATACATACATATATATATATATATATATATATGGAGATATAGACCCATATATTGAAGGGTATTGTGATCTACAATAAAAATTTTTAATTGCTTTTGGTCCCCTTTCCTGACAGAGAACTCCTAAAATCCTGGGCTTCTGGTATGTTGTTTTCTCACCCAGTACCCTAGGAGAAGGGGCTGATACCTGGAAAATGTATTCTCTCACTGACCAGAGGAAACCCAATGGTCATGACCTTTTATGACTTCCATTTAGTTGCTGAGTAACAGTTTGCCTTCCCCTCCCTTCTGAAAGTACACTAGAGAAGGGGCTATGCCTATTTTGTTTGTCATGAATTCCCAAGGTCTATTGTAGTACCTCGAATATGTGGTTATTAAAGAAAATTTTGTTAAGTGAACAAATGAGCTGAAGGAGTAAACAGTGGTGAGATAGAGGAAATAAATTCAAGATATGTTTTGGAAATAGTCAGGACTTGATGAATTTGATATAGCTATTTACATTTATTGAACATTTATTGTGTATTAAGCAGGAGGCTGAGTGCTTTGCATGCATGACCTCATTTAATCTTGACCACAATTCGCTGTGTAATATGTACCATACCTTTTCCCATTATACAGATGGGGGAAAAAGAAGCTTAAAAAGACTAAGTACTAGGTTGAACTATATGAAATTTCTATTCAATAACTTTGGCCAATGTAGTTAACGAATCAGGAGCAGGGACCTGTTTAGTACTAATTTTTGAGTTACCATCCTAGATACACAACTGCACAGAGAAGTGAAATGTGAGGTTGGGGGTTCAAGAATGAGTCTCAGCTTTCAGCCACAGGTGAATGACGGTATTCTCAACTGAAGTAGAGAATACAGACCTGGAGTACTTCTACAATGGAGATGATGAATTCGATTTGGGACATTTAGAGAATGACCGCAGGACATTCAGTGTTCAGCTGCAAGTTAATGGGCATGGGTTTGAAAAAAAATCTAGCCTTTGCTATAGAATTGGCTTCATTGGTCATTAAGTTGTCAGTGAAATATATTAAGTGAGGTCTATCAGGGAAAGTATGTTGTTTAAGATGAGTCCTGAGTGGAGGAGAACACCTTGGGAGATATTACATAGGAGACACAGAAGTGATTGACAGAGACAGGAGAACCCAAAAAGTATAGTGGCATGGGAGAAAAAGGAAATAGGGAATTTAAGACAGAGGAAGTACGGAGGAGGGAATGAGCTACAGGATCATGTGCAGCAGAGAGTTCCTGTAAAATCTATGCTGAAAATTGGTCACTGGATTTAAAAACCAGGAGAGTTAAAGTTGACCAAATATGATCAATGTTGTTAAAATAGTTGGGCAGAAGCCAGATTATGTATGGTGTCAGATAGATCACTTTGTAAGGTATATAAATGTCTACTCACTGTGTTGAGCACCTGAAACTAATATAATATTGTATGTCAACTGTAATTGAAAAACAAATTAAAAAAAATTCTCCAGTTTAAAAAAGAAAGCTTTGCTTTCCTCACCTGTGTCTCTTTACACATAAGCTTAGCAATTATATATGTTTATTTCAACTTTGGTACTAGACCATTTAGAATATAACAGATTTGTATGCTCAGAATGGCAGGTTGTGGGAATCTGGGAAATTCAGTGGTCCTGTACAAGACATAACAAAATCCTCAAGATGAAATTCTAGAGGCATGGATGTTTGTGTTTAGGTTATCAAAATTCTTGTGCTGCTTATTTCTGTGGTGATAAAACCAACCAATAAATGTGAATAATTAGGGATCCAGTAAAAATACTTAAGAACAATCTCTGATTTATTGACAAGGCATTTTCCTTCTTTCTTCCCCAACTCCCAAAGTTCACTTGGTGTAATCATGTATTATTTTTAATTTTGTGGGTTTTTTTATTTGACATTTTCCCAAATGTTTTTTTGGACTCTTCTGTGTTGGCACTAAACTTAGAACAATCTCCTAGGGAATCTGATGCCCTTTCAGTTCACTCCTTAAATATTCTTAAATATTGACAACCATCAAATTCCTAAAATCCTGTCTTTCCACATGGATTTTATACTAGGTTTGATTTCTTTTCTTATTTGTATTTCCCATTATAGAGGACATCACAGCTAGCATATTGGCCTAAATGCTTATGCCCTATCCCAACCTTTCTTCTAAAAATATAAGTTGATGTTTTAGCAGCTGGATGCTCAGCCAAGAGAGATTTCAGAAATCAATGAATGTTTGAGAGGAAAAAACAGTTCTATTTCTTGTACGTTTATTATGTGCTCAGAGTTGCTGGGTGCTATATTCCATCAGGGAGTGACCAGGTAGGTATGCTTTTTTTCACCAGTCCGTCCTCAGTATCAAGCATTCTGCCTGGGACAGAATGCCCGCTGAATATTGTTTTTTGAAAGCTTGTATAAACATCCATGCTGCAAGGCTAGATAGAAGTAGCTGGTGAAGAGTGGGCTGCTCTCCCTGTCTTTGTGACTATATTTGTGAAGCAGCCCTGCTCGTTATACGTGCAAAAGAAAACCTTTAATAAACCTGGAATACTTTAATCTATTTTATCAGACCCATCTATTCTTAGTGACTTTGGGAAACTCTGGCAGAACTTTTATTTTTGAACAAATAAGTTTTCACCTTTGCAGTTGTCAGTCCATCTTAAGGCTAGTGGATAGGCATTGGGGCAGTACATAGAGAATTATGCTTACTCTAGGAGTGATGTATCTAGAATGTATTCCCTTTGTCAGATGTTGTTATCCTAACTTCTTTAACACCCCAAGGAATTATTATTTCAAAGATAGTGTTTGGGTTAAATTATAGACCTATCCCCATGGATGACAGTTTCGTGGGAGGAACATTTCATATCTTAAAAAATTTCAATTTACATTTTTTGGGACAAACTCAGGCTAGTTTCCATTTGGCATGTAATGGTGTTTGTGTTATCCACAACACTCCTTTCCATTAGCAGAATTAATCAAGGGTTGATTACTCCTCCTCCACAAAGCCACTTGGTTTCTCAGTTTTTCCATCTTCCATCACTTCACATGCCTTTGACACAGCTCATGATTAATCACTCACTTTAAATATTTTGAACAACAGAACTGCTGCCTTTCTCAACCCTGGGAGGGCTGCCATCACTTCTAGCATACACGAAGAGGTATATCACAATAGTCTCAGGGTCTCCTGTAGCTCCGAGGTAATTTTTCACAGAAATGTATTTTAAAATCCGAGAGCAGTTGCATACAACTTTTCTTCTAAATTGATGAGCGATTTAATGTCTTTTTAATGTGAGAAGCCATTTGCATTGTCCTGAAATGTTACAGCCTCTAAAACAATCACACAATTGCACTAGGCTCCATTTGTTCCCAGATTTCATGTGCTATAGTAGCAGTGAAGGAAAAATCATACTCATTTCTCAAACACTCTTGGCTGTTTCTGTTGCTACTAATGCAAAGCTTTGGTTTTTAATTTGTTGGTTTCTGCAGAGTACAAATCATATTATTGGCTTTAAATGATGATAGATGCTATTATTTTGTATATGTGAGAAAACAAAACAAGATTGTAGTGTGAAAATTCAATTTTAAATCACTTGATTAATTTATTTTAGTGGCATATAGCAAAGACTATTCTTTATTATGCTGCAATAAGCCAATTTACTGTAAATCAGCCTAACAAATGAAATGCCTAGAGGTGCCTTATAAATTGAAGTACTGTTTTTGTTGTAGTGAATATAAATGACTTAAATGCAAATTCCTAAGACAGTTTAAAAATATTTCTAGGAACTTATGTATATAAATCACTGGCCCAACTTTCATATTCGATTATATTAAGCTAAGATTTTGTTTATGTCTGTCTGCTCAATTCTGAAATTGTCTACCATTTTGAACTATAGATTTCCTTCCATTTGGTGGATAAGGAAGGTTGTTCATGTTTCATTCTCAAAGGCCATGCTATAGACTCAATGTCTGCATCCCTCTAAAGTTTATATTTTGAAACCTAATTGCCAATGTGATGGTATTTGGAGGTGGGGCCTTTGAGAAGTAATTAGGTCAAGAGGGCCGAGCCCTCAAGAATGGAATGGAATAAGTACTCTTACATAAGAGGCCCCAGGGAGCCCCTTCCTTCCCCTGCCATCATGCAAAGACACAGCAAAAAAGACCACCATCTATGAACCAAGAAGCAGGATCTCTTCAGACACCAAATCTCCTAACACTTTGGTCTTAGACTTCCCAGCCTCCAGAACTGTGGGAAATAAATTTCTGTTGTTTATCAGCCACCCAGTCTGTGGTATTCTATTATATCAGCATGAACTAACGGGGACAGGCCAGCGATATCTTAAATAAGAGGGTGGCAAAGCTTTCATAAAAATCTGAGTTGACAATGAATTGCAATGTAGTGTCAACATAAGAAATGTCTAAACTTGTAGTTAAGGAAACTGAGGTCCAGATAATTTAAGTGACTTGTTCAAGATGACATGTCTGGTCAAGATGATTAAGACACCTTAACTTTGGAGCCATTGCCTTGTACTACCTCTAATGGGAAGGCAATTATTTTGATTTCCAAAAGTATAGGGAAACCCAGCCAGGCATAGCTCAGTGGTTGAGCATCAACCTAGGATCCAGGAGATCGATATTCGATTCCCAGTCAGGGCACATGCCCGGGTTTTGGGCTCCATCCCCAGTCAGGGGCATGCAGGAGGCAGCCAATCAATGACGACTCTCTCATCATTGATGTTTCTCTCTCTCCCCCTCTCACTTCCTCTCTCTGAAATCAATAAAGATATATTTAAAAAAAAAAAATAGTATAGGGAGACAGAAAAGGCTATGTTATAATTTAAAGCATCTTGTTAAACTTTGTTATGATAGCCCCAATTTCAATGTGTCCAAACATTGTAGAGAATATAGCTATAAGCCACACTCAATACCAGACTTGAATGGACAGAGCTGATTATTAATTCCTACAATTTTGTGTCAGTCCTTGCCTTGCCAGGATGACTCCTTAGTATGGTGGAATATTCACAGGAGAGCTGGCCCAAGAGCTGGGAAGCCAGGGTTCTAATCCTGGTGCTGCCACAAACAGTCTTTGTGATCTTGGCTGTGATCTTAACATCCTGGGCCTTTAATTTTTTCATCTTGAAATGTTAAGAAATGAACTAGAGAATCTCCAGGGTCCCCACCCACTCTGTGATTCTCTCTTAGCTTTGTTGTTTTGTTTCCCTACCACATTAGAAAATGATTTCATAAAGTGACAGAAAATTTAAAGAAGTACTTTTAGAAATGCAACCAAATCACTTTTAATATTTTCAGAGGCAAGGAGAGGAAATATATACTGAAGCCCTAGGAATTATACATTAAGAGATTTTTCCGCTAACATTATAAGCATGCACATATGTTAGCTGTTTGTGAAAAAATTCAAATCTGTGACTCTAGTGGCTAGCATCTTTATTTAAAAACTAAGGTAAGATCGAAATAAGTTAGTTCAACATTGTAAGTGTGAAGCAAGTACATAACTAAGAGAGGTGACATCTTTAAAAGAAACTAACTCATGAAATAGTTTCAGTATGTACCTTCTTGAAAGAAATTAAAGATCTGGGAGAACACGACTAGACAAAACAGAAGACTGATACAAAGAGGATTCTAGAAAACTGCAGGTTTTCCTTTTCCTCATGGCTAATTCTTTCTAAAACAGCTCTTCATGTACACAAATATATTTGTAGATATAAGGTAAATGTACTTAATAAGTTGCTGAAATTGCTTTCAAACCTACTTTCAAACCCCCCTCTATTCCAAGGAGTGAATGCCAGCCTGGAGAGCAGGGTGACACAATTTTGTTTTGTTTTACTTTCCAAAGGGAGTTCTGCAGGAGCCTGACAGTGTTTGTTCAATTTGTTTAAATGATGGAAATAGATGTGGGCTGATTTCCACAGGCCCACATTAACATTTCTTGCTTTTGTCTCTATCCAAAGGGCTTGGTAGTAATAGCTTGGAAACCTTCATCCCTCTCTGTACCGAGCAATTCGTAGAGGAGCATCCCGTCCCAGTGCTCATGTGCCAGCGGGGAGGGGAGGTGCGTTGGAACTGACACCCTCCCTCCCGCGGACTGACTAGTGTTGCTGGGGCAGCCTCGTCAGCCATGCTTTTTCAGTGTTTTCCTATCCCCTACCTTTCTGATCTTACTTTCCTTAAGGAAGCCATTGTTGAGTTTCTTTCTAACTTCCAGGCATGGTACTAGACACTGAGGCTACAATCATGAAAAAGATGAGGGCCCAAGAGTCTAGCAGAGGAATGCTGCATTGAGTACTTTCACCCACTCCCATCTCATTTCTTCCCTCTGGGTGTAGGTATCCCCATCTCTTAGAGGAAGGGATTGCCAAGAGGATTTCTAAGATTATTAAACACAAAGCATCCATGTGCCTATAAGTTAAGTAAGACTAAATAAAACTTATGGAACCAGAGCTAGGGTACAGGGTTGAATGGGGCTGGGCTCCTGGCTCCACCACTCTCAATTCTTGCACTCTCAAGCTGGAGAGCCGAGATCAGTGGGGTCTGATGCTCCCCGAGCCCACAGTGGCTTGCAGCCTGAGCATGTTGTCCAGACACGGAATTTTTAGATATCTTGGTCCTTCAGGAAAGGGTAGGCAGCCTAAAATGTCCATTTCTCTTTATTCGTTTATTTTGCTGAAGGAGCAGTAGCTGGGCCCCAGGCCTTGCACGGTGCAGTCAGTATTGTCTCTGTTACACTTGCCGCAGTGACATTCAGTGGCCACTAGGTATGTGTACACGGAGTCTGCATGGTGAGCACAGCCAGGCACTCTCACCGTCTCATACGCCAGTTCCTTGAAGGTACATACTTTTTGCATATTGCGCCTGGTTGGGTCCTTGTACACCAGATCCTGAGTAGAAGAGTAGAGTTAGGTTACAGTATTCTGGGAGTTTCTACTTAGCTTAATCAAAGCGAGACAGGAATTTAATACTGCTTGCTCTAACATTCACCTACTGAAGCTCACTTATGAAATTCCTAACTGAGGGAACAGGATCTGAGAAATGATCTACCTCTGTGCTATACCATGTTCCTGCTTCTGGAAATCTTACAGAAAATATGATTCATTCCTTTTCCTACTCCTTATGTCTGCATCAAAATATTAATTATTTCTCAAACCACAGAGAAACTTTGAATTTCAGTACAGAAAAATGATGAGCAAGGGAAACATGACAAATCTTTTAAGCCGATTTTTTGTACTTAGTCGAGAACTGTGCTACTGATGACTTATACCATAAAACACTGAAGTTTAATTTCTCAGAAAATGTTTCTAAATACATTGTCCTTGTGTTTTGATAGAAAGTCAAAGAGACATAATATGGAATGTTAATGCTTAGCTTGGCATGACTATGAAGGCTCACGTAAGATTATAAATATTCCCTGGTCTTGTAGGCATTTCCTCCCTTAAGTACTTTATATTTTGTAGTGCTCTCAGTGCCAATGAATACATGGTTTGCATATAAGAACTTTTAATCCAGGCAAAACAGGTGTGTCCCAACACTTTCTAATAAAAGTTATTTGCACTGAGGGAAGACATTCGCACCGCTGTTTTATTTATTTCAGTATCATGCTACCAGGTCTATATCCTAAGCAGGTACAATAAACTGTGCAATCAGCGGGGGTTGATCACACTTATTTGCCACCCAGTAAAGTATATCTCATGAAAAAGTTGCTATTTTCAATTTCAGTTTATAGAATAGAATTCTGCATAGAAAACCAGGTGCTATAGGGGACAAAAATAAAGAAAAAGTAGAAACTGTCTCCTTACTTGGATTGATGCAAAGGAACTGTGTGACTATGATTTAGTGGGTTTATGCCTCTGTGCCTTGGTTTTCTCAACAGTATAAAGAAGTGAGTGAGTTTGCAGATTCATTTGGTTCTAATAGTCTGCAAGGGTTGGTTTTGTTCTCAGGCTCTTTGCTGGCATTTGTATTCAGGAGGGCCAGTACAACCCTCAATGTTTTTAACATGGCTGCTTTTATTTGGCTTAGAGACATGCTTTGGTACTATGTCTATTGCAAAGATATGGCTTCAGTTACATAGAAATGGAAATACATAATATATATAAAAATACATCTACATAGAAATTAGCTTTTGGGGAAAATTGTAGATCTTCTATTACTAAATATATGCGTGCTTATACATATGTAAACTCTAGCATAGAATTCCTTTTTTTAAAAAATGCAGAGTTAGCATATTACCAAAATGATCAGATCAAATCTGAGACTTCCCTAAATTTACTCTCATCAAATCCAAACCCAAATATCTAACTGATATCATGGTAATTAACCTTAATCATAACACAGATAGTATTGGCTAAAGAACTCATGGCTGTTATGTGGGAAACTTAAAATACGGATGAAATGAGAATTACTGAAAATTGTCTTCTGCAGACCCTCAGCACCCTCGCTTCCAGCCAAGCAGAGTTCCTACCCGGGTGTAGCAGTAGCCCGCACACCAGGTGGTATTGATGCTAAGGCAGAAGCGGCATTCTTCCTTCTCCACTGTGATGGTGATGTTGGTCAGCTCACAGCCGTTGCAGCACATTGCTTTCCAGCAACAGAAAAGAAAGCACAACTGGACCGACTTCATCCTGGACTAGGAAGCGAAAATTAAGGCCCATGAAAAACCAAAAAAGCAAAGAGCTATAATCATTATGTAAGTTGACCAAATCAAAATGAATCGGTCTACTCTTCTGTGCCAGTCACATTTGCTCCAGCAATTATTTTTCTTCCCTTCCCTTCCCTTCTCTCCCTAATTTCTTGAACAAATAGTTCTTCTTACCCTCCTCCTCTTTCATTTTTTTTTTTTTTGGTCAAAGTGGAAACATTATAGGTCAAAACTCCAATATAATGATATAAGTAGAGCAGTATTTAAAGATTAGAGTATTACTGCTGACAGTCTTAAAGTGATGACTCTGAAGCAAGTCATGGTGATCATCATATTTGTCCCTTCATTATCATTTTAAAGATTATTGTTGTTTAAAAAGAAAAAGAAAATTCTATACTACAAAGTTAGTTCATCATTTTTAGCATCTCATAAATATTTTCATTTGCTTTTGTTCACCTTTGTTTATTTCAGAGACCCGGCAATTGGTCTATAAACTTGATTGCTTGCTAGCAGGGAGTACACTCTATTACCCATATTTAAGAAGCCAGGTTGACAAGCACAAATTTCCTATGTGATGGTAGTTAAAAAGGTCTAGATTTGTTCTTCAGATCCTGAAAAATCCGTAATTTCAAAAGTAACCGTCACCACTTGATAACTATAGATGCTGAGACTCACCTGTGGTTGGCTGCCTTTTCTGGGGAAAGCTGTAGACTGAATTCAGTCTCAGTTCGCCTTTTATACAAAATTGTGTGCAACTAACACCTTGTGGATTTGTCAGGTATTAGTACGACCAATGTTAGCCTGAAGCTTTCTGTAAGTGAATCGGTGTTTAAATAGATGGGGAGATCAAGACTTACTAAAGTAGTCTAAACAATGTAGATTAAGCAAAATAATGTTAGCAGAGATGATGATTTTGTACAAATTAAATTTGATATAGTTGCACACCCACTCCTTTACCTTGTCAGATTAAATGTGACTCTATCTAGGTTTTTCTTTTGTATCCTTAACTTGGAGAATTCAGAATCCTTCCCAAGTATTGCTTTGGTACTATTGAGGAGGTGCTTCAAAATGACATGGTTATTTAATAAATTGCTTTGTGATCATATTGAAAACTGTAAGGAAAGAAACAAACAGAAAGTGTTTCATGATCTGACTCCTATCTAAAATATAAACCATATTTACTTTTACCTCCCGCATCCAGATTTCCTTATCTCAAATGTTATTTTTTGATGCTTTACTTTTAATTCTCTAAATATTCTGCTGACTTATTTCTCTAGATCTTTGCATGTGCACTGTTTGTTCTGCCTGAAAAGTCCTTACTTTCTCCCCGTGTTCTCTAACACCACTCCCAGCCTTGGCAAATTTGTCAGCTTTTAACATTACCTGCCAGAGTTTTCAATGGGAGACAGAAGAGAACTTTAATCACCATCTTCTGTTTGTAATCATTTATTTACCTCTGTTTCTCCCAGTAGACTATGAGCTCCTTAGAGACAGGGATTGATTTGTTTAATAAATATTTATTAAGTAAGCAGTGTGTCTGGAGCAAAGGAACAACAGTGGAAATATTAGGATATGATGTCAGAGATATAACAGGAGTGAAATCATGCAGGACCTTTAGGCCAATGAAAAGACTGGTTTAGACTGTCTGTAAGAGGGGACCAATTGGAAGATTTTGAGTAGAGGAGTGACATGATCTGATTTAGGTCTAAAAGTATCCTTCTGGCTGCTGTGTAGGGAACAAAAGTAGAAACAGGAGACCAATTAGATGCTATTGAAGCAACCCAGGTGAGAAATATTTGTTCAGACTAGTGTGGTAGCAATGGAGGTAACAAGACATAATCTGATTCTGGGTATATTTTGAAAGTAGAGCCAACAGAATTTTCTGATGGATGAATAGTGATTCTGAGAGAAAGAAAAGAGACAATGATGACTCTAAAGATTCTAGCCTGGACAACTTGAAAGATAACTTGCTATCAACTTAAATGGAATGGTAGTAGATGTAGTAAGTTTTGGGAAAAGATAAGGAGTTCAGTATGGACATGTTGAGCTTGAGGTGTCTTGAAGATGTAAGTAGAATGCTGAATCTGAGGTTTGGGAGAAATAGTACATTGGCTGAAGGTATAAATTTGGGGAGTCATTGACATGAGCCTAGGAGAGTGGGTGTAAATGGAGAAGATAAAAGGACCAAGAGTTGAGCCAACATCAAGAGGAAAAGGATAAGGTGAAGTTTTTTTTCTTTCTTTTTCCAAAGGAAACTGAGAAGGGCCATTGAGGAAAGAATGGAATGGAGAGAAGTCAAGTAAAGAGAGTGTATCGAGGAGTGACAACTGTGCCAAATGCTGCTGACAGGTTAAGTAAGATGAGGACCATGAATTGTGCAATGCACATAGTAATGTAAAGGTCACTAATGTCCTTGGCTAGGGAAGTTCTTTTGGAGTAAAGGGATGAAAACCCTGATTAGTGTGTGTTTAAGTGATTGGCAAGATATAAGTATTTAAAAAGTTGATATAGGCGGCTTTTCCCAGGAGTTTTGCTACAAAGATGAGCAAAGAAATGGGTGATTTGGTGAAGTGGAAGTGGGGTAAAGATCATTGTCTTTTGATTGTTATGTTTTAAGATGGGAGAAATAACTGCATGTTTATGTAGTGATGCAAATGATTGAGTAGAGAGTGAAAAATGATGATGTTGGAGGAAGAGAGAATTTCTGGAGAGTTCTTGAGTAGGTAAGAAGAGATGGATTTTAGAGCACAAGTGGAGGGATTGACTTTAGACAAGAAAATGGACAGCTCATCCTAGTATCAGGTGGGAGGCAGATGTGGGTGCAGATGCTGCTGGTTAGGGAGGTGTGGTGGGCATAGATGATGGTGATTGGGTAGGTGTGATGAATGCAGATTCTGTGGATGGGTAGGTGTGGTGGGTACAGAGGATGGTAGGTGGGGAGATAGGCTCTGTGCAAGCTCTCCTGTGATTATTTTTATTTTTTCAGTAAAGTAAGATGTAGATCATTATCTGACAATAAGGATAGTAGATGAATTGCCCGGGATTTGTGGAGAGAGGAAAAGATTGGAGTAGTTGTCTGAGACTGGGAAAGGGATTGAGTCAGCAGTGAGATAGTAGTATAATAGGTTACTAGCATTAAGGGTCCACTTGAGGTTTATGGTAAAAAATTTAAAACAAAACCACTCATGTACATCTTTCTTTTGCCCAATTTAACAGCAAGGCTTCAGGCAAATGGGTAACAAATAGTTGGATTTATCCAGGATTATGATTTTTTTCAAATGTGTGACAAAGACAGAACTTAGCAAAGTATCCAACACTGAAAGTACTAATTCAACATTTATGTAAGTGATACCTGGAATTTAGAAATATTTTGAGAGAGATCCAAGATGGTGGCAGAGTACGTGGAAGGTATACTCACCTCCTCCCAAGCCCAAACTAGAATTACAACTTAATTATAGAGCAGTCATCCTGAATAACTAATTGAAGTCTAGCTGAAGAGAGGTCTTATAACCAAGGACTTACAGAAGAAGCCATTTTGAGACTGGGAAGAATTCCAGAGGGATGTCTAAGCTGAGGGGTTCCCCCTGAGAAGCATGGGGTCTAAACCCCAAGCCAGGTTTCACATCAAAGAGCACCAGAGCTGGGGAGAGGTGCCCACATAACATCTGCCTGTGAGAAGCAGTGAGGTTTCTGTCCACCAGGGAGAAATGTATACATGGAACATTTTCCAGGATAGACCAGATGTCAGGCCACAAAACAAGTCTCAATAAATTTAAGAAGATCGAAATCATATAAAAAAATCTTCTCTGACCAGAGTGATATGAAACTAGAAACCAATTACAAAAAAAAAACACTGAAAAACTCACAAACATGGAGGCTAAAAAACATGCTACTAAACAATGAATGGGTTTACAAGGAGATCAAGGAAGAAATCAAAAGATACCTTGAGACAAATAAAAATGAAAACACAATGAACCAAAAATCTATGGAACACAGCAAAAGCAGTTCTAACAGGGAAATTCATAGCAAAACAGGCTTATCTCAAGAATCAAGAAAAATCTCAAATAAACAATCTAACCTTACACCTAAAGACCTAGAAAAAGAACAACAAACAAAGCCCAGAATGAGTAGAAGAAAGGAAATAAGATAGATCAGAGCAGATATAAACAAAATAGAGTTGAAAAAATAACAACACAAATGATCAGTGAAACCGAGAGCTGGTTCTATGAAAAGATAAACAAGGCTGAAAAACTTTTAACCAGACTCATCACGAAAAAAAGAGAGAGGACCCAAATAAACAAAATAAGAAATGAAGGGGAGAAGTGACAACTGACAACACAGAAATACTAATTATAAGGAAATACTACAAACTACCACATGCCAACAAATTATACAATCTGGAAGAAATGAATAAAATCCTAGAAACATACAATCTTCTAAGACTGAATCAAGAAGAAACAGAAAATCTGATTACTACCAATGAAATCAAATCAATAATAAAAAAAACCTCCCTGTGCATATACTCAATGACCTAGATTCTTCTTTCATTTATAAATAATTTGTCTTCAAGTCATTCCTTTATGTTCAGATTTAAAAATAGGAAATTATGTACATGCTCATATCTTAATAAATTACTTGTCTGTTATGGTCTGGCATCCTTTTCTTTTTCCTGTGTTTATATATGTTTTGTAATGTAAATGTAAAACATCTTCATCAGCTCCCTGTGGCTGGTTCTGGGGAAGGAGTGGCAGGCTCCACATCCACCCACAGAGGCAGCAAGAAGCCCCTGAAACAGCCCCAGAAGCAGGCCAAGGAGATGGAGGAGATAAGGCATTCAAGCAGAAGCAAAAAGAGAAGCAGAAGAAGCTCGAGGAGCTAAAAGCCAAGGGTTGGGGAAAGGCCCCTGGCCAAAGGTGGAATTAAGAAATCTGGCAAAAAGTGAGCTGAACCTTGTGCCTGAGGCAATGGTGATTCTCAATTCCATTTGTGTTTTAATGCCGGATTCCCTATCATAGCATCTCTTACCACCTAGAGCTAGAATGAAGTGTGGTTTTGGAGCCTGTTGTATATGAATAAACTTTTGCGGCCAGCGTGGCTCAACAGTTGAGCATCAGCCTATGATCCACGAGATCGAAGTTCAATTTCTGATCAGGTCACATGCCCGGGTTGCAGGCTTGATCCCCGTAGGGGGCAGGAGGCAGCCGATTAATGACTCCCTCATCAGTGATGTTTTTATCTCTCCCCCTCTCCCTCTCCCTTCCTCTCTCTGAAATCAATAAAGATGTATTAAAAAAAGAAGAAACTTATGTAAAAAAGAAATAATAATAAAAAAGAAATAATAATAATCATGCCAGTGGCTCATCTCTTTATTTCTTCTCACTCTGCCATTTCAACCTTAGCTGTGTCCATGGGTTATGCATATAACTTCTTTGGTTAATCTCTTCCCCCCCTCCACCCCCCTTCCCTCTTTCTTCTGAAGTATGATCGTCTGTTGCATGTGTCAATGTCTCTGGATCTATTTAGTTTGTCAGATTCTTTTGTTCATTAGCTGCTTCTTAAAGAAGACCGTTCAGCTTTTCCTGTAGTGCTGGTATGGTGGTGATGAAACCCTTTAGCTTTTTCTTATCTGTGAAGCTCTTTATTTGACCTTCAATTCTAAATGATAGCTTTGCTGGGTAGAGCAATTTTGGTTGTAGTTCCATGTTTTTCACCACTTTGAATATTTCTAGCCACTCCCTTCTGGCCTGCAAAGTTTCTGTTGAGAAATCAGCTGACAATCATATGGGTGCTCCCTTGTAGGTAACTAACTGCCTTTCTCTTGCTGCTTTTAAGATTCTCTGTCTTTAACCTTTGGCATTTTAATTATGATGTGTCTTGCTAATGGGCCTCTTTGGGTTCCTCTTGTTTGGAACCCTCTGTGCTTCCTGGACTTGTAAGTCTATTTCTTTCTCCAGGTAGGGGAAGTTTTCTGTAATTATTTTTTCAAATAGGTTTTCAATTCCTTGGTCTCTTTCTGCCTCTTCTGGCACCCCAATAATACGAATGTTGGGCCTCTTGAAATTATCCCAGAGGCTCCTTATACTATTTTCATATTTCTGGATTCTTTTTTCTTTTTGCTCTTTTGGTTGGGTGTTTTTTGTTTCCTCATGTTCCAAATTGCTGATTTGATTCTCAGCGTCCTCTACTCTACTGTTGATTCCCTGTAAATTATTCTTCATTTCAGTTCAGGTAGCCTTCATTTCAAATTGGTACTTTATTATGTCATCGATTTTCTCGATGGAGTGTGTCACCCGTGGATGTGGTAGGGTTGTAATCCAGCGTGGTCGAGTCTGACCACCAGGTGCACTGTCTCTGGGGCCTCCTGGGAAGTGCAAAGTCAGCCTGTGGCAGTGCCTTGCCCAGGGCCACCCAGCATGAGCTACACAGCAAACCATAGTTGGCTGCTACTTGTGCTGGGCTTTGCGTTGTCCACGAGAGGCCAACCTATGACCCAATGGAGGCTGCCGCTAGTGCCAGGCCTGGGGCCGCTTATCAGGCTGTATGGGGCCCGCTGCTGCTCCTTTGAGAGATTTTAGGAAAGTCCTGAGCATGAGGCTTGAGAGGCCACTTGCAGAGAAAAGCCCTGGAAATGGCCTGGATGAGCCTGCAGGTGGGGAGGGGCGGGGCCTCCGGGAATCACGGGGCGGGGCCAAAGGTGGGAGTCAGGTGCTGGCAACTCAAACATGGCACCTGCCCTCCGGCTGTGTTCGGGGAGGACTTGCCACAGGAGCCAAGGCCTCCGCCAGCCCTTCTGCCTGAGAGGAAGCTGCCCCTCCAGCTCTCGCCCGGATCTCAGGCAGGTTAGTTCCTCCCCGAGTGTCCCGGGTCCTTTCAGGCCGCTGCCCGGCGCTGGGCTCAGAGGGAGCGTCCGAGTGAGTCTGTGCGCGGGCCCTTTAAGAGGAGCTGCTGGGGCTCCCGCAGCCTCCGCGACCCTCAGGGACAGTCCCCGCTGGTTTCACAGCCCGGAGTTGTGGGGGCGTCTCTTCTTGGCCCTGGAGCCCTGGGCTGGGTGCCTGCTGTGGGGCTGGGACCCCTCCCTCCTCCCGGAAACCCCCACCCCGAGATTCCCTCCTGGGTTTACCCCGCCGCACCAGGTGTGGGCTGTGGCCACGTCTCCAATTCAGCCCCGATCCAGCCCCGATCAGCCCTCGTCTCCGCCCCTCCTACCTGGTTCGGTGCTTCTTCAGCTCCCTGGTTGCGGGGCTTCTGTTCAGCCAGGCGTCAGGAGGCTCTGAGTGCTGGTGGGTCTGTATTTTGGCTGTAATTTAATGTGGTTGCGGAGGCGGCGGGTGCGGCTGCTCACTACGCCGCCATCTTGCGCTGTCTGACAGGAACTCTTACAAGCAGAAATGGCGCTCAGAATATTACGTGATAATGTTCCAGCAAGAAGTCAGTACATTTGGTATCAGGCAAATGATAATGCATGAAGCTGAAAATATTTCCTAGGCATTTCAGCAATCGTGTGTTGCATAGAGCAAGCATTCAGGAAATACTTGTGGATTTGATTTTTGTTTTGATGCCGGTTGGCAGGTTTCTAGAAACTAAAGCAAAAAGCAGTTAGAATGGGATGCGCATCAGAATAACTGACAATGTGTTGATGCTTGATGTGGGCTACGCTGAAGAGATAGTAATCCACCATGGGCAGGGAGTTATCCCCAGCATAAAATTCCAGCTGTTTTTACATTGTTTTGTTTTAGTAAACAGCATCTAATATACATATATGTACACACACACACACACACATACTTACACACATAGACATACATAGAGACTACTGACATAACAGTTTATGGTGCTTTCATAGCTTCTTTAAGCTCATGCCTGCCTTTGAGGAAAGTATTCTTGTTTTCATTTTACAAACATTTATTGAGCATTTACTCTATACCAGTCACTGTGCTAAATCCTTACATGCATGACACCATTGAGTGTTCTCAACAGCCTTGTGAAGTACGTATTTCTATAATCTATACATTATAACTAAATAAATGAGGGTGAGAGTGGTGCATTAAGCTGCTCAATATCACAACAAGTGGCAGAGCTTCAATTCCAGACCATGCAAAGGGACTCCAGAGCCCCTGCTACTCTTCCTTTAGTCACATAACTATTGGCTACACAGACTGTGCCAGTGGCGGAGAAGCAGAATCTTAGGAAGGAGAGAGAAGAAAAAGGTAAGAAAACTGTACAATGAAGCATTAATTCAAGGAGGCTCATTAGAAAGCCGGAGTCTCACACCAAATCAAGGGGCTAAAAAGCCAATACACTAAAGGAGGGAACTTTTAATGAACATGCAAGTGCTAAGGTTCATGCTAAGTACCTTATGTGTGCCATTTTAATTGACTTAAGCCTCACAGGAATAATAACATAAGTACTATAACCATCTCCATTTTAGAGATGAGGAAACTATGACAGAGAGAGTTCAAGCATCTTTACCAAGCCCATGTAGCTGGTAAATGGGGAAGCTGAAATTCCAACCCAAGCTTCTGGTGCTAGGGCCTGTGCTTTTACCTACTACACTGTTCTACTAGGCACTGTAATCAACACAGTTCAGCCTATTTTAGAATAAATATGTATGTACCTCCATGCCCTTTAGAATGAGTTTTTATTCCTTAGCTGTGTGTGTAAAGTGAATTGTGCTGGAAGACCAGGATATTGTCTTACTTTCTACAAAAAAAAAAAAAAGTTTCAATAAAACCTGTCATTCTCAGAAAGCATGAAGAAGAAATGAGGCAGGAAGCATTTCTTAGGTAATTCAACCATCACTATGCCATAGACAAATCACCAAATGATCTACTCCCCACATTGTCTAGCTTTCTCGTATTTAGATTGGGGCCACGTGAGTGGTTCTAGCCAGTGGGCTAAGAGCATCAGTGAAGTATATTATTTATGCACTGAGGTGGTAAAAATATCTTACGTAACTCTGAGTGAGCCTTTTCCTTTCTGTGGTTACTTCCCAGTGGTGTGGCTAGAAATTGGTAGACTCTGACAACTTATGTCCTTGAGTGAATGTGTAGAGCATAGTCTCTCCTGACTCATGTTAGATATGTAGCATGGGAAAGAAATTAACCTTTACTGTAATAAATCCTTGAGAATCTGAGGTTCTTTTGTGACTGTACCATTATCCAGCCTTTTCTAAGTCTCTACCAGGTTACTTGGAGGGCATGTCAACAGTCTGCTGTATGATGTCACCCCACAGAGAGAGGGGGGAAAAAATCCACCCGAAGCCTGGAATCTGCTCTAACATGATTTTCAGAATGATCCTTTTTGCTTTTCCAAAGCATTCAATCTCTACCACACCTTTTGTTTACCCTGCGCTCTCTCCGTTCCTCCAGCAGAGTGGGACAAAACCATAGCATCTATACAAGCTACCTTTAGCAAGGCTCCCTTTGCCTGGAGTTGTTCCCTCCCTTGAAGCAGGTTAGAATTACCAGGGCCTTGCACACATTCTACATTTCTACTGCCTTTCAACAAACAACAACAGAAGCAACAATAATGGAAAAAAACTAAACATTCCAGAAAATTACAAAAAACACCAGCTGATTTTATAGCTGCTCTGCTTGTCCTCAATGGCCAGGGTAGCTTCGTTTGCAAAACAATTGCTAGAACCTAGAATTTTGCCTGAGCAAAAAATAACTTCTGTTATGAAGATCTAATCCCATGTGTAATAATAGCAAATATAGGGAGACCTAGCAAATAATAGGCAAATATTGAAAGACCACGTTGATGGCGTGAGTCTTTATAAACATTGTCAACTTCTAGAGAACTTCCTGGTCTTTCTCTGCCTCTATTTGAATCACCTAATATTAGACCACATACCTTTGTTTTTGGCCCTTTACTCTCTTGACATCTACCTGCCACACTTTATTAAGACACCTAAAAGGAGTATGAAGATAATTTGAATGACAGCAGCATATACTTAAAAGAGACAAAAGATAATTAATTGATTTAATTCTACTTTGTGTGGAGAGTTATTTCTTTCACATTTCAAAAATTACTCTCACCTTTATTATCTGAGTTTATTTTCAATCAATCCTTAGAACAATTTTTTAAAGTGGCAGGACAGACATCGCTATCACAATAAGGCAGAGCGTTAAACCACAGTTACCTACAGTTGTACTAACAGAATTTTGACTCATACCTCAACTTTTTACAAAAATTAAATTTAAAGCATTCTATTTTAGGTGACTCCAGAGTTTATTTTTAGCACACAAAAAGGTAGTGATTTCAGGAGCACGATGTGATGGAGACTGCTGGTTGTGCCCCGACATCCATTCTACCTCTGTTTTCCCATAGGAGTAGAATTTTTAGCAGGCCATATGACTGCCTAGAACACAGAGTAAAATGTCCTCACCTCCTCTGTGGTCAGGAATGGCCATGTTTTGAACAAAAAAAAAGTAATTAAAATGTGTGACAGCTTTTAGGAACTTCAGGAGACAGGCAGCAAGCAACTTTTACCACCTTCTTTACCCTCCAGCCATTCTGCTCCTTGTACTGTTGATGTTTTGGACTAAGACGGTGAGGGCTGCGCTGCAGAGTTGCTGATCCAGTGACCTGGAGCACATGAGTTGCTGAGGACTTTTCGGATCAGAGCTGCCAGTCCAGCCCCATACATTATAACTTTAGAATTGTACTTGAAAGGGAAAACAATCTTTACTTTGTTTAAGCCACTATTACTTTGGGTCTCCATTACTTGAAGCTGAATGAATTTCAGTGGCACATGCGGTCAAAGCAGTTATCCCAGGGCAGAGCTCAGATTCTTAGGTCAAATGCTTAGGAGACCTAGCTTTTATGGAGCTAGGATGGCAGGGGATGCCTGTGGTACCTTAAGATGAACCTGAGATTAAGGCTGGGCCCTAAGACTTGGAAACATCAAAATTGGGGAAATTGCGATTTTATAACTGCATGTTTTTATCTTCTAAGATGTGGAGACTTTATCATGTTTTGTGCAGAAACTTTTAATTGGACAGACATACATATGACGAGGAATATTCTGTCTTCATTCTTTTTCCTTCTTGGTGCCAGTAGAAAAGGGGTCATTTGGCATAATGTATCAGTGTGGTGCTATTAAAGACAAAAAGGAACGTTTGGCTTATCGTTGCTCAGCTATGAAGAATTTGAGCCTGGCCAGCATGGCTCAGTGGTTGAATGTTGACTCGTGAACCAGGAGATCATGGTTCGATTCCCAGTCAGGGCACATGCCTGGGTTGTGGGCTCGATCCCTAGTAGGAGGCATGTAGGAGGCAACCGATTGATGACTCTCATCATAGATGTTTCTATCTCTCTCTCTCCTTCTCCGTTCCTCTCTCTCTAAAATTAAAAACATAAAAAAAGGATTTGAAAATTTTATTTCATTCCACCACTATGAGAGAGCCAGAAATAAAGGTATGTATGGCCTTGATTTTGGAGAGATCCTGAAAACCAGCAGCCAGGAGCAGAAGTGTGGAAACAAGAGAAGCCAGAGGGAGGTCAGAGGCAGAGAAGATTCCCAGATGCTCATCTGAGGATGGCTCAGTATGGATCAAAAAGGATCAGAGTGAGGGAAGAAATATTTAGGTGCCTCTCTATGAGTATTCCTGGGATTAATATGATGTTTATTTCTAGTAATATATTATATTCATTTGCCTTTATGTCTGTCCAGTGCTGTGGGCCATAGAAGAAGGGGTTACATAAAGCCAAACATTTCCTATCAAATGGACATGTTTGTGGAAGTGTGACTGGGGAACTGATTGGAAGAAATATGCTGTGCTGGTAAAATGAGAATTTGGGGAAATAATATTTTTAAGTGACTAGTTTTAGACTATCCTGAAGAGGAAGAACTATTGCATATTTTTGTTGCATTGTTGACAACTTTGGAGAAAGATGTGTGGGTTCTTGTTTGGGGACCTGCTCCAAGAAAATAAAAGAAATGTTTTTCTTTGGGGCATAAGTGACAAAGTGTGACATAGAGTTAGAGGGAGAGGAACATTTTCCTACCTCAGCAGGAAAGCCAGCATCCCTCTTTCCCATCTTAGCAGTTTCAGCAACAACGTCCTTGGCAAGAACTTTCCCATGCATATGTCTGGCATCATCTGCAGCAGGGACTGCTCTCAAATCCTAGACAGGGAGAGCCAGAACAAGAGAGGAAATGTGGTAGAATGAAACTGGGTGAAGAATGAAACTGGACGACTGGTGTCTGGGCATACGTGGCATCTCTTTGAGGACTTCCTAAATGTTGGGGACACTTTGGGGTTGGTAACTTCTCCCTGAGATGGTGAGAAAGGGAGGGGACTAAGGGTCATCAAATTCTGGACATACGGTGAATCATAAGGTAGCAGAATCGGGATTCATCAAAACAGTAGACTTAAGGTTTTTCAGCCAAAGAGAAGGAGTCTGTGCATAGCTGAGAGAAAAATGAGGACATAGTGTCTACTGAGAGCTCTGGTGTGAGTAACTCTAAGGGGGCACATGGGAGGTTGACATAGTTGATGGCTGTGTAGGAGAGACTGGACTTCACGTAGAGATGAGTGTAAGTGCCAGCTAACCGACTTAATGGATTAGCCCTATGCTTCATTTAGGATCAGAATTCTGGGAGACACTGAAAGGGTTATTATTATTTTTAAAAACAAAAAGAAACCACAGTCAGTAGAGAATCTTCTTAGATTTTAAAATATAAGGTGGTATTTTTATAGCCAAAAAAAATAAAATCTCCTGTTTTGCATTTAAAGTGTTTTTATTCAGTATTAGCCCTTTTCCCACTCTCAAACCAGCAAATTTCCTCCAGTATACTAATAAAAGCAGTTTCATTTAAGTACTTCTACCTCTGAGCAATTTCTTTTGATGTGACATTTCTGCAGACATTGCTATTTTAAAAGATACAGCCTGCAAAATAGTTTGGGCAGAAAAAAGACAGTGCTTATATGTGGGATGGCACATTTAAGGTGTTTTTTTTTAATTGGTCATAGGGATTTTGAAGTCTTGTGTACCATTCCGGAAAACGACAGGCAGCTCAATTTTAATAAACTAAGCTGACCCTAGAATGATGAAAGACATAAAAGCCCACTGTGGTTTGTACCTTGAGCAGATAGGTCATGAGGTGATCTAGAGTGTTCATAGCATTGGACACTGCCTGGTTTTCATTCGAGCAACCCTCCTGCCTCAGCACTCTTCAGGTATGCTAAAGTAATCACAACTTTCCTGCAAGCATCTATGGGTCTAGATGCTTCTTCAGTTCCCTGGCGTTAGGACTTCTCAGCTGGATCTCAGGAGGCTCTGAGTGAGGATGATTCTGTATTTTAGTTGTAACTTTGATGTGGTTGCGGGAGGTGGTGGGTACAGCTGCTACCTACACCACCATCTTCGGGATTCTGCATTTCTGACCAACTCCAATGTGATGGTCATGCTGCCGTTCTGCAGATCGCATGTTGAGAAGATAGGGCTTACCTCCCTTCCAGACACACCCCATTAATCTGAATCCCTCACTTGGCCCTAACCTAACTACAGAGGAGTTGAGGAACATAGTCTTCCTATATGTTCAGGAAGAGGCATTCTTTCTGCCTCATGAGACTACTATAAGTAACCCTATAGAGTCAGGGCTGGAAATGATATCTGAGGCTGCATAGTCCCCATGGTAGGCTAAAAATGCCACCCTCCTCTCACTCAAATCCTAGTTCCCTTAGCTTGTAATATTACCTTATAGGGCAAAAGGGACACTAAAGATTTGATTAAGGATCTTGAGATGGGGAGATTATCCTGAATTATCTGGTTGGGTCCAATGCAATCATCAGGGTCCTTATAAAGGGAGGCGAGGGTCATAACAGGTTCACAAAAGGAAATGATATGTAACAACACAAGTAAAAGGTGAGAAAATGTGGTGTAAGATAGAGTCTTAGAAGTGAATAGCATTATCAATTTGGCAGTTTAGGAGGTGTGAAAAATATATATAATTCTTTACCTGCATCTCTGATTTTTTTCTTAGATTCCTAGAGGTAGGATTAAGGGGAGATTATATATACATGTTTGGTGAGGGAAGTTTCATGTAGATTGGCTCAGATTGACTTGAGCTTTTAAATTCTCTTGGTATAAGCACATGGCTTGAAGGAGCAGTTCTGTTCCTTTCTGCGTTATGGCTTTCAGGGAGCAGGGACTTGGTTCTTCCTCTACAGAACCCAGGTCTGGGTGAGGATGGACCTAGAGGAAGCCAACCCTAAGTTGTTAGTGTACAGTGAGGAAATGGCTGATGTCACCTCTGAGGTACTGCCCATTAAGTCTGGAATAATGGAATTCTTTGGAGCATGACTAAATGCGCACATCTTGTCATGAAAGCTACGGGGCTTCATCTCTTTGTATCTAATAGCATCCATTCCTGAGGGTGCTGACACTTGAGACATGGGCCATTTATTTAGTGCAGAGTAGTCATTTTTATCAATGCAAATCATTTATAATTCAACTAGCTTACTGTGTGCTAGATTAAGATGGGGAATACTAGGTCTCTGCCCTTAGGGTTCTTACAGTGTATCAAGTTAGACAAATACATGGATAATAGGCAATAATACCATGTGATTTGGGCTTCAGTATGTTCCAGTAAGATCACAGAAAAGGTAGCAACTAGTTGCAGCAAGGATCAGAGCAGCCTTCTCAGGTGTTGACAGAGATTATCTGATAGGGACCTGAGAATATATGTTAGGGGAGAGTAGAAAATGCAAATGAAATGTGGTAATCAGGAGCATCATAGAGCAAGGAGGCTGTCAAAAATGAAGTTGGAAGGCCTTAAAAGCTCCATTACTTGATATCAAAATTTGCCCAAGGCCAACCCTGTGTGTCTTTAGGAGGTTCTTAAGATCTATAACTGTAATTTTCATTTCTCCTGGCACTTGTCTATGCAAAAAAACTCTGTCAAATAAATGAGAGAAGACAGAACACCTATTCAGCCTGCAGAGCTCAGGTGCCCTCAAAGCGGCTACTGAGGGTGAGTCATGGAGTGTTCCCTGGTGCTTTGTTGCCTGGAAATGGGAGAAGCTCCCCTGGCCATGACTGTGGCATTTTGGAGTAATACCATTAGCAGTCTAGTTGGAACTCCCCCAAGGTTCACCTCTTGGTTACTTACATTCTTGACCTTTAGTGTGACTTTCAGTCTTAATTTCCAAGGCTAGTTGAGGGGTGAGAAGCTCAAATCAGGGGCTCTGGTGGTTATCTCTGTTGAGCCCTGATGTTATTACAGGCTGTTGAGAACAAGATCAGCCACAGTCAGCCTAAAGGGCAAAAGAGAGAATGAGAAGTTGATGTTTAGGGAAGTAGGGGTAATGGGTAAGTGGGAGAAGAGTGATGATTTCATCATTTGGAATCGTAGAGAAGACGTATGACCAACACATAGCATATGAGGGATGTTGGCCTTAAACTTAATAAATCTGCTTCATAAACTTCAAGGACAGAGGACAGCTTCGCCTTGTTATTTCTTGAACAGTCAGCAAGCATTTATGGAACTGAGAAACCAGCTCCATTCTAGCACTGTTCATGACCACCAATTGTGCTTCACCAGTTTTTTAAAAATTTTGAACACATTTGAGATCAGGTATCAACATTAGAGGTTGTTTTTGTTCCTTTTACACTTGGAGTTCAGAAGTTTTAGACTTTAAAATTGCAGTTGAGCCGCTTACTTCCTAGGACATTTACCTCACCGCAGGTGGCTGCCACCAGGTGAGAGCCGGAACTTGATGTTGCCACCAGCTGTCCAGCCTGCCTGCTCTCTGCCAGGTGCAGCTGAACACACACCTGCCACAGCCCAGATCCTCACTGTGCTTACCCAGAAGATGAAAAATGATGGACAGTAAAAATGAGCCCTATTACTAAGTCACAGATCCCCCTGCTGAAAGCACAGTTGCAAAACAAGAAAATACTTAAGTGCTTCAACGATCCATTACCTATTTGAGCTGACAACTGATTTTGTTTTCTGATAGCATTTTACTCTTATCCAGGCCTCTTTTCTACAGAAACTTTCCCCACAGTTGTACTCTGTCTGTATTTTGTTAGTAGCCTCGCTAGTGCCTTATTAATTTAGACAAAAGCCTTTAGTAAAAGTAGCCTAGTTACGGTGTTTTGAAGATTCTGTAAATCCATTTTGGAAGACAGTGGAGTGTGAATGATTCATGGTGTCTCAGGCCGTCAGTCTTCCAGTTCTGGACTGAAAACCTGAATGCAACTCGGAAACCCTGGGCCTTGGAGGAGGCTCTGGGAAGGACACACAGAGCCAGAGCAGAGGGCGGGGCCTTGAGCAAGGTGCCATGATTCTGTACATCTGGAGCTTTTGAACAGTTGGCAGTTACCCCCACCCCGTGGAAGAGCATGGTCTATATAATACTGTGTTCAGAGAGCAGCAGGGTCTTGGGGCCAGGGCCCGCCTGCTAGCCTTGGGATGTGAGAGAAACTACTGAAGAAATAACTTGTTTCTAGTTTGTCATAGGTGGAGGGACCTTTAGAGACAGTCTATTCTAGTAGGGCAAATTCCTGGCAGGTGGGCCTCTCTTTCTTTCTCCAGATCCATGGCTGAGGTCTTAATTAATCATGATGCCTCCACTTGCCTTTGCCTATTGAATTCCAACACTTCCTCAGAATCTTTTTGAGCCAGCACGCCAGACAATATTGCTGAGGCCAACATGGAGATGACTGTTCAGGTCTCCTTCCAGGACTATAAATTTCTGGTGAATAGGAACTGTCTCATTCACCACTGTTTTTACAGCTCATTCCTAATCAACTTAAAATAATATACTTCTGCCCTGGATGATGTGACTCAGTTGTTTGGAGCATGTACACTGAAAGGTTGTGGGTTCAATTCCTGGCCAGGGCATGTGAGGGAGGCAACTGATCGATGTTTCTCTCTCTCTCTCCCCTCCCCCCTCTCTCCTACTTTCTTCCTCTCCCTCTTCCTCTCCTTTCCTCTCTTTCTAAAATCAATAAAAAGCAGGGGGGGAAAATGGTATGCTTCTGTAAACTTTTGTTGAATAAATAAAAAAGAACAGCCTGAAATAGCAGAGGGAGCTTGGGCTCTGGGTTTTGAGTCCACTTGTGTATTTCACTAGCTATATGAGCACAGGCTAGGCACTTTTCTGAGTCTCTGCACCATTTTAGGTTAATAAGGAATAATATTCTTTTGTTATAAGGTTCTGTGAAGAGTAATTGATAGGCTATAAGTATATCTGCCTCATAATAGGCACTCAGTATTCATCCCTTCCATCTTTGATAGAAATATTGCCATAAAGCTTTACTTTGATTGTATTCTTAATAACCAAATAAATGTTTTCCCTTTTGCAGAGTACAGAGGAAATCCACTCTGTCTTCAGTGGATATGTTTGCTTTCTACTGGTTTGTCAGTTTCCATCACTGATACTGAAGCTTTTGTGCTAAAGCTTTTCTCCCAACAATGCAAATAACAGGAAGGGCTACAGCTAAATCCAAAGGGAGTTAACTAAAAAATGGGACTTTCCAGTTTGAGATTTGACACCCATTTCAGCTGAGAGCAAGCTCTGGTAAATATTGAAAGGACTTCTATTGAATTATATAAAGAAAGATCAAAGCCTTGAGGTTTAAGTTCTGATTCTATCTATTTTCTACTTTTAATATAGTGAAATGCTCTGGATCTTTTTTCTCCTACAGGCAAGTTTTAATAAATTCTCAGTGAAACATTTCCACTGGAGAATGTGCCTTTATTACAGTGAGAAGACCAGGTTTTTAAATTCATGGTTCAATTTCAGTTTTAGGGCTTCTAAATGCTCTGTCTTCTAGGACATGAATAATCTTGGTTTATATAAAATTTCTATAGGGAAGACATTTCACTAGTTTATCCTTCATATCCTTAGAACATAGTTCTAAAACTACAAATGTACCCTAGAATATAATAATGATGATAATAATAGCAGCAACACTAATTTTAGCAATTAATGTTTATTGAGTGCTTAATATTGAGTCCTAGGTATTTTGCTGAGGGATACACACACACACACACACATATTTATTTAAACTTTGTAACAGCTCTGGAAAGTGGGTGCTATTATTATCCCCAAATTACAGATGGGAAAACTGAAATTCAGAAAAATTAATATAACTTGCCCTATTGTGATTGACTTTGCTAGAATATTATTGTCCTGATTCACTTCAGATCACAGGCTCATAACCATTAAGCATGACAGCTCTTAAAAAATGGAGGTCTGCCTGGCATGGCTCAGTGGTTGAGCATCAACCCATGAACCATGAGGTCGCCCATTTGATTCCTGGTCAGGGCACATGAACAGTTCCAGGCTTGATCCCCAGTAGGGGGCATGCAGGAGGCAGCTGACTAATGTTTCTCTCTCATCTATGTTTCTCTCTATCCCTCTTCCTTCCCCTCTCTCTAAAATCAGTAAAAACATATTAAAAAAGTAGAGGTCTATTGTATGGATTATATTTTACCAGTGGACTCATGGAACCTCAGAATAGAAGACATATTAGAGGTCATCTAGTCCAATCGTTAATTATTGGTGAAATGAGGTAATTAGGATCTTTGGCAAGAACAAGGAGACCTTGTTCTTGTCATGCATATAACAACTTGCTATGTCTTCTTAAATAATCTCTTTGTGTCTAAGTTTTTTAAAATGCATGAAATGATGATGATAACATTAGCCAACGTATCCCAAAGCATTGTGGCATGAGTTGATGGGTATGGAAAGGCTTTGAAAAGCATTATGTATAAGGTGTTATAGTAGCGACTGCCTTTATATCTTTACTCCACAATGAAATTCCAATTTTATGTTGATGAAGGTTGAAGAAAGCAGTATCCTACCTTATCTATACATACAACTACAATCAAATGTTGTAGAAAAAATTTGTATAAAAGTCTACAACCTAAAATATACATCATCTTCAATATTTCGAGACTAACAAATGTTAAGAATGTTAACATTTTAAGAAGATTAAAATATTAAGTAATAATTATTACATATTAATGCATTTGAAAAATATAGTGTCAAATTTTTTTATCAAAGTCATTCTTAAAGCTTAAAAGACCAGTGTGTGCTGGATCTAATATTTCAGCTACATGATTAGACTGAACACAGATAAGAGAGTGAGGATGGTTACATTTCTACTGACCCTGAAATAGATATCAAAGGACAGAGCAATATTAAATTCCAGACATAATAATCCAACTGTATGAAAATACCTGAATCCTGAGTAACTGCCTCTCCTTGTAATAAGTGATCACATTAGAGAGGCAACCACGTGTCGGACAGATGTGAAAGTCACTAAGTCTCCAATGAAAACTCATCCCTTCCCCCAAACAGGTGAGTCAGTGGCATCAACATTTTCAAATGTCAGCTGGTGGGTTCTTATTTAATTCTGTTTGGTACAAAACAGCATTAGTGCATTCATTCAAAAAGCCATTTTTTGAGCACCTGTTATGTACCAGGCACCATGGCAGGCTTCAAGGGGTGCCTGAGATAAATAACAGACAGGATTTTCCCTGAAGAGTGCACAGGACAGCGCAACCAATAGACACACATAGAAATCAACTTCATGTAGAGAAATTATTAAGGGCGGCATGTCCTTGAAGGCTGGGAGGATAATGAGCAGGGTAAGTGAGAAGGGCATTCTTGTGTGAGGAGGCTACATGCACAAAGGGACAGAGGCCACAGAACTGGGGGCAAGCATATGAGAACAATTCTGTGCCACTACTGAAGAGTTTAGAAGGCCACTAAAGGGAGTTAAAGTTTAAAAGGGATTAGAGTCATACTGTGGAGGGCCTTAGATGATGGATTAATTGTTTTATTGCCAACAGGAGCCATGATGGTGGCCGTGAGCAGAGGGTAGGAGTGTAATTCAAGAGGGGCCCTGGAAGGATTGTTGATGGGGTGTGTTTTCAGGACCTGCCATTTGACACTGTGTTGTCCGCTTTCCTTGAAACTTATATGTCCTAATTCTCTTTTAGCCTTCCTCCAACTTCATGGGTTACGCCTTCTCTACCTCGTTCATAGGCTCTCTTCCTCTCCCTCCCTCTGCATTGACTTTCCTCGTTCTACAGGCTCTCTTAGGTGAGCTCATCCTTGCTTAGACATGAAAGACTCCCAGGTCTTCACCTCCAAACCAGTGTGCTATGTTCAGCTGCAGAGCCACGTTTCTAACATCCTCTAAAAATCTCTGCCTGAATGGACATTGTTCAGAATTGATCTACTCCCCTCTTCCCAATTCATATATTGGATTCCTAACCCCCAGTATTTTGAATGTGACTGTATTTGAAGACAGGTTCTTTAAAGAGGTAATTAAATTAAAGTGAGGTCATTCAGGTGGGCCGTAATCCAACGTCTGGTGTCCTCATAAGGAGAAGAGACTAGGATACAGACACACACAGAAGGAAAATGTGAAGACACAAAAAGAATATGGCCATCTACAAGCCAAAGAAAGAGGCTTCAGAAGAAACGAACCCTGCAGATACCTTGATATTGGACTTTTAACTGCCAGTATTGTGAGAAAATGAATTTGTGTTGTTCAAGCCACTCAGTATGTGTGTGGTACTTTGTTATGGGCACTCCCAACTCATATAGACATCTCACACTTGACATACCTAAAGTGAAACCCTACCTTTGCCTCCCTCCCAGGCACTGAAAATCAGACCCTTACAGGGAATGAAGTTTGGAATTAGTCGTAGGGCCAGTAGAACTCTCTCTCAAACATTTTTCAGGACAGCCAGATACAGGAAGGATATTATGATTCACTGGAAATAGTATTGGATTGGAAGTCGAGATTAATATCTGGGCAGTGAAAGAAAAGAACATATAGATAAGCAACTACAAAAAATAATAAAGCCCCCCAAAAATCCCACCACATTATGCATATGTTTCCCAACTTTCTGCCATACACAATATGTATTTCTATAGTAAACACGGTATATTACTATTATACTGTTCTTTAACCAACTTTTTTCACTTGTCAATGCGCTGTGAATATGTCTCTTTTTCAATATATGTATGTTAGATATACATGATTTGTCTCTAAGTCAGTATCCTCTCTTGCATGAATTACTGCTGTGGCTATTACCAATTTCCTCTGTTTTTTTCTTGCAATCACAGTACTATTAAAAATAATAATAGTGTAATAATATTCTAGACCCTTAAACCTCCCTGTACCTTCCACCCATTGGCTTGCCCATTGCATTTCAAATAGAACCTACACTTCTCATCACCACCTCATTGATGGTCCTCCCCCTGTCTACAGGAAGCAGCATCTTCTAGGTCACTATCACATTCCTGTTTTATTCCTTTAGAGCACTTAACACTCACTGGAATGGCCTTGTTTGATTCCTGTGTGCCTTGACTAGGATGTCATGTCCATCAGGATTGTGACTTTGTGGGTCTTGCTTGTAGGGTTTGGAAGAGTGCCTACCACATAGCTAGTACTTAACACACATATAGCTAATGAATAAAATTTACTCTTTACTGTGGAGTTCATATTTTCTTTTAAATGTTTTTAATTGGGAGATATTTTGTGCATGTAGAGAAGAGTATACTATAATAAGTGACTTTAAACCCATCAGCTAGCTTTATACCTTTTAATATTGTGCCAGTTTTGTTTTTATTGAGATCTATTATATTGTAAGAGATTAAACATTATAGTTTTAGTTGACATCCCTGTGTACCTTTTTTGATCCCATTCTGTTTCTTTCCTTTAAGGGGTAACCACTGTCATGAAATCACTCTTTGGTGCCAGGGCACTAGAATGATTTATATTATAAGTAAGAATAGAAGTAGTCCTCAGTTTCTGAAGAGTTTGCAATTTACGTGAAACTTAATTTTTTGTGGCGGAAGAAAAATCACACCCTGATTCAAGAGTTCCAGAGGTGAACTGGCAAAATACTTATGCCTCCTTCATGCTTCCTTCTTCATTCTTCAGGACAGGCCTCATTCGGTGGCCTCATCTTAACACCGGCTTGGCTACCCTTCTGGATAGAACTGGGATGTTCCTAACTACCGGCATGCAGCTGGCATTGACCGCTCCGCTTATTCTGGCCACCAGTGAGAAGCAGAATGAGAATCTAGAGTTATATCTTTGCTCATTAGGTGGGTTTGGACACATCACTTAACCTTTTACGTAAGAAATATTTTCTTATCTCTTAAATGGGAATGGTGACTTTTGCCCTCCATAGCAGTTGAAAGTATTAAGTCTTATGCATGGTTTAATTAGTGCACTCTAGCCTCCTCCCTGTGCAGGTTGTGTGCCTCTAATTGGATACATCTGGTTTTAAGTGTCGTATTTGGGTTCTTAGAGCTTATAGCTATAAATAGTTGTACCAACACCCTGTGAATTGTAAGCGCATAGTCAGGCAGATGCTGGATCGCGCCTTTGCCAAAAGTTATTTAGCTCCCCAATACCATTTTCCCTGTACCCTTGCTGGTTTGTTTCCAGGCAGCAATATGCCCAGCCCCAAGCAATAAATCATGACTGGGTGATCTAGTCTCGACAAGGCCGTTACTCTTTGCCAGAGATTTACTAGATTTTACACCTTCCCTTGTGGCTGGGTCTAGCTAATATAGCCCAGTTTTGACCAATAAAACATACAGTAAAATCTGATTGGCAGAGGGGTGGGGAAGCATCTGAGAAGGAAGAACCTAAAGGTCCTTCATGGCCTTACCAAGCAACTGAACTAACTCCAGACCTGTTGTAGTGGAGAACCGTAAGCCCAAATTTATTGAACCCATTTTAAAAAATACCTCACAGCTGAAAGCATTCCTACATGAAATAAAGGACTAAAGGTTTTCCCCCAGAGTGTCTATATTAGTTTTCTATTATGACTGTAACAAAATACCACAAACTTAGAAGCTTAAACAACATAAACTTATTATCTTACTGTTCCAGAGGTCAGAAGTCTGAAATGGACCTCCCTGGGCTAAAAATCAAGGTGTCGACTGGGCTGGGTTTGTTCCTGGAGGCCCTGGGAAGGTTGTTCCTTTGTTTTTCCCACCTTCTCTAGAAGATGCCCACATGCCCTGACTCGTGCTCCTCTCCTCTTCCTTCAGTAATCCAGTGGCATTTCATTTCTTGGTGCCTTTCTTTTGTGGTTACCTGTTCTCCTGACTGACTTTCTTTGGCTTTCTTCTTTTAGGGACCCTTGTGATTACATTGGCCTCTAGGAAGATCTCTCCATCTGTAGGACAAATGATTTGCAATCTTAATTTCAGCTGCGCCCTTAATCCCCCTTAGAGAGGTAACATGCTTTATTCACAGGTTCCCAAGATTAAAATGTGGACATCATGGGTGCAGGCCATTATTTGCCTACCACAGTCCCTAGCTGTTATTAAACAACAATGAAAACAACAACATCAGGAGCAGCAGCAGCAGTAAAGCTGCTGCCTTCTGTGGTGTGGCAGCGTAGCAGAAGGAGAGGGTTGGGTCTTGTTCTTGGCTCTGCCACTGCATTGGGCCATCTACTTTCCATCACTGAGTTTTATTTTGCTCATCTCTTAAAAGGAAAAAATTGTCCTAGACCAATAATTCCTAATTTTTAGTAGCAAATATCTTTTAAATAAAATAGAAAAATATAATACCTTTATGGCTACAGTGACAGGTACAGTTTCTGCAGAAAGGGCCCAATTCCTCATTCTCCCCTGTGTCCTCACACTTTGCCATTGCACTGGGTTGAATAGTGTCCCCTCCAAATTGATGTTCACCCAGAAGCTTCAAATGTGACCTTACTTGGAAATAGGTCTTTGCAGATACAGCTATAGTTAAAATGAGGTGATGCTGGATTAGAGTGGGCGCTAAAGCAATGACTGTTGACCATACATGAAAAGAAATCAGAGACCCACGTCCCCAGGGAAAATCCCATGTGGCAATGGAGGCAGAGATTGGAGTGATGTTTTCCACAAGCTGAGGAATGTCACGGATTGTCAGAAACCACCATAAGCTAGGAGACAGGCATGGAACAGACTCTCTTTCAGAGTACCCAGAAGGAACAAACCCTGCTGTCACCTTGATATCAGACGTCTAGCCTCCAAAACAGTGAGACAATACATTTCTGTTGTTTTAAGTTTGTGGTACTTGCTACAGCAGCCTTAGGAATCTGTGACAGCATTGTTTGCGTATGATTGGACTTGCCTTTGCTTTCCTGTCTCTTCCCTTGCTTAAAACATGTTAAGGTTAGCCCGAGGGAACATGATGTGGAGCCAAGTTGCCTGGTCATCCTAGGTAAGCCAACAGCCATCCCTCTCTCAGCCAAGTGGATGAACCCAGACAAGATCAGCAGTCCTACACTGACTGTCAAAATGCCAAACATTTATATACATATATTTGCCAATTTTTACACTCTCTATGCAACAAATAGTACTTCTTCAGTTTAAATGAAGAGTTAGAGCCCCTGAGAGATATAGTGATTTGCTCATAATTGCACATCTTTAAACTGCCCGTTCATCTCTGTTTAGACAAAGCCCAGGAGCTTTCCACTGTATGGTTTGCCTCTTCTTGATTCTCAGATGAGGGATAATCTAGAGGTTCTAACCAGTGGATGTCTTTGAAATAAAGCTAAAATAAGATACTTTACTTTGTCTTTCATGTCCTGAAGAATTTCATCCCTTAAAGTCCTTAAAATTAGGACTCTGCTAAAAAAAAAAAAAAAAAAAAAAGAATTGAGTAAGGGAGAGTGAGCTTTAGGCAGGTGGCCACTAGGTGGCAGTGGTGCACACCCACAGCTCAAGTAACCCTTTCTGCGTAACCCTGTGTACCATCCTGCCTCATCAGCATCAAATCACATTGAAAGAGCAAGGCTCTGGTGTTTTGATAGAACATTAATAACATAAGTAGATGGGAAACCTGAGAACTGAAAATAGAACCTTAGCCTCAAGCCCCAGGCATGAGACAAACTCGCTGATACCAAGGCTCCTATCTCCATATAAACAATAACCAAGATTAACTGTTCTGGACCGTCTGAGCATTACTTTCCCACTCATGTTTGTGAATACTTTTTATTTTGAAATAAAAAGAAGCCATGAAGGAAAACAGGGTTTATTACCATTTGGAAACAGAGTCTTCCTTTGAGCAGGTGTCTCCCTGTTTTCCTGTCCTTCCTTTCCTTGAATGTATTCAGACCTGTCCTTCTTTGCCAGGGACAACTGTGTTTCTGTTAGTACAGTGAAACTGGGGCCTGAATATTCTCTGCAAGTTATACATGTGCGGGGTCTTGTCAAATGCCTCCTCATCCCCCTCCTCTTACCTCAGAGGGGCAAGTTCACTGTATGAACCCCTGTGCTAGCTGAACTTTCCAACCACAGCCTGTCACCCCAACCCCACCTTTTTAATTTTTTTTTCCTCATAAAAATTAGTGATATCTCCCAGGATACCAGGGTTTCTCTTAGAGGGTATAAGAAATATTGGCCTGTCTTACTGCTTATTGTATCGTTTTTTTTTATTGTTGCAAAATAAAACACCTCAGACTTAGTGGCTAAAAGAACAACCATTATATTACACTGAAGATTCTATGGATGAGGGATTTATAAAAGGTACATTAGGGATAGGTTGTCTCTCTTCCATGATGTCTGGATGCTCACCTAGAAAGACTGCAAGGATTGGGTTGACTTGAAGGCTGGAATCATCTGCAACCTCTTTTGCATGTTTAGAGGGTCCAGGACCTCTGCTGGAGCTGTTAGCAGGAACACTCAGACATGGCAGCTGCTGTGGCAGTTGGGCTTCCTCACAGCATGGTGGCTGTGTTCCAAAAGTGAGCCTCCCCTAAGTCCCAGGCAGAAGTTGTATCACCTTTTATGGTCTTGCCTTGGAAGTCATATAGTGGCACTTCTTTCATGGTCACAGACCCACCCAGATTCAAATTTGTCTATTCACCTCTCAGTGGACAAAGAGTCAATGTTACATTGCAAGTAGATCATGGGGATGGGAGATACTGTTATGATAATATTTGGAATATACAGTCTGGTGCACTTACCAACACTTTATCTTCAGAACACCACTGATGAGCAACTGGAGGGATGACTGGGATGAATATCTCTGTAAGATCAAGCACTCCCTATATGTAGTTAGGTCTTGAAGGACATTGTAGAATGTCTGAACTAGAAGAGGGGTTATGTAGTCCCACTCTCCATGTGGTATAACCTTCATTTCTGAGAGGAAGCTATACAGCCAGGACCTGAGGATATCAAAATATGTAAAGCTTTAAATGTGTTTTTAAGGAGTTCACAGTCTACCAGGGAAGGCAAATTTGCAAAAAACAAACCAAAAAACAAATACAGAAATAGTACTTTAGAGTTAGGCAACAAAGATTTCAAACATAATGAAGTATGAACTGGGATTTGAAAGATAAAAGAAATTCAAGAGACAGCATGGTGTGGAGAAGGCCTTCCAGTCTGCGAGACTGTGTGAAGTCAGGGTGCAGGGAGGGAATCGGCACACTGTGTTTCAGTGAGTCTAAGTGATTTATGAATAAAGTACAAGGCGGAGAATAAGAGGAATAACTGAAGAGTGCTCGTTCATTATCACGCTTAGGAATTTGAATTTATTCTGTAGCCCACTGAAAGTGGGCTAGATTTTGGACAGAGTAGTGAGTGACAAGATCAGGGTTCAGTTTTAGAAAGCTCCTCTGTCACAATGAGGAGGCTGGACCAGAGGTCTGGGGTGGCCAGAGTGAGAGACACCAGTTAGGAGGCGACTGTCGTCCAGAAGAGAAATGACAAGCCCCTGAATGTGGAAGCTGGCAGTGGGAAGGAAGTGAGAGGAGAGGATTTTAATAATACTTAAAGCCAGGAATGAATTACTGTCCATAAAGCACTTGGGATAAGGACTGGCACGTAGAGCACTGAAAAAGTGTTCGCTGCTATTATTGTTTGATGTTTTGTAGAAACTAGATCTTCTGTGCCACCAGCTATAGGGATGAGAAAAAGAGAGTGTTTAAGATGGTTTGGTGACCAGGAAAAGTTGGTGCCACTTTCCAATGTAGGTAACAAAGGAAAACAAGCTGGTTTGAGGAGATAAATAATGAGTCCAGGTTTGAACATTTGGATTTTCGGGTGTTTCTGTAATCCTGCAGAGATGGTTATTAATAGTTTGTCAGAAGTATGGGTCTGAGCACAAGAGCCAGGTCTGGGGTCAGCCTGGGATTTGGTGATCATTAGTGAATGCCGATGGAAATTGTAACAAAGCACATTTCATTAATCAAATGCTTTAGGACACTTGTCTTATCCGACCTTATTCTTTCCTCCATTCTTTATGTGCTACACAGATGCATATTTTTTCAATATTTTTGAATATTTTTTCAATATTCTTTTAAAAACCCACTTTAATATACCTCTTAAAATATGATAATATTATTTATAAGGGACCTTGGCATAATTTTAACCTTAATAGGCTTGAATGTGAGAACCATAAACTCCACTATAATAGAATCCTATTGCTCTTTGCAAAAGAAAAACAAAAACCTAGATTTCTTATTTTCATGAATTATTTTGATTCCAAGTTCTCACAACTTTGGTTACATTGCTTTGATTTTAAGGCAGTTTTATTAAACAGTTGCTTTTGCTTTGTTAATATAAATTGTGATATGCTGAAGTTCTATCCTGGCTAATCAGTGAAATACCATGGGGTCTATTGCTGGGGATGAATAGATTAGGTGGCAGCAAGCTCAGGAGGTTCCCAAATTATCTTTGACCCAAAATGTCTGCATACTTTGACCCAAAAGTGTGCCTCTGGATCAGGTGGAAGATAATTAGTCTCTGCATTGGGGTAAGACCCAATTGGCAAATATGTGACATATACCCTGCAACTCCCTGCTCTGCATCTGTGGCAGGTACCATTGATCCCAGAGTTGGCTCCCTAACCTATCGTAAAGCCTGCCCTCTACAAGCACTTGCAATAACACTGATTTTTGTTCCATCAAAGGTGATGTCTTCATCAGGCTCCTATCAAAATACTTGGAAGAATATTTTAATACTTGTCCCCACTAACACATTAGTGAGAATTATTTTCAGGGTTGTTAGACATCACTGACACAGACAATTGGAAAGCAACCCAGAGCAGACTTGCCCTGTACTTGAGCCTGTTCTCCCTGGCACTTTTGCCAAATGCTTGGAGGAAGACAGAATAAAATCAAGTTAATACATTTTCCGGCAGACAGACCTGGAATGTATACTTAATCCTAAGATTCTGCCCAAATCCTGGTAAGCTAGAATGAAAGACTAAAGCTAATGAGATAAGAGAAAACTGATCAGAAAGAATGTAAAGTCCTGCCAAAAGTTGCAACTAATCAATAATACAAGTATAAGATGTGGGGGAGGGAAGAAGGCTTAACAGATGTTTCTGAGGGAGCTTACAGCTAATGGCTCATTTCACAGGCTCATGTCTTTAAAGGCACTATGGTAATAGGAAGGCAGCATTGCCCAAGTCCTGTTCTAAAGGAGGAGCTATTCAATGAACTATGTTCATATTAAATAATTTTGGAAAATGCTTGGTCAAATTAAATTCAACAGGTTTCTTTATTTTCAGGACTTCTCAGAACTCTGTATGCTCATGTGCATTCTAACTGTAGAAGAGGAGCGATATTTTCCCAATTTGTTTAATCATAACCCATTCTCCCTACAGAGACATGTGCCACCCACGTAACAAACTCTGGGAAATGCCAATCTAGGTATTTCAGGTGACTCAAGTTCAATTTTAGCTAATTGGCTGGTAGACTAGTATGATAGCCTGAGCTCATTGCTCTCGAAACCACAATGTACACATACAGGTAGAAGATAATCCTAATACATTTTTATACTGATTAGACTATTTCTTTATCAAACATTAATATGATGCTTACTCTGTGTGAGGCATGTGATAACATGCTTTTCATGATCTCATTTTTATGGATGAGGGAACTAAAACAAGAAGGGCTTTGTAACGGCAAAACCCTCACAGCTGGCAAGTGGCAGAGCCAGGATCCAAACCCAGGTAGCCTGTCTCCAGAATCACCTGCTGCTGCTGGACAAGTGCTTCCGGTGCTTTCCATGCCGCGAGCCACATTTAGATGCCCTACCGAAATCAACATGGTAATAGGATGTGGCAGAAATGCTAATCAGAGAACAAGAACACACCAGTGGCAAAGCATACCTATAGATAGCCTGAAGTTTACCAAATTGCAGCGAGAAAGGTTCCAAGAATCTCGAAAAGAAGAGCTAATTGTCACACTGTTTAAAGTAACACTAAAAATATTACTGGGGTGTGACTAAAAAGAGCAGTAAATTCCAAGAGGCATGCTCCTGTGGTTGCAATCAACAAACACCCAGGAATCCTTAGCATATTAACTCACAGCTAACATTTTAGCCTTTTTGTTTTTCATCCAGCTTTCTGTTGAGAGGCAAAGTCACCCTCAATTATGCTCCATTTCTTTCAGACAAGAAAGAGGGCTGGACATGTGTTACAAGCCTGGTGCTCTTTCTAACTGGCAATACCTCTGAGAAGTGTTAAACGTGTGTGTGCCCTTTCACCCTGTAAGTCATACTAAGAATTTAAGACACTTTAAATATCTTCAAGAATATTTAGTGTATTATTGGCTGTAATGAAAAATGTTTGGAAAAAATTCCATATTCAACACCTGGTTACAGAAATTATAGTAAAGAAATTGATATAGAAAACCACTTCACAGCCACCAAAAATAATAATATTATGAGAGGATGGATGTGCAAGATGTTCATGATAAATTAAGAAAAATCTGGTCACCAAAGCAAAAAGGTGGAAACTTTTTTCTATGTAAGAGGAAAGCTAAGATTATATTTATCTCTTTTGTGCTACTCTGAACTTCTTTAATTTGGTTTAGGAGTGGGATTGGACAGACTTCCTCTATAATGGGACATATGGTAAATATTTTTAGTCTTTGTGAGCAACCTGGCCTCTGTGGTGGCTACTTAACTCTGTCATTGTTGCACAGAAGCATGTATAGACAATGCATAAACGCATGAGCATGGCTGTGTTCCAATAAAACTTTATGCACAAAAGCAGGCAGCAGGCCGGCTTTGGTATTTGGGCCGTGGTTTTCTACCCCCTGGTGAGGATATTAGGGGTGGGAGGGGAGTTTAATGGAAAGAACACCAGCAAACAGTCATGTGACTTAATTTTCAGTCCTGGGTCTGCCAATTGGCTTTAACTCAATGATAATTTATCCAGCACTTACTATAGGAATGGAAATACTGAGCACTGTGCTGCTACTCTCCTCCCCCTCAGCTGTCATCAGGCAACACCATTCAATCACAAGAAGTCCAGATGCATTCTCAGAATCCTTCTCAACAAAGTAAGTATTGCAGACAGCCACTGTCGGTGGGTTAGAGTTGCTGTACGAGAGGAAACGATTTGTCACCCCTGAGACACTGTGTGTGGGTTACTGTGCAGGGTGATTAGCATATTAGGAGCTGTTAGATTTAGTACTTACCCTTCAGGGTCTCAGAATCCAGTGCCATTTTCCTAGGTCAAGTCATTCAACTCTTCTGATATCTGTAAAGTGAGAATACAAGATCCTACCCCACCTTTCCCACTGGATTATCATAAAGATCAAATGAGGCACTGAGTGAAAACAGACTCTAAGTGGGAAAACACTGAGTAATCTGTCTTTAAATAGTTTCAACACTCCTTTCATAAGTGAAAGCACTGAACAGGTCTCTATGAAACCCCATTTTGAGCCTTAAAATTTGGACAGCATCTGGAATGAGGACAGTCTGTACAAACTTCAGGGCTCACGTGAAACCATTCAGCAGCTGGGGCACGAGAGATGTAACCAGCCATAAAGAGGACTGTTCTGAGAAATTAGGCCAAACATTCCACTTTTGCAAAACTGATGTGTGAATTGTGCTACCTAAGGTGTCCTCTGTTCTCAAGTCTTACAGATGCTAGGTGCCAAATTCTTCTGAAATAGTTCCTAAAAGACAGGGATCTGCATGCAATAATAGTAGAAAACATTTTTGGTAGAGACAGCAGGAGGTGGGAGCCTTCGGGGAAGCTCTGTGAGATCTCAGGGGGCTGTAATAGGTTTTCAGTTTCAAGTTAACAGAAGCCAACCTAGTCTCATCTAAGGAAAGAGGGGGAATTTGTTTTAAAGAAACAGGGTTGTCTCTTGCAACTCAAAGTCAATAATGCAGTCAAACCTCGGGAAGTGACTGGAAGCAGAAATTAAGAGCCATGTGGTTCCTCTGGATTTTACTTTAGTCTCTCTGTGTGTTTGTCTCAGGCCTTGCTTGCCCTCTCTTTGTGTGGAGTGGGTCTCGCTCCATCCCCAGTCCATTATGATGAAAAATGGTCTTGTTTCAGCTCCCAGTTTCTATGTCAGAGGCCTCAACTAGCTTGATTCTTTGTTTTAATTCCAAATGTCCAGGGATGGAACCATATGTGTCAAATGTCTACTCTGGTTTAATCAAATGTAGCCAGTATTTCAAAGATTTGCCAAGAAGGCATTTTGGTGAGTTAGAGGGGATGCATTTCCCTGAGAAAGGAGGTAGGACTGTTGACTTCTGTAAGGGGCAGATACTCCAAAAGATGTCCATTATAGGGTTCCAATTAAAAGATGCCCTTCCACCCTGGCTGCTGTTGCTCAGTGGGTTGGCGCATGATCCCATGCACCAAGAGGTGGCAGGTTCAATTCCCAGTCAGGGGTCATACCCAGGCTGCTGGTTCAGTCCATGACTGGGGCACATGTAGGAGGCAACGGAGCAATGAGTCTCTCTCACATTAATACCTCTCTCTCTTTCTCTCCCCCCTCTCCCTCCCCTCCCTCTCCCCCCTTCCTTTCTCTAAAATCAATTTCTTTTAAATTTAAAAAAAAAGATGCCTTTCCAACTTAATAGTTTATGGCTGGCTACAGTGTTTGGATATAAAGCTTGGGTTAGGGTAATAGGGTGGTCCTGGCCATGTCACTTCTAAGTTTTATCTCAGAGATGTTGACCTTTCTCCTGCCCTTCATCCTGGACCAGTGTGTTTATAGCCTGTGTCTTTCCTAGTATGGAAATAGTGACTAATGAATGTTCTGTCACATGTCAGTAAATGGCTAATATGCTCCTGCAAAAAACAAAACCAAAAGCATGTACATTGCAATATCTTCCCCTAGATATAGTGAAAATCTAGAGAAGTGAGTTCTCAGGTCATCGCACCTTCTGTAAATTCTTATCCTTTCACAACTCCATCGGAAATCTTTGGAACAAAAAAATAATAGTTGTTCTTCGATTTACTCCTCCCTGTGTCCCTGCCACACTGCTGGTCAGGTGAAAGCTGCCCCATAAATATTTGCTGAAGTGACTTTTCTGATACGAGGCCAAGATAGGATCATCAGAGAGACTTGTGTGGTTGGGAGTGATCTGGGAGAGAATCTTTTAATATAAAAGCTGGAAAGGAACTTAGCACCTAAACTAAAGTGGTAGGCTGAATAACCACCCCCATTATGTCCATGTCCTAATCATTTGTTACCTTACATGGTGAAAGGAAATTTTTGAATGCAGTTAAGGATTTTGAGACGGGAGACTGTTTTGGGTTATCTGTGTGGCCCAGTGCAGTCATCATACTTCTTAAAAGAGTGATGCAGAAGCATTCGGAGTCAGAAGAGAAGGCAGTGTGACAACAGAAGCAGAGTTGGAGTGATGAGCAAGGGACTACGAGCCAAGGAAAACAGGCAACCGCTAGAAGGTGACAGGGGCAAGGAGGCAGGCTCTCCCCTCAGAACTTCCAGAAGGAACCAGCCCTGTTGACACCTTGACCTTAGCCAAGTGAAACAAATACAACTAGAGAGTCCCAGCTGAACGTCACAGGCCAAATCCAGTTAGAGTGTCTGTTTTATTTGGCCAGCAGAGTATTTTGAGAAGGAAAAGAAATAAGCCAACCTTTAATAACTGGTATGCTTCACATAAAAAAACAGCAACCCTGGATTTCTGGTTTTTCTGGAAAAATGGCATCTGCATTCCTGAGTGGTAACATGCCCTGAATCTGTGTTGCAGCTCCTCCCATTCCTGTAATTCCTGCCTCTTAACTACAGTCTCCTCCACTCCCTATTGCATCTCTAACTGAGGCTGAGTTATCAAGATAAGATTACACTTGGTTCTTCTCTAGTAGAGAACCATAAGGCTGTACTCATATCTGTAGATAGGCTGAGAGGGCTGCATATTTTAAGAAAATAGTTATTATAAATGTACCATACAAAGATGTCAACAAAAAAGAAAACTGGGCCTGGCCGGGTATGGCTCAGTGGTTGAGCATTGACCTAGGATCCAGGAGATGGCAGTTCAATTCCTGGTCAGGGAACATGCCTGGGTTGTGGGTTCGATCCCAAGCAGGGGGCATGCAGGAGGCAGCCGATCAATGACTCCTCTCTCATCATTGATGTTTCTATCTCTCTCTCCCTATCCCTGAAATCAATAAAGATATATTTTTTAAAAAGAGAGAGAAAATTGGGTGTGGGTACTATTTTTGCCACTTTTTGGTAAATCTTATTAAACTATTCTAAAATGAAAATACTACTAAATGAAATCGAGCATATTTCTTTATGAAAGTGGACAATGTTATTATGTATTAAACATGAGAGCAAAGTGTTTCTCTGTTGAAAGAATACTCCTTAGTCTGTTTCTCTCATTGCATTGCTCTCGGGTCTCTATGAGCATGAATTTGTGACCCCCAGACATTTTCATGTTACAAATGAGGATTCTGAGACCCAGAGAGATGAAATAACTTGCTGAGGATTTCAGAGCTAGTCAGGGAGAAGCTATGAGTGCAACCCAGGCCACCCCACTGACTTCTAGCCTAATGCTCTCTTTTCTTTCATGCTCTTGTGGAAAGAAATGGCGATAAGTAGGGTATAACAAGGTCAACATTCAGGAGTGCAATGGGAATCTCACTGACTTTTCTGGAATTCTCTGTTGGAGGAGAGGAGTGGCACCAGATTCAGAGCAGCCAGCTTGCTTGCCTTATGGTTGTTGTTTTTTTAATTTTTATTTAAACTTTCCTCATTTATATTTCATATCTGGTACGTAGGGAAAACATTTGACATTTGTCCAAATACCAAATGTACTTTGGATTTCATCACTTACATATTAGCAAACTCGAGCTATGTGCGAGAACATTTCCTCTGAAAAGCAGGAACCTCCGGGTTTGAGAAGGTCAGAGCCAAGGCCTTGTGATCAGAGCAGAGTGTCTGTGACTGGGCTGAGGTCTTTGCTGATGCTGTTGGGTAAAAGCTGAGGAAGGCACCCTGTGTGGGCTGCTGTCCTTCAGGAGGTGGGGATTGAGGGCTTAAGTAGATTTCAGAGGTGATGATTACTTCCAGAATACTGTGCATTCCTAGCCTTGAGTCTAAAGAGCCTTCCGCGTGGCTGGCTCAGAGCTGGCCAGAAGGTCAAGGCCAGCTGTTGGAAAACTAAACAGGTTCAGACATAGGCTGGCTGCTGGCTTCCCCTGGCCTTCTCTCTCCAAGGGTATTTCCATGCTAATAGCTTTCTCTGGGATCTGAAGTGGTAAGGGTTGCTGAGAGATATAGCTTTTCTAACTTTTCCTATGGTTGAACAGTCTGGAGGTATGAGGGGAGAAAGGGAAAGGGAAAAATAAATGATAATGATAGCTGCAATTTTATTGAGCAATACCTATGTGCTCATGTATGTATGGTATATACAAGCAAAGTGTTTCGGTATCAGAAGAATACACCTTAGTCTGTTTCATTCATGGCATTACTCTTTGGGCATCTCTAAGCATGAATTCATGACCCCTGGACATTTTCATTTTACAGGTGGGGATTCGGAGGCCCAGAGAGACCAAGTAACTTTGCTGAGGTTCACAGAGCTAGTCAGGGAGAAACTGTGAGTAGAACCCAGGCCTGATTTACTTCTAGCCCAATGCTCTCTTTTCTTTCCTGTGCTGAGAGAAGTAGTAGCAATAGGGAGGGTATAGCATTGAGGTCAATAATCTGGAATTTACACTTATGCTAGTATAAGCAGCACGGTATGGCTGTAAGCCGAAAGTCTGGAGCTAATTGCCAGGGTTTACATCTGAACTCTACCATTTAGTAGCTGTGTGACTTGTGCAAATTATTTAACCTTTCTGAACCTCTGTTTCTTCTTCTATAAAATGAAGATTGTAATAGTACCTTCTTCAAAGGGCTGTATGAGCATTACATGAGTTAATAAAAAATAGCACATGGTTCAGAGTAGCTGCCATATAATATTAGCTTCTCCTGTGACATAGTTATAAATATTATCCCTATTTTGAAAATTGGGATGCAAACCCAGAGAGGTTATAAGTTTCAACAACAGTACACAGAAAAGAGCCATGCTGGGGCTAGACTCAAATCTCTGTTATAAATCATCTATTATATCACTTATTAGCAACTCGGGTTTTCTCAGACCAATATTCCTTGGCTACTTGTCTGGGTAGCTCATGGTATGTAAACCTAGCTTCCTAGTTCATGTTGGTAAGATATTGGTATTTCAATAGGTCTCAGATCTTTCATCTCTTCCTTTAAGTTCTTGCCCTGAATATTTTTTTCTTGCTTTTCTATGTGAAGAGAAATGTAAGGAATAAATGATATAAAATCCAAACTCAATAAGCTTACTGAAATGCATTGGTAGGTAGTAACACTGAGTGTAGAAAAGAATGCTTATCTTAGAAATGGGCAAAAGGCTTTGTCTTAAATGGTTTCAACTTCACTAAGTAAAAGTAATTGAAGTTCACTTGAAAAGGAATGATATTTGACCACAGGCTTAAGCCATAGGTCAATAGTGCTGAGAGAGCAGTAAGACCTTGCTCTTACTGGATCACTTAGGCATGCCCATTAGAGCCTACTATGCGTCAGGCACTGAACCAGGTGCTGAGGACATAACTGTAATACATTCATTGTCTTTAAAGACCTACCATTCAAATCTCATGTCTACAGTTATTTAATGTCTTCAATCTGGTCCATTCTTCCCTTTATGTATTCCCACATTTTATGTAAGCCCTAACACACAAAATAATATTGATCAAGATTGTGGAAGGGCCTGTCTGGACACTGGATTATTCAAAGAACAGTTGAATGAACTGCTAATCTTTACACTGGAAACAAAAACATAGTTGCTCTCCTTACTTGAATGGCATTGAAGCAGAAAAGAGGTTAATCTTGTTTTAGATGGCTCTGGAAGACAAAACTGAATGGAAATTGCAGGGGAAAGATTCTCAGATCAGTCTCAATCAATCAAATTAGACCACTAATGGTACTTGCTAAGTGCCAAGGGTTTACCCAGGAGTGAGTGAGGCAGACACCCTCACTGTGCTCACCAAACAGACTCCTTGTATACGCACCCCGCAGTCACTGAGTGTCACTGTTGCAAGTGTGACACAGACAGTACTGACTGCACCGTGTGAGGCCTGGGACCTGGCTACTCTTCCTTAAGTGAAATGAAATAATAAAGAGCAGTGGACATTTTGGGTTGCCTACCCTTGTCCTGAAGAACCAAGATATTCAAAAAACTTGTGTGTATCCAGCATGTCCAGGCTGCAAAACACTGTGAGCTAGTGGATCCTGGATCTCCTGACAGAGGAGTAGTCAGACAGAGAATGACAAGCACTGTGCAATCTCACTTCTATGTGAAATCTGAAAACAACACACTCACAAAACCAGAGTAAACTGGTGTTTGCCAAATTCTTGTCCAAATTCTCTTCACTCTTTGACTTGCCCAATGAGAAAATAATTGGCTTTCAGGAATAAAAGGAGATGCTGATAGTTCATTTCCCTACCTGTGCACCAGGTCTATATCCCACCAAATGTGCAGTAAGGTGGATTCCACTGATCAGATCCATTTAATAGCAAATAAAGCATGTTCATTAAAATGCAGCCACTTTGAATTTCTGTTCATTGAACTCCTGCACAGACAAATGATTCAGAGAAATGGCAAAGAAGAAACACTTTCCCCCTTAGCTGGTCTGTTGTGAGGAAATGTGGAGAATGCAGACAATGGTGGAATGCCTCTATGCCTTGATTTTCTCAGCAGCATAGAGAGGGGAGTGGGTGTGCTGATTCATTTTGGTTCTAGCCTACAGGTATTGTTTGTCCTCAGGGTGCTGTTGGCATCTGTATTAAATGGGGGGGGGGCAATAAAATGAATTTTGTAATTGGGTGCCTACATTTTTATTCAGCTTTAAAATGAATTTTGGTACTATCTCTGTTGCAGAGGCATGCCTTTTATTATTGCAATTGGCTTTTTGAGACTGTTGACAATGTTTCATGATTAAATATAGATACGTACTCATGCCCATCTTTATTCTTCAATAATGTAGCAGAAAAATGCTCTTTTAAAATGTAGAGTTGGCACATTACTGAAGCATTCACTTACATCAATCTTAGCCGCCCCAAATTTGTTTTACCTAAATTAAACCCAAACCCAAACATCTAAATGATATCACGGTGATTAACCTCAATCACAGCACAGACAGTGTTGGCTGGTTTTAATGATCATTTTCCATGTTAATAAAAATTTTGCCTATATGAAAATTAACTTTTTGGGTTTTTTTGCTTAACCTAAATATGGGCATATAATTTTGTTTGCATTTGATTACTAGAAGAATCAAATTCAAAGGCCATGTTAATTGGTCTATAAAATTAGTTACTTGCTTTCCTTTTTTGTGATAGATACATAAATTTTGAGAAACCAAATTGACATGCCTGGATGCCCTACAGGACAATAATAAAAAGCTCTTCATTGAGAGTCTTAATTTGTTTTTTAGATCCTGAAAATCAGTAATTTCAAAAATAGCTCTCCCCACTTGATAACTATAGAAGCAGAGATCTGAGGTCTGCTGGATTGGCTATGGAATGCCATTGAGAGAGGCAAGTCTCAAGTTCACCATTTACACAAAACCACGTGTACCTAATACTTGACGAATTTGCTGCGTATTAAAATGTTCCAGCGCTCATCCTGGTCCATTTTGCTCAGTGGTTAGCACATCCGCCTGCAGACCAGAGGGTTGCGGGTTTGATTCCCAGCCCCAGTCAGGACACGTGTGGGAAGCAACCAATTGATATGTCTCTCTCATGTCGATATTTCTCTAAAAAGTTTTGTACAACAAAGGAAACCATCAACAAAACAAAAAGACAGCCTACCAAATGGGAGGTAACAGTAAAGGTTGGCACCGGGGTTTCCAATCAGGTGGATGTGCTCAAGAGCAGCAAGCAACTGTGCCCACCTAGACCACATGACCCCACAGATTTTTGAAACCCGACTATATTACCTTGTTAGAGTTGCCATAACAAACTCCCACAAAGTGGGTGACTTAAACAACAGACATTTATTGTATCACAGTTCTGGAGGCTAGAAGTCCAAAATCAAAGTGTCTACCAGGGTGCTTTCTTCTGAGGGCTGTGAGCAAGAATCTGTTTCATGCTTCTGCTCTAGCTTCTGGTGGTTTGCTGGCAATTTTTAGAATTCCTTGACTTCTCTGCTTTCACATAGCATTCTTTCTGTGTGCATATGTTTCCAAATTTCCCATTTTAATAAGGACACCAGTCATAATGGATTCAAGACCCACCCTACTCCCGTATGAGCTCATCCGAACCCCACTAATTACATCTCCAATGACTCTATTACCAAATACAGTCAGGTTCTGAAATGCTGGTGGTTAGGACTCCAATACACGAACTTTGTGGGGATACAATTCAACATATAACATCAACAGACCTGAGTTTGAATCCTGTCTGTTTCTCTTACTGACTTGGCATGTTTTCGCACCTGAAATGGGGATAATAATGCTTACGTTGCAAGGAAATTGTAAAGATTAAATGAGATGTTGGCAAAGCACTTAACTCAAACTTGACATGTGATAAGCACTCAATACATGGTGGCTCTTCCTGTTCTACGCCAAATACCCATTGACTGACTGGATATATTGTGCTCCTCCTGAATATAATTGAGAAATAAGTTCATTTTTCATTTGAGTCACTTGTCCATTAGAAGGAGATCTGGCCCTCTGCAAAATATTTGCCAGTTTCCTTCTCAGATTGGTTTCTGGGGAGGCAGGAAAATAACTACTGAATCACAAGTGCTTAAATAATTAAGCCAATGTAAGAGAAAGCTGATAATAAACACTTTTCTGTGCATTATAATTGAGGAACAATATCTCCTAGATAGTTAACCCTGGAGGCTTTATTGATTTAACTGAAACCTAATCAACTAACAACTCAGAAATACTGTTGTAAGCACTTCTCCCGAGAGCTATTGTAATTAGCAGCTGGGCCCCTTCTGGGCAGTGGGGCTGCCACCCTGCTTGTGTTGGTCAAGTAATTTTTCAGCTGAGTGCTCATCCCAGAGGACATCATTCTCCTTATTGCAACTCCCTTCGTTTTGCTGGCCACAGAAAATTAGCCCTAGCTTTTCCTTTCAAAATAGTCAAAGCTTGAACCTGATCCCCCTCTTCTCTTTGAATATGAAGGGCATACACTTCGATATTCAGAGTCTGAAAGGGAGATCTGATCACCTGGACTGCTTCTGTGTGGTCTGGTGAGGGCTTCTATTACTTGGACACCCTTCTACTCTTTCTCCCTAGAGTAACTGAGACTGGCTTTAGTTTGTTAGTTTGTTTGTTTGTTCATTTATTGCTTCCATGGATGGGCCGTTTTTCATGAACAATGAAGAGAATGCCTTTTCCCAGTCCTGGACTCCATACAGAAGGATTTTCCCTAAGTACAGTCCTAGCCTTCTCTCAAAGTCTTTACTGCTCCACCCTTGGGATCATGGAGGGTTTTACTTGGTTGTAAACTTGGGTAAAAACACTGGTCCTGCTTGGTCCCTCTTTCTTAGACGTGGATGTGCCCACAGAGAACATTCCTCCAGGGCTCCTCCTCCCTCGGGGTGTCTGCTTTAGGTAGGGGCGAGTCAGCAGTCTGACATTGCTTCAACACCAAGCAGTTTCAGTTAGCCTCCATCAGTAATAGTGGGGGCATGTGGCACTCTTTCTGCATACTTGTGGTTTTATTTCTCAAAATTCTGGAAGGGACTCAGGAAGGGATGTGGAATGCTATTTATTTGGCCTCGTATAGACAATGTTGACCACCCTCTGAGAGTCATCATCAGAGTTGGTGTCTTTAGCTCCATGGAGGCCTCTGATCAGGAACAATTTCTGTGTATCTCCAGTTATCATTTCAGCCAGGGATGAGCTAATCTCTACTTAGGAGGACCAGTTGACCAAAGCAGTTGAATATAAGATACCTACGGCCCTGAGAGAAGCAGGAAGAAGAAGTATTTATTGAGCAACCGTTTATTTAGTGTCAGCTCCTGTGGCGAGCACATTATTCGATAATTTCATTTCATATTGAAAAGGATGTGCTCAGAAATCAGAGAGGATATCATTTGCCTTGGCCAGGCTTCTCTGGTTCATGAGAAAAGGTGGAAAGTCAATCCTTTGTCATTAAATACAGCCTCCTAAAGAGCTTGATCATTTTGAGTTCACCATCTCTAGGCAGAGAACCAAGGGCTTGTCTAGTTTCTTTCTTACGTGAATGACTCTTCTAATATGAATCCTGAATGTAGCCTTCTGAGCCGTAGCCGGCTGAGAGATGAAAACAGTGTCAGAGGTGATGAAGTCCTGGTACTAAATTCCTTTCACAGAGGAGGGACGGGCCCAGAGAGGTGAAGGAACTTGCCTGGGATCACACCGCTGTCCAGTAGGAGCTGGGATGAGAAGTGCAGCCTCTGAGGCCTGGGCTGGTGCCGGTTCTGCTGGGCTCCGCTGCCCCTTCCCAGGGACTCATTGACAGCAGTAGGCCTCTTCCACCATTTACTCCACTTTTAAGGCTCTCCTCAGCTTGAATGGGAAAACAGGCAAACCCAAGAGCAACTGTAAGGGGAGCCCTTCACTTAGTAACTATTTACTTCTCAGTGGCTCATGCCATTCTCACCATTCCCGAAAGTGAGCATCTACTCCCTTTCCGGTAGGATGCCAGGCAGTACACAGCTACCTGATGGCAGCTACAACTTGTCTTTTTGACAGGACAGATAGCATTTAGGCAGAATTATATTCTGTGGCATCCATCACTATGACAGGATATATGATAATAATTGGGATGCCCACCATGCGCCCCTTTATGCTTTTAAGTTGTTCACTGAGGTTTACATTTTTCCTATTACCCTGTCTTGTTGGTAATTTGTTGAAATTCTCCAGTGGTGCAATCATTTCTTAAGCTGTTTTGCCTCTGGTATATGTAAGGAAATTAGTCAGTGTATGCAGTTGCTGACTTAGTAATTTCGGAATGATTCGAGAATCATTTGGGATTAAGGCCCAGCTCAAATGTCACCTCCTTCGGGGTGTATTGAAAAGCTGTTCTGATATCCCCAGACTGGACCAGGGACTCCTCTTTGGGTGCCTATGTACCTTGCATTTCCCTCTATCAGAACCCTCATCACCCTGCACTGTTACTGTATTTATGAGTTTTTCTTCTTTGTTAGAAGGTAGGTTCACAGGTAAAATACCTACTTGGTCTGGCTTCTTTCTCAGCCTCTCTAGTAGCTCCAAGAAGATGTCAGATGCCTATCACAAGTTAACAGGACCATCCTCCACAGAAGTTTAATAAAAAGACCATGCTACACTGGGCTGGCGTGGCTCAGAGGTTGAGCATTGACCTAGGATCCAGGAGATCGCAGTTCAATTCCCCGTCAGGGCACATGCCTGGGTTGTGGACTTGATCCTGCAGGGGACGTGCAGGAGGCAGCTGATCAGGGACTCTCTCTCATCATTGATGTTTCTGTCTCTCTCTCCCTCTCCCTTCCTCTCTCTGAAATCAATAAAAATATATTTAAAAAAGAAAAAGACCAGGCTGCAACCAGCAGGGATGAGAGTGTCAGAGTCTGGTCTGGTCCGGAACCTCATGGGTAAATTGACCCTTCTGAGAGATGACTGGGACAGGTCTGGTATTGTGTAGTTACACAGTGAAACAGCTGTACTGGTTAAAATTCTTTTTTTTGAGGGGTAAATAGTTCTGCTCTTAGCCTCCTGAATAACACCCTATACAGGTGCCCTCGCAATCTTAGATCCTCTCCAGGACCTCCTCCCCATGGTCCAGCATCTGAAGAGTTAATGCTGCCATGGCAAAGGGCCCCCAGGACTGCACCCATTCTTACGCTTGGTGCCTGCTCGGCAGCTACTTAATATTTTTAATATTACCCCTTAGCAGGGAGTAACCAGTTTGGTCCCTGAGTTCCTTGATTCTGCATGTTTCTCCTTTCCCAGCCTGCTGATGTTCTGTTTTGGTCCTGCCAGCTCTATGTCTAGGACCTGGGACCACCCTTTCTCGCTATACTCAACCCCCTTGAGCCCTCCTCTGTCCAGCCTACCCCTTGTGCCCTCTGCATATGGCATATCACCAATGATTGCGTCTCCTTTGATTCAAGCTCTTCTCAAACCTCATACTAAAGGGTTGGCCTTGGCCCTGAATTGTGGGCCACTCCTCTCAGAGCAGGTTAGCTGGGCATCCTGTATAGACAGGACATGTCCTGTACTTAATGATTTTGACTTGCATCCTATGTTGACTTTGTTAGGGCATCTTAAGTATCCTGATTTCAGCTTTTTTCAAAAGGTTGAGAAACTATGACAGAACTATTTTCAAATTAAACTGTGTGTCTTGTTTTCCTCCTCACCCCCTAAACCTGGCCAACCTACCTTCCTACCCTGAGGACCACAATTTTACCCTCATTTTAAAATTTAATTTAATTTTATTTGGTATTCTTATTAGTTTCTGTTTGTCATTTTTCTCTGTCTAAGCTAAGGTTTTTTCCTCTGTCTATAATGCCATCCAGCCTGTGGGCTAGGTAGTCTGCATCACTTGCCTGCTAATTATGGCATGATCAGTATTTATTGAATGAATGAATGAATGAATGAATGAATGAAGAGATGAATTAAAGGGAAGGGCTCTGTAAGATCTCTTTCTCTTTAGGATCCCATTTGGAATACAACAGGGCCTTTGAGTCTGAAAAGCAAGTAGCTATAACAGAGACTAGAGCCTGTTCTGAGGAATGCAGACTGCCTCACACTGCTGCTATTCTCTATATTTAATTACCTTTTTTTTTTCCTGTGGTGATTAGTAAAGTGCCAGCCTGTCTCAGATGTGCTAAGGAGAACCAAGAGGAGATGTTTCTGTCCACACTTGAGCCAAAGTGTCAAAAGAACAGTGGCACCCTTGGGGTGGGGGCTGGGGGAGAGTAGAGAGGGAAAATAATATTTATTGAGCAACCATGATATACTTTTTTAGACATGATCTCATTTTACCCTCACAGTAACCCTGCAAAGTATATTCTAGGTAAAGAATTATGGTTAGCCAGGCTAGATAACTTGCTCAAGTCCTAGAGCTACTAAATAGCAGAACTTGAATTTAAACGCTAGGCCTTTCCACACAGTACCATTCTGCCCATCATGGCTTGGAGCATCATGGTGGTGGCGGTGGCAGGGACCAGAGCCAGGGAACTCAAGGGGCAAGTATCACTCTAAGAGAGTCAGGCCCACTCATTTCCTGTCTCCTTTGCTCTCTTTCTTTCCTTTCTGCCTTCAATTCATTCTAGAACATTTCTGGCATGTTCCTAGATTTTCAGGATACTGATAAGGTGACGAGTAAGATAAACATAGTCCCTGTTACACAGTTATAATCTAGCGTAATGATAGAGATTGAAAAAGTAACTTCTTAAGCCAGTCAGAGAAAGACAAGTACCGTATGATTTCACTCATGTATGGAATTTAATGAACAAACTGAACTACCCAGCAAAATAGAGACAGACTCAGAGAGAGCAGGCAGACAGCTCTGGTGGTGGTGGTGGGCGGTTGGAGGGGTGGAGGGATTGAGCAAAAAAAGAAAAAAAAGAGCTCATGGACATGGACAACAGTGTGGTGATTGCAGTGGGGGAGAGGAGGGGGAGGGGGAAGAGAGCATAGAGGGGATAAATGATGACAGAAAAAATTAAAATGAAAATACATACATTTTAAAAAAACTAACTTAAAGCATGATGTAATTAGTAAGGTTATTTTGGAAGCACATCTAAGGAGATAGTGGAAGATGGCAGTTGTTGGAGGGGTGGGGATCAGCAAAGGCCTCGTGAAGATAGTAATGTGTGGGTTGAAATGTGAGGGATGCAGATAATTTAGTTATGCCAAGAGCTGGGCAACAGTTGTTTCAGGCAGAGGGACTGCTAGAGCCCAAAGATGTGATGCATCCAAGCAAGTGTAATAAGGTTGGCTTGTCCTTCCGCAGAGAAAGCTGGAAGGGCCTAGTTTCATTGCATTAGGGGAGGTAACCTGTTATAGTCGGGAGAGGTCATGAGTCCCGAGGGCTCAGGAAAGCTTTCCTGTGGAGAAATGTCTGGCTAGAGAATGGAGCAGTCACGTAGACTGATGAGTGGTTGAAGGAGGTAGAGGCAGAAAGTAGGGATAATGGCAGAGCAAACAAAGGACAAGGAAGGGACATTTAAGGTCGAATCATTTGATAAAGAAAATCTCCAACTGCAGAGGCAGCTCCGGCTTGGCTTGTTTTGAAATTGCATTTGGAATGAGAAGACAGTAAAATTGTAAACAGCCACTCTGCACAGGGAAAGAACATACTGAGTGGCAGGTGGGATTGTGATCAAACCCAGTCTCCCCAGTTCTCCAATTAAATTGTTTTTCCTGAAGTGTAGATAGGTAGCCAGGCTGATTAGAGTGTATGCTCTAAAGTAGCCGAGTGCTTCCTCCTGATGTTTAAAATCCAAGCAGGTCCTTCATCCTGGAACACTTTCTGTATTAAATATTAAATGAATGATTTTATTTTGCAGATTCAATACTTAAAATATCAATTTAAATGATGGCTCATGGACTTTAAAAAAATGTTAAATGCATCTCTTTTTCCACTCCCTGCATTTACAGACGAGGGAGCTGGAGTCTGGAGAGGATACGTGAGTGCCCAGCTTCACAAAGCCAGGTTATGGGTGTTAAATCAGGTGATTGCATCTTTCCACATAAAAGAAAAGAAAATCAGATTGACACTGAGCTTCAGCTGTAAATGAGCTGTTCACTAATGGTATATAGAACTTTTCCTGGTATTTTGTCCCTTGACAAATATTTATTGTTCTGGCTTTTACCTCTAATGAAATCTTTATACTAAAGTGATGGTTGCTATTAGAAATCTGGATGGCATCCCATTAAAAGCAGGGAAAAGGAAATGCTATAAACAAGGCAAGTGGAGTTAATTGTGGATAATAGAATCTCTCAGGATCATTGTGTTCTCCTTTGTGTCATGACAAAAATGCTCCCCCTCTTTTTCATTCAACCCATGCTAAGCATCTGCTTTGATCTTAGCTCTGTCCTCGGTACAAAGTGTTGTAGTGAGGGTAGGGTTTAGAGACACACTCTAGTCTCAAGAAATTTACCATTTAGATGATTTGGGCCATGAGTAGACAAAAATGGACATCTGTATTTCGGGCTAAAAGGGGCAAATGAAACTGCTAGCCTTCTTAACTTGTTTTGTTTTTCTCCATAGCACTTATAATCCTCTGATATACTTGCTTATCTGTATATTGTTTTGTTTCTTTCCACTAGGATGAATGTTCCACGAAATTGCTCTGTTCACTGTTGTAGTCCCAACATTTAAACAGGGTCTGGCGCATGGCAGGAGCTCAGTAAATATTTGTTGAATTAAAGAATGTGAGATGGATGGTGTTCAGCTGCTTGGTTGTACCTATAGCCAGAAATGGCAGCCTCAAGGCTCAGGTTCTTTTCCTAACTCTGCAGGGTCATGTTCCTGTCCCAGTTCTTTACACTCTCTCACCTGAGTATGCACATACTCCTGTGCTCCAAGAAGAGCTGAGACTTACCTTTCTCCTAAGCACATTTCATTGAAAAACCTGTTTCTACCTGAGCCTTTTCGATGTATAACCTCTCTGGGAAGTATTCTATAGGAGCAAGCAAACCTTTTTTTATTTTTTTCAACAAAATTTTTCAAGTCAGATTAAGAAATATTTCCTAGGAGCCTTATGGAAGCCAGCAGAACCCTGCCTACCTCTTTGCTTCATTCCCCACTATTCTACTTCATGCCTCTTAAACTGTAGAGAAAAGGAATGCCCTGACTTTTCATGCCATAGTGTTTCTGCAATTGTTCCTGTCTTGAATACATGTGTCAACTTCTGGTTGTCCTTTGATTCTCTGAGGTTCAACTTAAGCAACTTCACCCAAAGCTTCCTTTGATGCACTTAAGCAGAGTGCACTACTCCTTCCTTTGTGTCATAATGCACTTTATTACATGTTTGAATACTAGCAATACTGATTGCAGATGTTTCCTAAAATATCTCCCCATTAGGCAATGCACTCTTCAACTGCAAGGATTTGCTTAGCAGTACCTGGCGCACAGAAGGCAATAAAAAGTCAGAGAAACTAGAAATGAAATGTCAGGATGGCTCCAAGTTCTGGGAATAGTAGAGATGATTCAGCAAGCCCTGATTTTTATTGATTCTACTCAGTCCGATGTGCCTGAAATATGCCCAGTCTCTTTAATACTCTTTGATACTGAGGAAGTAGCATAGAACAAAGTAGGACTTACCTTTTATACAGTCTCCTGTTCATTAGCGTATAGAACCCCTGCCCTTACTAATCAGACATTTTCATTAGATGGCTCTATTTTCCAAAAAGTTTTTTTTTGCTGCTTTTTTTCCTTCTTGGTTCAACAGGTGACGCTTCACTTTCTTGGTTCAAAAAGCACCTTTCCTTTCCAACCGTTGGAGAAATGGGATAGTATATCTAACCCTGAGAGACACAAAGCCTTAATACAGTAACTCCCAGTGTGGAAAACAGTGGGGCACTGTGGCGAAGCAAGGGCCTGATAGCGAGTTAGTATCAAATCCTGGCTTTGTAATTTTCTTGCTGTGTGACTTTGGGAACCTCTGAACTTTGGTTTCCTCATCTTTAAAACAGAGAGAATAATTTCAGTTACATAAGGCAGTTATGAGAACTTGGCACAGTGCTTGGCATGTAGGCCACTCAGTACATGGCCAAGCCATTATTTTTCAGGGAGCTTGGATTTTAACGACAAGGCAAAGGTCATACCTGAAATATTTGGAAGACAATCATGGCAGTGTGTAACTGGAGGAAGTTTGTTTGTGGGCTTCAACAGTCAGGACAACTTCCCCAAAGAAAAGAACTAATTTGAGGGGGACCTCAAAGTATGGGTAGGGATAGACTAGACAGGAGCAGATAAAGCGTTCCAAGGAGTTATTCCAATGACTTGTTTACAGGATTTGGGTGAATCGTAACACATCCAAATGTAAGAGTAAGACATTGTAGCCTTGACTAGCATATGGAAAATACAGACTGTTGTTGCTGTCATTGTTATTTCCCTTGGTGAGGACATCTAAGGCCAGCAGAGAGCCAGGTTCAAAGACAGAACAAGTGCAGAGAGTACTGGATTTGCAGCCTTCCCTGGTTCCCTCAAGGCTGCCCTTGGAGTTTTCTGCTCCCAGCACATCAGAGCTATCCAGTGTCTTCCAGCTGTCAGGCCAAATAGAGAATACCTGCAGCTAAGGAGCTGTGGGACTTCCTTCAGCCTGGCCTTGTTTACATGCAGAACTGGGCTGAGCAAATGCTCTTCGTGGTCAGCTACAGGAAGCCCTGTGTTTTAGGGAAAAGCTGAGGCATTTTGAGAGCATCCTTCAGTTCCTGGTCAGAAGCAGCAGAGACAAATTCATACATGCACTTGGGAGAGATATAGCAGCATTTAACTGCTCTCTGCAAAGTTGAAAAGAAGAAAGGTACCAAAGCAATTTTTAACACATTGCAAGGTTGTAGCTCATGGGGTTTATCCCAAGCTCTGAGATTTCTGACAGATTCTAAATTTAGGTTTGACTGGGGCACATGTTCTCAGGTATAACCACTGCTTCAACTGCTCTCTCCACAGGCGCTCGTCAGTCATCTCCAGGCTTGAAATTCAGTGACTTTTTCTCTGTTCTCAGCCTCCTTGCTTGAATGTCATTTTTTCTCTTTTGAATTTCTCCTTCAGAAGATGATTGTGTACCTTGTCTTAAAGCTGTTGGTTGCTTTTCTTACCCAGTTACTTTAAGGTAGGGGATATATCTTATTAATAATCCTCCTAACATGCCCATGGGGTTGACATTGCTGGCATCCCACACTGGACTATGTCCTAAACTGCAAAAAGTTCAATAAGCAAAATGCAGAAACACAAAGCTATTCAAAATATATTTTAACATAAATCAAAATAAAACATTGTTAGCTAATATGGCAGTAGAGTAGGGGGCTGCAGAAATGAGGAGGGGTACCCTGAGACTCCGTTGCGGTTGTGGTCTGTTGTGAGGGTCTTCATTCATGTTCTTTTTCTTTCTTGATGACATTTGTGGCTTCTTCTGAACTTCTATGTTTGTATGAGGCTTAGAGCTCTTTAATTAGGGCAAATAATATATAAAATAATAAAAGATGTTGTTGAAGCTTTTTTTTTTTTTTTGGCTCCCTAACTAGCTTCTCCCCCAATAATTGTCACTCCTGGCCAATTATCATGAAGTATCATACAAAAATGTTTAAACTCATATTTACTGATACGTGTATCCAGGGACCCAGATCATCCCGTGGACTGTGCCTGCTCATACCATCTCTCTAGGCCAGGGGGGAACAATCCTCAGCCTCCACTGGCCCAGCTGTGGCTGAAGAAGGCAACCACAGAAGCCACTCTGAACATCACCTTTAACTTTATGGAGCCCATAAAATTAAAACAGCAAAAACATAAAGCAAAGCACTGAGTCTTCCATTAGTGCTGCTTAAGAAAAAATACCTCAGTGGTCCAGCCAACAGGAGTGTCTCCTGCGAACACAGACATTTGATTACCCTTTAGGCAGCCTGCTTAGCTACCTGTCTTCTAGCCCCTCGCTTTTGAGTATGTGCTTCCTGATACTTGACACAAAGATATTCATATTGGCCCTTTGGAAAGCAAAAGTGTGGATGCTTCATTGAAGAGCCCCATTGGCTGTGATGCTGGAATATCTGGCTGCCTTTATGGTTCTTCCTGGGTGTTGGAACCTATGGTCCCTTGAATACATACAGTGTTCATTCTGTGTGCTGAGAATTCAGACTGCCTTATAGACACGAGAGTGTAAAAATAAAGATCTCAAAAGTAATCATAAAACCACCTTGATAAAGTCAAGAATAAAAAATGATGAGACTTTTCTTGCTGTCCTTCAAGTGTGGAATATGAAAGCCCAGGCCCTAGAATTAGGCTGGGTTTGAATTGTAAATTCTTTGTTTATGAGTTGTGCGAGACATGACCTCGCTAAGCACTGTTTTCCTTATCTTTGAAATGGGCATCATTTTTTATAAAATTATTTAGAATAATTCACTTAAATTTAACAACATGCTGGGCACATACAAAATATTAACTATTAGCCATTGTCATGATTTTTGAGTTTCGGTGCATTTCCACACAGGAATATAAATCCATAAATACATATAATGTACAAATTTATGTAGAAATTTTTGAAATGATTGTGATATCAAGTTGTAAATGAACCTATCACTTAAAGGAAAATGTTTTATTAAAAATAATGATCAATTCCTATATATATTTCTCTGTTTATTTTCCTGTATTTTTCAACTATATATGTTACCAAATTCACAAGGCAATGTTTTAATATTTGCCAGTTCTACATAAAGAAATTAAGAGGGAAAATTGTTTAAAAAATATTTACCAAGATATTTGCTATTTCTGATGTCTTCATTCCTTCTGAAAAACTAGTATTTTCTTTCAGCTGATGAACTTCCTTTAGCATTTCCTGTAGTGCTTACCTGCTGGCAGCAAATTCTATTAGTTATCAATTCTCTGAAGGTGACAAGTTGTTTTTGGTAGGGGTGGGGAGGTGGGGGGCACACTTTAAAGGTGCTATTCCACTGTCTTCAGGCCTTTAATGTTTTGGGGTTTTTTGCTATTTATGAGAACTTAAGTCATCTAAATTGTTGTCCCCCTGTATGTAATGTGACCTTTATTCTCTGGCTACTCTAAATATTTTCTCTTGGTCTTTTGTTTCCAGCATTGTGTTTCTCCAAACTGTCTCTTCTTCAACTCAAAAGACTGAGGGTTTTGATTCCCTACAGAATTTACTCTCTGGGCCTGTTCCTCCCTCCCTCCCTCCCTCCCTCCCTCCCTCCCTCCCTCCCTCCCTCCCTCCCTCCCTTCTTTCCTTCCTTCCATCCATCCATCCATCCATCCATCCATCCATCCACCCATCCATCCATCTTTTTTTCTTTCTTTTATTAAGAGTTTATAGTTATTGTCTACAGGAATCTCAGTCCAGTAGGAGCTTTCTTGCCTCGGTTGGAAGTGGAAGTTTTTCTGTATATTTATATTCCCAATCATTATATCTTGGAGGCTGTCTAACTATTGTATTTGTAATATATCTTGCTTCCAGGGTAGGGCAGATAGACCCTAAAATATAAGAACCATTGAACTACAAATTAGGCTTTTGTTTAGGCTTGAGTGAGGGGTGCTTCCATAGCAAGTCAATAGTGTTGAAAGACTGATGTTATTAAGAGAATAAATAATTTACCAAATCCCCAGAGTTTTCCTTTATATATCAAGAACTAAGCTGGAGATCTGAGCACAGAATTTTCCAAAAATCATAAGGTAGAGAGTATGGTTTATGATAACAACAGCTTCCTTAAGACTAAGTAAAGTATAAGAAGTGGGCAAAAACAGAGAGAACCAGAGGGAATTAAAATAGGTTCTTATACAACTTAGGACCCCTGAGAATGGAAATAAAATTTTACTGGCAACTTACTCTGCCCATCTTTGCCCTAAAGAAATGAAACATAGGTGAAGGGAGAATCCAAGTTGATGCAGGTCATTGCTCTGCCTCCCTGACACATTCAGAATAGTCCAGGAGCCGTAGAGCAGTCTTGAGGAAGGATGATGATGATGGACATGAACCTGAGACGGTGTCCCCAGTTGTCCCCAGCCTGGGCATGGCACATAGGAAATTTGGGAAATGCTTTGTACCCTAACCAGGAGGCATGGAATTGCTTTAGAGGACAAGTGGACTAAGGAACTCTGGGGTTAGAACAAGAAGCCTGTACAGTATATGGAATTCATGACCAGATCAAACTGTGATGTCCATGGTTATTAGCTATGGATCTGCACAATGCTCAAGGCCTAGTACAGGTTGGTTTTACCTAATCAGGTATCAGTGAAGGATTTCCAGAGACAAAACCAGAGCAGCCATACCTCAGTGGCATCAGGGAGGTTCAGGAGGACAATACTTGAAATAGAGGCCTCTCCCATCACTGTATTTTCAAAGCTACTCTCCTAAACTTCATAGGGAGAAGATAATAAGAAGGGGAAATGGGGAAAAGCTAAAATCAAGCAAACAAAAAACCCAGAGATATTTTAAATAGGAGAGAATTTTAAAATGGCAAGATCCATGTGATTGTATGCTACCTTGTACCGATTTTTACTTCTCTTAGTCTCCCAGAAAGACTGAGCTACATATATTATGGACACAGCATCTACTTGTCAATTTGCCTTGCAAACATATCAACCAGAAAGCTCTGCAGCCTATTTCCTTTCCCTCTTACTACTTTGACCCAATGATTCCACTGTTCAAATATACCGTGCAGTTTTTTCCCCATTTGAAAATAGAAAGACATATCTTAAAGGATATCACTTGAAGCATAGTTTGTAATTATTATTTGCTAAAATTTTCAAAAAAATATCAATCAAGGTCTGTGTAAACAAATTATGGCACATGCATAAATAATCATGATATGTGACCACTGCAAATGAGGCAGATTTATAAGTGTTGGTGTAAAAAGATACCCAAAATGTATTATATGGAAGAAGTAAGGTTAGTAGAATTTTATTTATATATAAACATAAAACTGTGTACCAGAATGTGTCGGGGGATAAAGGTAGGGGAAGATTTACTTTTTAGCTTAAATTTTGTACTTTCTATGCTGTTTCTTTTTAAACCAGTACATGCATTGATTTTACAATGAAAAAGCAAGATTTATTTAGGTTTTCAGCCTCTTTCTCAATGTTCCAGTGGGAAGAAAAGTACATGCGAAAAAATTGTTTTCAATATAGTTATTTTATAGTGTCTCCCCTTCACTTTTACTAAATTTTATCTATAAAATCATTTCCATTGAGCTATTGGAGAAAACTAATCTAGAGAGTTAAAAAAATAAGAAAGCATTTAACTCCTGCCTTCACATGGATGACATGTGCTATTCCAGATCTAGAGTTTTCTGTTTATTTATTCTTGTAATATTTTTATTGATTTCAGAGAGAGGAAGAGAGAGGGAGAGAGATAGAAACATCAATGATGAGAGTCATCGATCGGCTGCCTCCTGCATGTCCCCTACTGGAGATGGGGCCCACAACCAGGGCATGTGCTCTGATAGGGAATCCACCTGTCTCCTGGATCCTAGGTCGATGCTCAACCCCTGAGCCACGCCAGCTGGGCTCGAGTTTTCTGTTTGAAAGGCTTGGGCGAGGGGTGCTTTCAGCAAAGAAGATGGACTTTATTTAATTATCTATCTATCTATCTATCTATCTATCTATCTATCTATCTATCATCTATCTATCTATCTATCTATCTATCTATCTATCTATCTATCTATCTCTATCATCTATCTATCTATCATCATCTATTTTTAAGTTTGAAGTCCTACAATCCTCTCTGTTACAGAAATCTGCTGCAAAAAGATGACAAAATGATTTGGTGAGGGTGATTATCCTGAGAAGACAGATAGACTCTAAAATTGTTTTGGCCTAAAAAATCAATTCAGTTGTCTACAGGCTTCATAGGAGGAAAATCACCTTTCCTGAGCAAGATATTATTTTTGCCTCTGAGAGGAACAAACCAACAACAGGGAGGGAGGAAGCCTTTTAGAAGTGATGACACATCCCTCCACCTAAGAACGAGCCTTTACAGAGAAATAGGGACATATATTTATTTTTTTCTCAGGATTGAATTAAAACCTTGCTGTTCTTCATTGTTCCCCCAGCTTCAGGCATCACTCACTTAGGTGTTCAGGATACAGAGGCAGAAGGCTGTCTCCTACGGTGAGGGCTAAAACTGATGTCCTGATGTGTAAAAACAACAGCAACAACAAAAACAAACATTGAAGGTGAGAGAAGACTAGAGGGGAATGTGCAGAAAGAAATATCCACTGAGCAAATTATCCTCTGAGTCAAGAGTGAGCAGCCTACTGCAGCTCTTCCCTCTGTTGGGTGACCCATGGGAAGAACCCTTACTGTGGATTTTTCTGTGCATGCATAGCCTTACAGCACCTCCTGGGAAAGACCAGCCAGAGATGTCTGTCTCGTGCTAGACACTTGGACTAGAGCCAGCTCCTTCCTTTGAGGGAACAGTGTCAGAATCGGAAGTTGGGGGATGGGATTAAGAAATGGGAAGAGCCAGAACCCTAGTTCAGGGAATCCCGTAGTCAGGAAGGAGTTTGTTTGAGCCCTGACACCAGCTGAGGATTTGATGGAGACTGTAGGACATCCATAAGCACCTTCTGTTTGAAAGTACTGCCTTTTTTAAAAGTCTTTTTTAAAAATTAAATTTATTTTTATTTTTTCCCGTTATTGTTTACATTCAGTATTATTTTGTCTTAACTTCATGTGTACAGTTTGCTTTCTCTTTTAACCTTCAGAACATTGATGTCAGGTTGGCATAGCTATCCCCTTTTCCAGGCGGGGGAACAGATGCGGAGAGGGCAGGCCCCCTTCCTGCGGCCACACCACCGGGCAGCAGTGGAGCCAGCTCTGAGCTGCAGCACCGCCCATCTCTCAGCCGCCCCGGGCTCTCGTAGGAAGCTCAGGGCCAGGGCATCTTCACCATTTACTGGTTTTATACCAGTTCAAGGATTTTCCTCCTCTCCTGCCTTTGCTCTCCATTAACTAGGTACTCCACTCTAGCATTTAAAAACACTATTTTTTTCATTGTAACTGTTTTTTCCCCATTTTTATTTTTTATAATTAAAATTTTTTTCACTTAGAGTTGACATACTGGTTTCAAGTGTACAACATAGTAATTAGACATTTATATAACTTACCCCAATGAGTCTGACACCACACATATTTATTACAATATTATTGACTATATTCCCTAAGCTGTTATGTCTGTGTGACAGTTTTTTTCCTAATCCCTTCATCATTTTCACCCATTCTCCCAACCCCCCCATCTGGCGACCATCAATTTGTTCTCTGTATCTATATGTTTGTTTCTGTTTTGTTTCTTCATTTATTTTGTTTTTCTAAGTTCCATATATAAGTGAAATCATATAGTATTTGGCTTTCTCTGTCTGACTTATTTGACTAGACATAATACCCTCTAGGTCTATCTATGTTGTCGTAAGTGGCAAAATTCCTTTCTTTTCCATGGCCAAGTAATATTCCATTGCATATATGTACCATCTCCTCTTTATCCATTTGTCTATCAATGAACACTTAGGTTGCCTCCATATTTTGGCTATTGTAAATAATTCTGCAATGAACACAGGGGTGCACATATCTTCTTGAGTTGGTGTTTTGGGTTTCTTCAGATAAATACACAGAAGTGGAATTGCTGGGTCAGAGGCTAGTTTTATTATTATTATTATTATTATTGTTATTATTTTGAGGAAACTTCCTACTGTTTTCCATAGTGGCTGCACCAATTTGCAGTCCTACCAACAGTACACCAGGGTTCCCTTTTCTCTACATACTTGCCAACACATGTTGTTGATTTATTGATGACAGCCATTCTGACTGATGTGAGGTGATATCTCATTGTGGTTTTAATTTACACCTCTCTGATGATTAGTGATGTTGAACATCTTTTCATATTTCTATTGGCTATCTGTATCTTCTCTTGGGAGAAATGCCTGTTCAGGTTGTCTGCCCAATTTTTGATTGATTGGTTTTTTGTTATTGTTGTTGGTGGTGGTGTTAAGTTGTATGAGTTCTTTATATATTTTGGTTATTAACCCCTTATTGAATGTATCGTTGGCAAATATGTTTTTCCTTTGGTAGGTTATCTTTTTGTTTTATTGATGGTTTTCTCCCTTGTGAAAAAAACTCTTTCTCTGGTTCCTTTTGTTTACTTTTTCTTTGTTTCCCTTGCCTGAAAAGACACATCCAAAAAAATATTGCTAATAGCAATGTCTCAGAGTTTACTGTCTATGAAAAACCCTTCATTTTTGACCACATAACAACCATGAGAGGTACCTGTTGTTTCTCTCCAGATTATAGATAAAGGAGACTTAAAGGGGAACATGGTCCTTATAATGCCAAAAAGTGATGTTTAACGTTACTCACTGAGCAAAGGTGTTTTGGGACTTTAGAGCTGGAAGGGGCTTTTTGGTTTGATTTAGTAGTGTCAGAGCAAGGACTAGAACCCAGGTATTTGGACTGTTGTGCAGTAATTTTAATCTCCACTAGATGTCACTGTAAAAATGCTTTGGAAAGTATTTCCCATTCAGCAAATATATTGCCCTCCAAGTAGTCCTGGGGCCCAGTTCTCCTGAGTGGCTGTCATCCCAGCTTACTCAGAGCTCTGTTCTGAAGCATCCCTTTATCCATCGTTGTCAGTAAGGGGATCATAAATGATTTATCACTGTTGACTCACCATTAATGAAAATTACCAATGATTAATCTTTAAAAACTCTCCTTGGGAAGTTGATTCCCCTGTGGAGCTTGTTCCCCGTGAAAAGTGTGCAGCTCTCCTGCATAACTCTTTTCAACCCATGAAGCATCCCCTGACCTAGATTTGTTTTGGAAATTTGGGAAATTGTCCCAAAGTCAACAACTGGATATTCCCCCTGCTTTAAGTAAGGAAGAGGGTGATCCATGAGCTTTACTCTCCAGAGACATGCCCTTTGTCCAGGAGTCAGGTTAACTGGAACCAAACGGTCAAGCGTGACAGGCCCAGGGCTCAGTTAAAACTGTTGCCACAACTGTATATAATCAAGATAACTATTTTGCTAGTTCTCAATCATGTGTAAAGATGGTTTGTATTGTTTATTTTTTATTTTCTGTGATTCAATCTTACCAATCAAATTAGCTTTCTCACCTTGGAGACTGCCTGGAATACTCTTGTTCTCCCAGTTTACCTGGATGAGGGAACAGAATATGCAAATTTCTATGCCTTGTTCTGGTCTCAGCTTAATTATTACTTCTTTTTATTCCCCATTTTTAGGTTAGACTTCACTGTTGTATTCTGCCATAACACTGTATTCAAAGCATTTTGCACACCAATTAATTATCTATAATGTTTAAAACATGTCTCATTTTCCCTAGTAGATCTGAAGGATTATTAGAGCAGTGGCCCCTTTTTGTCTTGTCCACTGCTGATTCCATGGAGCCGGGCATATGACTTACATACAGTTAGTGCTAAATAAATGTTTACCAAAACTGAAATGAGTGTATTTAGCCTTTTCTAGTCAGCTCTCTGAGGAACAGTATCACTTGAGGAGGTCTGTGATATATATCTACAAGGTACATTTAATTTTGAAAGATATAAGGAGAGCCTCACAGGGTCAAGAAGAGATATATATTATCTTTGTGTGGGGATTAGGAAATTGCTGCCTAGACTATATATGAAATCTAAAAGAAAATGCTTATTTTTATGTTATTTGAACAAAGCACTAGATAAATGATTATTTGTCGCAACTGTTATGTTGCATTTTTATGTCTTGGGTTCTTGATTATAATGATATTTCGACAAATGCTTTCCAAATTCTATTTGAATTTCAGTTTTGATATGATAAACGTTCAAGTTCTTATTCCATCAGGGCATTTTTTTTTTTGTTCATTTGTTTTTAATCGATGTATCATTTGTAATGTCTGCAGTAGAGATCATGTGAATAAAATTTTGTACTAATGTAATAGAAATTGCACTAAGGTTCTAGTCGGGGATGGAGACTGGCTACATGATTTTATCTACATGATCTCTGAGCCTCAGCTTCCTCATCTGTGAAATGAGGAGTTTGGTATACATAAGTGGTGTGGCAGATAACGCTGGACTGGACGTGGCCCTCAGCCATCTCCACTGCTGGTATTCACACCCTTGGGTAATCCTCTTACTTGAATGTGGGCCGAGTCCAATGACTTTCTTATAACCAATAAAATATGGCAAAGGTAATGGGACATCCCTTTCATGATCAGGTCTCAAAAGGTGGTGACTCTCATCTTGCCCGCACACTCTCTCTACCTCTGGCTTCGATGAAACAAGCTATTACGCTGAAGGTGCCCATATGGCAAATAACGGAGGGAGGCCTCTGGCCAATAGGGAGCGAGGGACTGAGTTGGATACTGTCACTGCCTCTTAAATTGACAGCAGGAAGGCACCACCAAACCTGCTTACCTAGAAGGCTGGCCTTGATCACAGCACAGCTGAGCTCTTGATTCTTACTGACTTCCATTTGTAGGCTTCTGCTATGGAAGAATTTAATGTGACATTTGTTTATTTTCTCTGGAGAGTGACCCTGGGAGAGAAATTATTTTACAGAAATAAATTCATATCTCAAGGGCATAAGCAAAGATTTGAAATGGTATTTCAGACATATTAATCAGAGTAAATCCTGTGCCCTCCAGAAACTAGAGAGGGGACCCCAAGAAAGCCATAGGTGGAAGGAGGATGATATGACATCTCAAGGAAGGGAACAGCTTGGAGATAGAAACATGAGTGGTATGTAGAAGAAACACAGGGAAGAGTCTCTCTCTCCCTCTTATCTTCAGGGCAGTTGAGATTGGCTGTGCATATTGTGGGGAACATTAAAACCTGTGCCATCGAATTTATATTTGAAGTAATGTGTAATAAAGGCATGGTAGAAACATTCTATAAGAAAGGTGAGCCTGGCGGAGGTGGGCAGGATGGATGGGAAGGTTCTGACTGGATTGGCATGATAGGTCAGGCCCATTGCACATGGCGTGGAGGCACGAATACAGGATAGGAGACAGATGTGAGTGGCATTTTGAAGCAAAAACAAAGGGCATGTGATGGAGTGAACACTGGAGATGAAGAACTGGCATGAGTAAAAATCAATGCCGAATATTTTGTATTGATTTTTATGTTACATTGGAATTTATCCTAGTATAATCAGGAGCCCACAGATTCTGCCTTAGTCCAAGCCTCCTGCTTCTGACAGAGGTCACTAAGAAAGATACATAAAAAGGAGGCAAGAGGAAGCAGAGTAATACTATTATTAGCAGAGAATTCTGTTTGAAATTCCAGTACAAAATAGCAGTAAGCTAGGGTGAACCACGTGAAAAACTTTGTAAGACACCAGAAGCAGCCTATATATAGCTTAGATCCAAAGCAGGCCAAACAGCGTTCTCTGTGAAGTTCTGCCTGGACAGGAGATCTTCCATGGATGGTGTGGAAAGGCCAGTTCAGAGCGTACCCAGTGCCAGGGAAAAGTGCTGGTGGCTCCAGGCATGAGTGAAGAGAAAATATTCACAAAGGAGAGAACAAAGGATTACACAGAGCAGCCCAGAGCTTTTACTGTTCTGACCTGGTTAAAGAAAGAGGGAAAATAAATTGTAACCACAAAAGCAGTAAGCATTATTTCATTTGAAACTCCAATCCAGAAATTGTCCCTTGCTCAGGATCTCTTGAACTGATCCATCCCCCCTACTCTTTGGGGTGGAGTTTCTTACCCTTTTTCCTGGCCCACCCTTAGGGATGAGTAAGGCATTGAGGTGCCATGAGAACCTCCCTTTTTTCTAGAGGATCATCATTTTAAGGTTGCTTAATTGGCAGAATGGGGCACTGTTGATTGAGAAAGGGAACAGAGGAAGGAATTTTATTTGGAGTGAGGGGTTGACACATTAAACAGTGTCTGTGCACAAGATGATATAGCACACTCAAATCGAATAATTTTTTTAAGTGAGTGGACAGGGTTTAAAAGAACATGAGAACTATCAACCACCTCTTTCTTTAAGGGTCAATAGGAGAAAATGGTTAATGGAACTCAAGAGGGTGGTCGTCTCTATGGGAGCAGCCTGAGGAAAGCTATGGCTCTAGGTCACGATCACCCTGGTGGCTCAGCAGGTAGTCTACTTGGAGACCTCATCTTCTACCACCTGCGAATCTTCTGTTGATGTGCCCATTGGCCAATGACAAAACAGCCGTACATGAAAGTCACATAAGTCAGCCTACCTGGGCACACACTGGGCTGGAGAAGGTGGAGGGAGATTCTGGAGGAGCAATACAAGGTAGATTGTGAACTCCATGCTGAGTGAGCTAATAGTGGGACCTGAGTGAGGAAATGGCTCTCAGTTTATGAGAAGAGCAAGTCTGGTAGTAGAGATTTGGGATACAAATTATGGAATGTTTAATCTGGGAGAAAAGACAGAATATTTACTAAATATTTATGATGTGCTGGGCACAGTGCTAGGCATTTTCATATGTTACCTCATTTATCCTTCACAATAACTCTTAAAAGAGGTATTAGCATTCTGAAAGATTTGCTAGCTCCCGGGCCTCAAACTGGCAGCTCTAAGGCAAAGAATCTGTGTTTTCTTTAGCTTGTACAGTGCTTTAGAAGTCAGAAGCTTTCACATAAAAATGCAGGTTTCCGGCTTCCCTGGAAGAATCAGAAGATCTGGCAGCAGCAAGCTTATATTCCTGCAAACTAGAATTAACTGAGTGGTAACTTTCTTCTTTAGACGGGACATGATTTTTGGCACACTCCCACCACTCCCTGTTGTGTTGTAACTGCCAGATTAATTGATTCAAATTATCTGCAAGTATTTCAGTTTGCAACCCTGATCTCCTTTCTTTTTTGCAGATGAATAAATTAAGGCATGGCAAAATTGGATGACTTGTTCAAAATTTCACAGCTAGATAATGCCAAGGTTGTCCCTAGAACTTAGGTCTGTGTCCTCTGCATAAAGTTCTCTGTAAAATCTAAAAGTGGATTACTATAAATTTTGCAGTAATAAATGCAGCGTGATGCTGGCTTAAAAACACACAAATACAACATCAGAAGAAAATAGAGTCCAGAAATAAACGCACACATATATGGTCAACTAATTTTCAATGCGGGTGCCAAGGCCATTCAATGGGGAGAAGAAAAATCTCATCAACAAATGGTGCTTGAACAACTGGGCTAAGCATGTAGAAAAAATAATGTCTAATCCTACCTCTCATTAGACACACAAATTGATTCAAGATGGATTATGAAATGTAAAAGCTGAAATTATAAACCTTCTAGAAGAAAACATAGGAGAGCGTGTCTTTGTGACTTGGAAAAAGCAAACATTTCTTGGAGAGGACACGAAATGCAGCAGCCACAAAGTAAAACAAGTATTTAAAAGAATGGATGCACTTCTTATATGGCTTAATGGAGAGAGGGCCAGGAATGCTTAGTATGGAGCATAAAAAAGTAGAGACACTGAGGAAGCAGCAGCAAGAGAGAAATAAAAGGCGTTGGCAGAAATGTGGTAAGAAGTTAGGATATTCTGAATCTTCTCCAAGTCTCTAATAACAACCTATTTCATTTGGGTCTATAACGTTTATCCAAAAATTTACTAAAAGCCTTTTCCTTCAGTAGACTCCAGTAAACTAATGGTTCAAATTGCTGAAGCTATTTCTTTTTGAAATTTTGAGCTCTCTCAGAGTCGTTGTTTAATTTTCTGTCTGTGGCATGCTCTGAAACTTAATATTTTCCTCCCCAGCCTGAGTCATACCGGGGTTTCTGGCCTCGACCATCAGACTCTGTCAAGGCAGTAGCTCCACACAGTGTTGGTTTAAAACAACCCTATATTTACGATGCAGTGGGCCCTGGACTAGAAAACACTCATAGTCCTTTGTCTCTACTGCATCAATTTGTGAGGTGCAAAAAAGGTGAATATAAAGTTGAATACGATAGTTTTTGTCTTTTTTAAAATTTCCCCTCACCACTTGGATGCCAGGTCTCTTCAGATGCATAATCAGACACTTGGTTTCCCAATAGTGAAAGTTTTCTGTCTTACCACCTAATATATTCATTTTAGTGAATTATTGCCTTCTTGATTCCTTTGTGGCAGGCATTCATTTTTCTGTATCATAGACAAATTAAGAGTAGAGTTCTTCCTTTTGGATCATGGTGCTCTGCTTCTCAAAGAGTACATTAATGAAACTTCTTTATTCTTTGATCCCCTGTTGTGTCTAGAATATACTGGTATTTTTCAATAGAACAAATCTAACATTTCCACTTATCAGTCATCTTCTGTTTTCTTAATATATAGTCTCTTGTTCTGATCCTAAATTTGCTCTTGCTATCCTCTAGCCTTTAGATGTTATCGTGTCTGTGTTCATTACTCCCCAAAGATCTTGTCTGTGTCTTTTATGCCCCGAAGATTAGGGGACATTTGAATTTGGGCAGCAAGAAGATGACCATCATCTAACCTCCTTTTCAACTTCATTTCTTTTGTGTGTGTGTGTGTATTTTTGTTTAAAATATTACCGATGTCCCTTTTTCTCCCCAATGACTCATTTCACCCCTTCCCACCCCCCTCCCCACTCCCTCTCCATGCCATTGTCCGTATTCCTGGGTTGTGCATATACATTTACTTCTTTAATTATTTCTCTGAAGATGAAAGCTTACCTTAGTTTCATGAAAAAACTGGAATAGCTAAATGGGAGTTCAGCTTCTTGGGGGAAAAGAATGGAGGAAGACAGAATAGCATACCTGGGGAATGTTCTCCGCACGGCCTTCTGCACAGCTCCCCCAGTATCATCACAAAGTAGATCTCAGCTATGGTCACATAAAGCATGTCTGCTGGTGAAGAACTTAGACGGTGCAGACCCAGCTGTGTGATGTCAACCTCGTCACACTGTCATGTTGAAGAAAACACAAACTGTACAAGCAAGGCCTGTAGATCTGACACGGTGACTTTGAAATGCTAGAATTTTCTATGGGGTAGGCTTTTGTATCTGTTGAAGCTTGTGTCTTTTACTTGAGCCCTTCTATAGAGCTGCCCTTTCCGTTGTCATTTGAAATTACAACACAGCTTAGATGTCACAGAAATTGCAGAGGACAGAAAGAGTTTGTGTAGCTATTTTGCGAACAAAAGGAAACCCACCAGCAAATATTGCTGCTCCCCATCCTCAGGACTGCTCCAGGCCCTGTCCTTCCTCATCAGAACCCTGCTGGTTTCCCTGAGACACATTTTGGTGTTTCCTACTTCTGACTAGCCTTCTTTTTTTATTATACCTTTTAAAGTATTAAAGTATAAATAACACATTACAGACAATTTGGAAAATAGGAAATGATTAATAAGCAAAAAGATATTATCAGTGACTTTTTAGCGAGTCCCTGAGTGTGTAACCCTGGACACTTTAGACACATTTCGCCATTTTGTCATGACAACTGCTCTGAGGTTTGGTCTTACCCTTGTTTTACAGATGGATGAAGAAAATCAATGCGACCTGCCACTGGTCAAGCAAAGCTCACATCCTTCCTGCTCTTGCTGGGCCTCCCCATGTCCTGTTGGTCCAAGAGTAAGTGAATATCCTGACTTGAGTCAAGTTCTGTGCTGAGCAGTGAGGACAGTTAGATAAATGAAGGTGACTTTCTAGGGGCTGCAGCAAGGATGCATTTAACTTTTCCTAAGCAGGGGGTGACAGACGGAAAGTTTCGGAGATGAATGTCCAGCCATTATGCAGGAGAAACTGGAGGAGGGGTGAGAAGAGGCAAGACCCTGGATTGGGAGGCCACTGCTCTGGTTCAGGTGTGATTCCATAAGGGTCTCACCCAAGTATTTTATCACCTTCTGCAGTTTCCATTTTCTTGTTAGAGGTTACTGCAATTTTCACAGGGATAATATTGCTCTGAGACATATGATTTTGAATCTACTTTGGTTCCTTTTTTTTTTTTCCCTAATATGTTCTCTGGCCTCAGGGTGACTGCAGGTGAAATACAGTCCTATAGCCACTTCTTTTTGTTTTTGTTTTTGTTTTAATTTTCTGATCCCAGTCATCTTTTAAGCCTGTTCACTTCACTAATTGAAACAGAGGAGACTCCTTTCAGCATAAGCTGAGCCGATCCCCCAGTCCTCAGCCTGATAAGCCTTTTGTAGTTGGGAGTGTTTGGGGACTGCTAAAGGAGGTTATTCCTGCTCTGGCTGAGACCTGGCATTTATTCTGCCTTGGAAATTGTAAAACAGACCTGGGTTCCTTTCACTGGGGCGGCTGGGCCTCCGGCAGCCTCTCTGCCATCCCCAGCCGCTCTTCCTGGCATTGCTGTACAGTATCAACCAGATGCCTCTGGGAGCTCAGGGCTGCAGCCGGCTGACAGCTTTGCCTCCTATTTCTCTCCTTCCCAGGCTATAATTTGGGAGACCATTTACCTGCAGAGAATGGTGGTTCATCTGTTAGCTGTCAGCTATACTTTTCTGTCTGATTCCATTGCTGCTCATTATTTACTGTTTTGTTTAGCTGCATATTATGTGGAAACTTCGAGATGTTGCAGTGAATCAGCCAAGTCCTAACAAAATATCTAGGAGTTGCAGATTCCACACAGCTGTTTCCCAGCCTCACGTTAGTTAGAGCCCACTAGCCCAAGTGTCTGTGTCTCAAAGGAAATATAACTATTAAGTTGACAATGTCTTATAAAGCTGCTCAAGTATGAAGGGCAAATCCGACTATGCATCCCCTCTTTGCTTTTTGTACAGTCTCCTTTTTCTACCACCATAATTGCTAATGTTTTATCAAGGTGCAACCAGATACATTAAAGTGAGGATCAGGGAAATTCGAAGAAGAAAACATCCTTTGAAATGGATTTGGAAAAGCAAAGTACAATCATGCTTTATTTTATTTTATTTTCTCCCCCTGCAGTTGGCATTTTGGAGCTGAGAAACCTATGAACCCCCATTCTTTGCAAGTAGCCTTCTCTTTCTTATTCACAGATGGGTTGCCTTCCCACACGACTGCCCGCAGGCATTATTATAGGGTCCCCTGAAAGTATGGGAATAAGGGATGATACCCTAATTTATCAAATCCTGTAGACACGGAAAAATTTCATATTTGACAATTCCTTTCCCATTACATTAAGAACTAAGACAATGAAATTAGCTCCCTCTATAGGTGGCCACTTGCAAATGTTGTTGAGCCCCTGAGTGAGCTGGGGATTGGAAGCTACCAGAATTGCAGCCTCTGAAGACAGTCTTCATCCCCAACTCCTTTAGGGTATCCCATGTTGATGTCTGATGGGCATGGATTTAAAAAACTAGTCATTGGTGAAAGAAAAGCAAAGCCAAAATGCACAGTCAGCCCATTGCCACAGTTAAGGGACAAGCACTACTCCATCAGATTCTAGAGTCAGATCTTCCCCCCTCTGTCAGTCCTCCCCATGTAAAATTCAGGGAATGAAGTAGGAGCTTTTGGAAAACAGTTTCATTGAGTCTTCATGGGGATGGGCTTTAGTTGTAACATGCTTATTCCACCATAGTGATTGATATGTGCAAATGCAGGCACAGGTAGATGAGCACTTTCATATGTATGACTGTCCAACATGAGAAAAAGCAGCTTAGTTCCTTCATTCTTGAAAAGAGAGATCCAAGTCCCCAACATGCCCAGCTCAATCTGCTCAAGCAGTTGCAGGGACTATCAGCATCATTTCCTGACTAATTCTTCTCCCAGGCTCACTCATCACTCTGAATCTGTTCCCTTCCAAATAAACAATTCTGAGAAGACCGAGTAAAATGAGAATAGTAAGGGAAAGTAGAATTTTTGAAAAGAGAACACTGAAGATCTGGCCCAAGCACTGGAAACTGAGCAAAGGAACAATTCCACTGCTTCCTGTCTTCACATTTATGTGAGCAGGCCCTTGGGTCCTGGAGTCCCTGTCATGTTGTCCTTATGGACATTTCCCTTATTTTTTGCTTTAAAATATAATTGTTCTTTTTATCAGTTAAAGGAACTTCAGTGAGGTTAGGTTATCGGCAGGAAGGCCCTTCCACCAGTCGGTTCATTTGATCTGCACTTGGCCACCAAAAGATCCAACCCGAAGTCGGATCATGGCCGACTTCCTGGCGACTGACCCTGGGTACTGGGCTTCCAGACATAGCAAATAGGTTTCACATTGTTTTTTGACCCTACCTGGCTGGAAGTGACTGTCTGGTATGATATTGATAGAAAAATTCAGAGGGAATGAATTCCGTTGTTGGTATGGAATGCTGGTTATAAGCATAGGTGGAGGTACTGGAAGCCTCGGCGCCCAGGGTTTGCCATCCTAGAACATCTCGCCCTTTTTTGCCGTGACCTCTAGTGCATGCTACATCTAGTTTCACTTTCAGATCCTCCAGTTTATCCCCTGAACTTACTGGGAACCCCCCAGAGTAATATTAACAGCTGCCACCTACGTAGTGTTTATTATGTATCAGACACTGTTCTAACATTTTATATACCTTTGCTTTTCACTACAACCCTGTGGGGTTCTTTTGTTACCTCTATGTTACCAGTAAGGAAACTAAGGCACATAAGGTTAAGAACATTGTCTGAGGTCACAATTGATATGACAGACTCAGAATTTAAACCACACCAATATGGATCTAGAGCCCCTACATGTCGCCACCACTCTATACTACCTCTCTAGTTAGTGCAATAGGAGTTCTCATCTCTCCAAGCGCTCTATCCCCTCACACGAATCACAGGGCCAACCTTCAAAACTCTCTCTCTCCTTTCTCCCTCCCTCACTTTTCTTTTTAGAGAGAAGCAAAAAGATACAAACTATAAGACATCTCAATAATTGATTTCATTTTTTCCTATTAGAATTCCATTAACTACTTTCTAAGGCTCATGTTTCTCTACTTCTAAATTACATAATGTAAGTTTATGTTACATGAGCGTGAACCAGGAAATGGTCTAAGAAGGGTCGACGCAGAATCCTGGGCAGAGAGAGGAGAAGGAAAGGGGAGTGAGATAAAAGGGCAGAGTCAAGGCGAAGTAATTGGGAAAATAGTGGAATATTGCCATTTCTAGAATTAGAACATTTAAGTCAGAAAATTAATTCAGCAATCAGGTATTTTGTGTCTACTAGGCATCAAGCCTAGAGCTGAGCACTGGAGATAAAAAGGTGATAAAGGCACAGTCCCTTTATCTAAGAGCTTTGTGTTTATCACAAGGAAGCAATATATGGAAACCAACCAAACTTCAGGAGCTAGTCTCCTGGTCCTGGCTTCTCTCTGTCCCCTGCTCACTCTTCCCCTAGGAGGAGGAGTGACTTTTCAATGCGGAGCTGCACGTGTGGGGCTTAGCGTCTTCCAGGTGTCTGTCCGCCTGGAAAGAGCATGCGTTCTCATCTGCTGTTTAGGCCACGAATAGATTTATTGGGGCAGGCCCTGCCCCCGTGAACTAGGCATGGAGTTTCTCAGACTATGATGTCCTTTGTATGGTAACAATACTACCTTCTTTGTGGTTGGTTTGTTTGTTTGTTTTCATTTTCATTGTTTTTAACTTTTTATTTTAGGCTTATTTTGCCATTTTCATTTTGGGTGATTAAAAAAAAAAGTCTTCATAATCATCCACTCCTTCTTACCACCTGCATCAGACATTTACCAGCTGCCTGGGCCACAGTTAGCCCAGCACCCAAGCTAAATCATGCCCTTTCCCAAGTCAGCCAAGTCAACCAATCATTTCGACTACCTCATACAAAATCAAATTCTCTACACCACATGTTTTCCTTCCCCATTTTGACATAGTCAGCAATGTGTATTATAAAATAGATGTGAAAATACTTAATCTCTCTCAAGAATAAATGTTGAGAATTGTGTGTAGAGTAATGTAACAAGCCACACACATACATGGATTCAAGCTTCCTTCATGCTAAGAAAGCCTGTTTTTCATCCCTCCCTGTGGGTCTGATACCCATCCTCTAAAGCTTTTTTTAAGTACCTAGCATCCCACAGCCATGTCCCGCTGTCCAAGCCAGTACAAAATGTTCTTGGAGGTTCTTGTTTGGTACATTTAGTCACCTGGCTTCATCACGTCTAACAGTGCTGCTGAAATCATCTGTTAATAACCACTCAAGGTCTTTAACTCGTTCATACTACCCACAGTCTTCTCATTGAACAATACTGTATTCAAAATACACAAAAACCAGAACCAGAATTGGAGAAGAAAATGAATTAGATTCTGATTCCACCTCACGCACATTGCCCATATATTTTATTCTTTGCCTTTGGAGTGTGTTTTCCAAAGTTCTGGTTACCTCTTCTGCTATGCTTCAAATTAAGTTGTCATATTCAAACATTTCCTACCTCTTTTGCACAATTATATCTTGAGGGCCAACACAATGGTGAATATGTCACAATTCCTGCCCTTTGGGAGTTTACCTTCTGGTAATGTGGACAGGAAAACACACTGTGCCAGATAGCACTCTATTCTGTGGAATAAAACAGGAGATCAGGGAGGACTTCTCAGTGGCAATGATGCCCCAAAATGTTTATTTAATGATAAATGAGCTTACAAAGAGGAGACAAGTCATTAAGAAAAGCCATGACCTCCCTTCCCTCTTTCGTGAAGTATCCTGGTATCCACTCCAGGGGTTTTACCCTAATTCAGTGAACACTCACCCTCAAAGTTTTGTCAGCTAGTACCTCAGTTTCCAGGGTGTTGACAAGTGACTAAAAACAGTGAAACACATGCTAGAGATTTTTTTTTAAGATTTACAAAACATTCCAGATAAATTTCTGGTAATCTTGGTAGTGATCACCAATCAGTCCATGAATCATAGCTATTACTCCCATTTCTTTGGCAAGAGGATGTGTCTGGGACAGGGTTGGATCAAGTTCCTCAACCCATTATTATAATGGAGGAGTTGAGGGACTGCTGAGGCTCACTGAAACCCCAGGAGCATTACATGAACTGTTTAGGCTTGAGGGTGTCCAAGAAATAGCCCTCTGTGAGTTTAGATAGAATTGGAAGTTAGGAGCAGGTATACAGATGGTGATCAAAATATTAGTTTCATTACTATTTAAAGTTGAATTGGATCATGTGGCTTATGTGTGTGTGGCAGGAATGGTCCTATTAATACTGTACTTAAGAAGTCACCTTACACATCTTAAAGAATTATTTCCCCCAAACAAAACAAAAATTTCAGCAACTCCAAAGTCCAACTTTCAGGAAGTTGAGCCCTCATCCCCAACTTTATTTACTTATGGCCTTAGGCACCCACTGTTTCTTTGGTTGTACATTGTTGAAGCCTTTTTCATCCCTCAAACGATGTGTCTGTATCACTGCCTTGGCCTACTCACTAGTAATGGTCAGTATTTAATGAGTATGTACAACATGTGAACCTACGCTATGCATTTGTGCTCATTAGCTTAGTCCTCATGTTGTGCTATTATTGTTAATGCATTTTACCAAGTAGGGAAGTAAAGCTCAGAGAGATTAAGAATTCATTCAAGAAGACAAAATTATCAAGGAGCTGAGCTGGATTCAAACCTAAATCTATTTGACTAAGAATCTGTATTCCTAAACACCAAGTTATGCTTGACCACATGCCATCACTTGGCCTGGTTAATTATCTGACTGCTCTTACCCTTCCATAACTAGATTCTGGGGTAGCCAAAGGGATGGCAAAGCAATGATAGTGTCTGTTGTGCTAAGTGTCTGGCCCAGTACTGGCATTATCAGAGTTTTTATGTCTTGCAAATCTATTTCTTATAAAACAATATCTTATTGTGGTTTTAATTTTCATTTCTCTAATTACTAATAAGGTTAACATCTCTGGATATGTTTATTGGCTACTTGTTAGCGGCCAGTCAGCTACTAATGATCAGGAAGATCTTGGAAGCCAAGTATTGAAGATAGCAGAGCTTCCTGTAGCCTGGGATTCTGGATTGCTGATTAAGGAAAGCCTTTCCAAGCACAGACTAGAATTTACATAAGTAGGACATTTACTGCTTTTATGGCATGCTACCTTGATTTCAAGGTTTACCTGTTAAAGCAGTAGCTGATCTTCTTAGAGGGTACTGATCGTTTTCAAATTACATGAGATACAAATATGTTAGGTGGGAACATGTGGCTTGTGTGTATGGAAAAAGTGGTCTTACTAGTATTGCACATAAAAAGTTACATTATCCACTCTGTCATGGGCAGGGTTAGAAAACTACAGGTGTAGTTCATAGGGACAGGCCTACCCCAGTAAGCCCTCATGGCCAGAGTGTAGATCAGAAAGCATGTTTTCTCTAGGCAGACAAATACCTAGAAGATCTTAGAAGGGGCTAAGCCACACACAATGCAGTTCCCAATTGAAAAGTCACTCCTTCTAGGAGAAGGTTGGCTAACGGGCAGAGTGAAGCCAAGACCAAGAGCGTAACTGATGGAGATCTGTCTTCTTGGAACATGGAGCCTGAAAAGGAGTCCCCTTCATGAATCATGAGTCTTGCCAGGTACTGTTGTGATTGTGAAGATTTTATGCTTGACCAAGTAGCTAGTGGGAGTCTGACTTCTCATTATAAGAATCCCTTGATTAATTCTTTATTATCTTTCAGCCTCCAAAGGGAGGGGAAATGCTGATGGGCTGCAGTGCAGGGCTGGGTGTTTGGAATGTAGGAGTGGAGGAAGCACTGGAAGAACAGGATAAGGTCCTGCTTAGTGAGCACTGTCGTGAAGAAGTTACCTGAAAATACAAGGCACCTTTACATTAATGAATTTTTAGGGGGATCCGAGTCTATGTCATGATTTTAATTTATTGAGTTCTCCACTGAATAGTTATTTATGAAGTTATCTAAAGCATTTAAGGATCAACACAGAAAGGAACACTTTTACCTGCCTCTATAAAAGCACTTTCACTTCTTAATGTTGTGGTTGTCAGATTGGCCTTGGCCTTGCTGTTCCAGCCTGTGGGGCCAGGATGCAGACTGTGGTTCAAGGGGAGAGAACAGGTCTAAGGAGGACTATGCTGTGGGTCAGCACCCATGAGGACCCTTGGGGACATATGAGGGAGAGGTGGAGGAAGGAGCAAAAAAAGGCACTAGAGCTAATGAGACTGTATAAGTTTTTGCATTCCACAGTGATTTTACATTGCCTTTGGAATGGACTCAATGGTCTATAGAGATTTTTTGATCATTGCAAAGAGCTTGGATCCCTAATTTTGGGCATGAACAGGAAAGGAGCTCCACTACGCATTTTTGTCTACTTGTTTTCCTCTACTACCATATATTTAAACATAGATGTCCAGTGTCTGGCCAGGGCCTGGGTCTGGACCGTCACTGTAAATATTATTTATTATTCTATCCCTAGCATCCAGCCCAATGCCAAGAAAATGGTGAGTCAATAGGACATGCTAGCTAAATGCATCCACTGAAACCTGTAAAAGGTTATGTGTTCAATTGGTTGGACTCCTTGTTTCTTACATACTTCTACAGCAGCCCTGACTGCAACAGAGAAAAGTAAAATAGGAATCTGCCATGTCAGCAGTCAAATGACCGAGGTTTAGGACCGTGCCCTGGGGAGAAAAAGCTATTCAAAAATCGAATCCCCTACCATTGAGGAGAATGAGCTGCCGATAGAGAGCGGAAGCTGCAGGACATGTGAGGGCGATACAGTCAGGGATACCTGCTCTGGGTCGGGGCTACATGGGGTCATCATCCCCACACTGGCTACAGAAGAACTACCTGTGCATGGGATTTTTAAAAACTTCTTCCTAGGCCCATTTCCCAGAAATTTTTATTTACTTAATACAACTGATTTGGATCCATGCATCCATAATTCTTATTGAATTAACTTGCAGTCAGGGCATCTATGACAATGAAAAGTTTATTGATGAGTTTTGACATGTATCACACATATACCCATCATAATCAGAACAGAATGTTTATGTAATTCTCAAAATTTCCCTTGAACTCTTTGTGGTCAGTTCCCCCCTCCCAGTTCTAGGCTCCACGATCTGTTTTTAGTTACTATAAAAGACTTTTGCCTGCTCTAGAATGTGATACATGGCATCTAAAGTATGAACTCTTATGTGTCTGGCCTCTTTCCTTCAGCATGTTTTAGAAGTTCATCCATATTTACAGGTGTACTAGTAGTTTTTCCTTTGTTTTGCTGTGTAATATTCTATTTTAGGGTATCACACAATTTATCAATTCACTCATTGATGGGCATACATCTTGTTTTAATTTTTGTCTATTATGACTGAAACTTCTGTGGACATTTATATGCAAGTCTTTGGGTGGACATTTTCATTTCATATGGTTAAATACCCAGGAGTAGAATTGTTGCATTGTATGCTACTATCTATTAAACTTTAAAATTGTCAAATTGTTTTTCAAAGTACCAGGGTGTGATTCCTGCCCACAATGTGGGGCAATTCTAGTTGTTCTAGTACTGGCCTTGTCAGTCTTTTTTTTTTTTTTTAATATATCTTTATTGATTTCAGAGAGAGGAAAGGAGAGGGGGAGAGAGAGATAGAAACATCAATGATGAGAGAGTTATTGATCGAGCCCGCAACCCGGGCACGTGCCCTGACCAGGAATCGAACCCTGATCGCCTGGATCCTAGGTCGAAGCTCAACCGCTGAGCCATGCCCGGCCGGGCCTTGTTAGTCTTTTTAATTTTATCTATTCAATTCAGTGTGTAGGGGAATTTCATTGTGGTTTTCATTTTTTTCCTTATGGCTAAAAATGTTGAACATCTTTCTGTGCTTATTGCCATTTCTGTATCTTCTTTTTTTTTTTTTTTTAAATATATCTTTATTGATTTCAGAGAGAGAAAGGCAAAGGAGAGAGAGAGATAGAAACATCAATGGTGAGAGAGTCCTGGATCGAGCCCACAACCCGGGCATGTGCCCTGACCGGGAATTGAACCCCGATCACCTAGATCCTAGGTAGACGCTCAACCGCTGAGCCACGCCCGGCTGGGCTCTATATCTTCTTTCCTCACGTGCCTGCTCACTCTTTTGCCCATTTTTTATTGAGTTGTCTTCTTGTTAAGTTTTAAAAGTTCTTTATCTATCTGGATACAAATCCTTTGTCAGATCTAAGCATTATTAATATTTTATCCCTGTCAATGTCTTGCCTTTTAAATTTTCTTATTAGTGTCAGTTATGGGCTGAATCCAGTTCTTTCAAAATTCATATTTTGAATCTTTAACTGCTAACTCAGAATGTGACTGTGTTCAGAGATATGGTCTTTAAAGAGGCCATTAAGTTACAATGAGCCCAGGAGGGTGGACCCTAATTTAATCTGGCTAGTGTCCTTATGAAAAGGAACTTTGGACATGTAAGGAGACACCAGGGGCTCATGACTACAGAGGAAAGACCATGTGAGGCTACAGAGAAGTGACCATCTGCCAGTTAAGGAGACAGGGTTTAGAAGATAACAGACCTGTCAACACCTTGATCTTGGCCTTCTAGTCTCCAAAACTGTGAGAAAACAAGCTTGTGTTGTTTAAGCCACAGCCCGTGGTATTTTGCATGGCAGTACTAGTAAACTAATACAGAATCTTTCAAAGAATAAATGCTTTTTAATGTTGACAAAGTCCAATTTATTACTTTTTTCCTTTATGGCTTGCTTTTTTTGTGCCCTAGCTGAGACATACATTCCTACCCTAAAATTGCAAAGATTTTTCACTAGTGTTGTTTTCTAAAAGTTTCATAATTTTAGCTTTGACATTTTAGGTTCATAATCTACTTCAAAGTAATTTTTATATAGGGTATGAGGTCAAGTTAGAGTTCATTTTCTGTTTTAAATGAACATGCAGTTGTTTCCTCACCATTTGTTGCAAATACTACCCTTTCCCTGTTCAATTACTTCAGAAATCAATTGACCATGCATGTGTAGGTCTGTTCCTTGGCACTCGGCTCTGTTCCATTGATCTATACCCAAGTGTCTGTTTTTTAATAAACTCCATATGTGATTCTAATGCACAGCCAAGTTTTAAAACCTCTTGGGTAAATGGTCTCTAAGAAACCTAACTCTAATTCTCTGAGAGCTTTCTCAACAAGTTACCACCTCTGTGAATCAACACTAGAAAGGCAGGGACTGATCAAATAGATGATCTCTAAGAATCCTACAGTATTTGTCCTCTCCTTTGGCACTTGAAGTCACCCAGAACTCAAAATGGGTATGGATTAAAAGAGATTCTCATAGAAAGAAATGTTGTCTAATTATTGAAAGTCAAATTGGGAGCACTTTTTTTCAGAAGCATCTGTTAAATGGCATTAGCATTCATTCATAAGCATCTGTTAAATTGTGTTGTTATGTCGACAGAAGCTAAAATGGATATTACTTAGGCATAGTAAGAGTTTCTTCCATTTAATGTAAAAGGAGGGGAACAAAAGACGTCCTGGGGGTAGAGTCAGATGAGCAGAGGAGATAGAAGTCCTACCTCAATGCTTACCATAGAGTATACTCTTAATAGATCTAGTATCCCCAGTGCCTAGAATATACCCAACATATATTTGATATTGACTGATTGAGTGAATGTGCTAAGGAAACAGGGTAAAGGGGGTTAGAAAATTTGTAAGAGAATCAGCATAGTGAGGCATCCAGTAAATCACACAGATACATAAAGGGTAACTATTTAATGATACGTATAGTTAAGAGCAAAATCATTACAGTCAGAAGATTCTAGGTCCAAATCCTGACTTGATTTACCAGTGGTGACCTTGGAAATGGTATTTAACTTCCCTAAGCATTAGTTTATTCTTTTATAAACATTGAGTTAATGAAAATTGTTCATTGTTGTGAACATTAAGTGAGCTAAGAATTATTCACTTAATGTTTCTCCTTTGAGTTGTAAATTCCACTCCGTAAAGGTAAGGGCTGTGTCTTGTTCATGACCTTATTTTAGAGCATAGAGAAATGCTAGACACTTACTCTATAAATAGTTGGTGAATGAGTGAAAACATATAAAATAGCTAATACTGTGTTTTGCATGTAATAAGTTCATAGTTAATAATAGCCCATGGTTATATTTATTTTTACTCCATCTCAGGAAGGATAGTGTTACAGTCAGCTAATGCCCCATTGATGACAGCAGCTATCTTTTATAAAAACAAACATTCCAATTAAGACAAGTATAGTTAATGAAGGTACAATTTATTAATGGTTCACCCCTTCATGGATATTCATAGGGTCATAGGCTATAACTATGTCATAGGCAGTTTTTATGCTGATATTTGAAATGGTCAGTTATTGGTTAAAATGACATTTCTTTCAACAAGACATTTTTCCGTGGATGGCTGAACAACAATGAATGCATTTTGAATAGAATTAGCACCGTCTCTTGGTTATCTCCATTATGAAATGCATATGAAGGCAAACCTCAAAGTTTCTTCCCTAATGTATGTACCGCTCTGGTTTCCACAGTCCTTAACGAAGTTTAGGGCAAATAGCCTACTCCAAAAGGCTAGTTGGAAAGAAGTCTGCTTTTGATTAATAGCTGATGGATTCTGTAGCCTCAACAAGTGCTTGGGCAATCTTCGCTCTGGCTTTGTAATTATTTATTAGCTATTCAATAATCAGACCAGAGGTAGAGCTCAGAGGCTTTGTCAACTCACTTCACTCTCACCTGAGGGCACAAAACAGAGTTATGTGTGTCGTCTTTGACAAGGAAGCACAAATATTTTCAGAGAAATTGAAATATTCATTGTTTTCCATTTTTTAAGTTAAAATTTTGAGGATCAGCAATTCAAGGAGCACCAAAATACCAAACTCCAGCATTCCAGGAATTTCCGTTGAACATTTGCTGACACACATAATGCTTTTGAAAGAGTGGCCCCGCACTGATTGGGTGGTGTTGGATAGAGTAGACCCAAAATGCTGGTTGACTGGGTCTAAATGCTGTGATTTGAGAGCTAACAGAAAAACTCAGTAAAAATCTCAAGCTGCTTTCTTTCCTTTCCCTCATCTACTCTTCTCGGTTTGGCTCAAACATTAGAAATTCCCACTTGAATGCACACCTTCACCCCAAATTTCTGAAATATCCAATAAAATACAAATAGATTGTCTTAAAGAATACTTTTTTTTTTTTAAAATCAGCAATTAATTCCTTAGTCACTGATAACACAATTTAGTTTTTCCAAAAAGACTTAGACTTTGGAATCCAAAAAATCTGGGTTTAGATCCTGATTTGGCTACTTTCAAACTGGGCACATTATCAAGAGATTCACATTTGTACTTACAAAAATGCTGAAATTGAGTTATTCCTGAAAGAGTAAACTTGAGTCTTTACCGAGTGGTCAAAGGTTCTTTTGATTACTGATTACAAAAGCTATTTATGCCTCATATGTGGTAACATTTGGGAGTCAAAAAAATTAGAAACCTTAACTTCAGTAGCATCTTAAAGAATTGCCTTTATGAAATTATGTTTTTATTTTACATGCTTGTTTTCAGTAGAATGCTACATCCTAAAGCTAGCTGTTAGATTGCCTTGGGAAAATGTTATCTTCCATGTCCCTTAATGTCTCCTATAGGAGGCATCTACATTAAAAAAAAAAAAAAAAAAAAAAAGTCTTTCAGAATCCAGTAAAAGAAGCACTTGGTTTCTACTAAGGAACTAGTATGCTTTCTTTTTTTCCAATGTTGAAAAATCCATAACTTGCTTTCTCATTGGCTGAGTGTTAGGGACCAAGTTAAGGACCAGTTCTATCTCTTCATAGCTCTTTATGGCCAACATACTTGTGTTCCTTACTTGGTCTTAATATTTGTCCTCTTATTTATTGAATTCAAATATTTGTCTCTATAATTATTGTATTTTTTTAAATTCTAGTTATAAGCTGCTCTAAGTTCTTTTGAGATGCAGCAAGCAACAAATAAATATATGCATAAATGCATTGACAAATATAGTAAATGGTTTACATTTCATCCTGTGAATTACAATTAAACACATAAATCTTCTAACAATTATAGGAGATGGTAGATCAGGCTGTCCAGCAAGGTGTATCAGTCTTGCATTGCTGTGTAATGACCCACTCCAACACGCAGTGGCTTAAAACAACCATTTTATTAATGGTCATAAGTCTGTGCATTAGCCAAGCAGTTCTGTAGTCAGCTGGTGTCAGCTAAAGTTTGATGGTCTAGGATAACCTCCCTCATGTGACTGGCATTTGTCACAGCTGGGCAGCTTGTCTCCACTCTATTTGATCTCATATTACTCCAGGAGACTAGGTTGGGCTTCTTCACAGGTGGCCTCTGGGGCAGCAAAAGAGGATAAGTGACACTGGGCAAGCACTTTTTTCACCTCTGCCAATGTTACAAGTACTAATTTCCCTGTGGCCCAAGCAAATCGCAGAGCCAAAGTCAGATTTAAGGGGTGAGAGGGGAATAGATTTCACCTCTTTATGGGAGGCATGGCAATGTCACGTTGCAAAGGGAAATGAGTACAGAGATGAAGATAATTGATGTCCAATTTCAGCCTACTGTTCAAAGTCAACCTTAGATAAAGACTATAGGTCTTTAGTAAGGAACAAATAAAGACACAACTCTGTGACCTTTAGCATTCATTCCAATTCTGAGATTCTATAATCCTTTGATCTTTAACATGCAAAAGGAGTAAGACCATAAATTGTTCATGGTGAATTTAAATTTCCCATACCCCTAGTTTGTCAGTGCCTTCAGTCATCCACAAAGCAAAACCATAGGTTCGACTTTCTGGAATCACAACAGATTTATCTTATCTATAGTATCTGAGAACTTCACAGTCTGTTACTCTATTCAAACTGGTAGGTCTCAGTTGCCAAAACCTATCTTGAAATAGAGATAAAGAGCACATAGGAACACTACAGAACAAATGGGGATCTCTCATTAGTGTTTCTTGAGCACCTACTGTGTACAAGGTGGTATTTGTAGAGCATTAGGTTTAGGGGAAAGAGGTTGTTTCAACTACAGAATTTGAGAATCACTGACAGAGCATTTTTTCCATGCCATTGTCTGGGTGGAATTCCATGTATCTGCTTTGTAAGTTCATCAACCCCAGTTTTCCCTTCTTTGGGGACAGCATGCCCCTGGTTTGGGCTCTCAGTTCTGGTTCCTGGCTCAGCTGGCTCTCTTTGACTTTGCACCTGCATGTACTACCATTGCTTCCAGACCGTTTCTGGGGTTCTCACCCCCTTTGAATGGGATCGATCTGGGAGCTCTGCTGATCCTGTTTTCAGGAATGAGGGAAGGGGGGACATAGAGGGGAAGAAGGACAACCTTTCTCTCTGCAATTGGGTCAGTGAGGGAGAACTTCAGATCCAACATATATTGAGTGTTTAAGCCACACCGGAAACGATGCCTGGTGATTCCATATATCTTCCAACTTAACCCTAAGGAATCTCTGGCCAAAATCAAGTGGAAATTCTAGAGACTAAACTTGTCACTCTCAGGCTGCCATACAAGAAAAAATGCACTAAAAAATCAGTTGCACACAGTACTTCATATTTAAAAGTGATTAAAAATACAATCTTTTTCTCTTCAAATAGCTTGGGTTCCTTCTTTGGGAGTGGTGTGAGAGGTCTTTGCATTCTATCACAGGGTGAGGAGGGAAGATATAAGCTGAGTATAAACTGTGATAATTGTAGACTACACTTCTTTAGGCTGAATTCAATGTTCATAAATAAAATCCAGACTAGGTTGTTCATTCAGAAACCTTAATGGATGAATATTCAAAATTCATTGATGAGTTTCATACCCTCTTTCAAAGATAAGTGACAAATCCTTCCCTTAATTATACTCTGAACAAAATGAGACATGTAGAAAAAGAGAATGCATTTTGAATTTCTATTCACTCTCATCCGTTCTTCTAATTACACAAAATATCTTTTTTTTATGGGAAATACAGAGACAATTTTCTGCTTGAGAATGAGGGCATACTTTCTTTTGCAAGTCAGTAACATAGTTGTTATGTTGTTAGGTAGAGACAAAATGACATTGTACAGCAACACATTTCTTTACTCCATGCCTGAGTTCTAAGCCTCATAGCAGCTTCAAAAATTTAAATTAGGGAGCTATGTTCATTTGGATGGACTTCATGAGTTATAGGGAAAGGGTGTGAGATGCTGATGATAAAGATTAATGTGGACCTGAAAATAGGAGAGACCTTATAAGAATTGACAGTAGAAGAACATTCTATAAAAAGAAGTTCTCTGATAGACCATTGAGCAGTTGATGGATAAAAGGTCAATGGCTCCTGTAACTATCCATCGGTGCTCTGGTAGTAGATGGTTTCAAGCACTAGACCAAGTTTCTGGGAGTATCGGGGCAAGGAGAGAGGCATGTGAACAAAAATGTTAGAGAATTTTTATTAGAGTACCTACAGCAAGTAAGAAAGAAACCTGAAATATTAAGTTTGTGAAATAGTGTATTGCTTTCAATCTTATATTATTTTGGTTTGAAAGTATTTGTTTCCTTAGGTGTAAAACTTTCAATATGCCTGGGTGGTACTATAAGTTAAGTCTTTGGGTTATTGTGAAATGAGAGTACCATTAATCCTTTGCTTAGGCTCCATATTTAATTATCCACTTTACACACTTTGTTTACATACTGTCATGAAAGAAACTCCCCTTCCCCTGGTCAGTCTAATCATCCATCATCCTTTTCCTTTTGCTTTCCTCCATACATAATTTCCTCTATAGGTAAAGTAACATGGACCTTGAAACCTGGTTGCTTTGCGCGATAGAAATGTATGTCTCACTCAGATAAAGTCCAGTCTAGGAGAGTGTGGCAGTAGGAACAACAACAAAAGAAAGGGCGAGGAGAGAGAGACAGAGAGAGAGAGAGAGAGAGGAAGAGAGAGAGAGGGGGGGGGGAGAGGGAGAGATAGAGGGAGGGAGAGAGAGAGAGGGGGGGGAGAGGGAGAGAGAGAGAGAGGTTATAAAGAATTAAAGTGGCCTCACACAGTAAGCCAAAGGGCAAGAATATAAAGAAATAGATCCTTGTGAGGAGGCAAGGAATGTGAAAAAGGGTAGGAGCAAAACAAGGTTACTATCTCACCTAGACCCCAGGTATGCCGTGCATGGCTGCGTGGTTAGGACCATCAATACCTGCAGAGGGAAAGGAAGAGGGCGATGGGACCCTGAGGTGGTGCAAGTCACCTTTAACATGGTAACAAGCAGATAATGTCAAGCAAAGAGGGAAGACACAGGCAGTCAACTGGGAAGTAAAGCCAAAACCCAAATGGGTACTCTAGTGGGTCAAAAATAGACAGTAGAACATGCAATTAAAAAAGCCCAAATCCTTCCATGTCCGAAGGGAGGCAGGGTGTTCGTGTTGTCCCTAGGCTGTGGTCTATGAATTCCGGTCAAGAAGTTTGAGGTCCTTGAGCAGTTTGAGTATGAGGAGGTAGGGTAGCCCATTTGGGTTTACATGAGGCCAAAGCCAATCTATCCCCTGGAGAAAGGGGCAGAGTCTGCTCTTGAAGGTGGGAGACAGGTAGTGATTGAGGAACATTTCCTGCTAAAAGGGGGCCACTGAAAGACAACACTCACTTTAAAATCAGAGCTGGATTTGAATTGTGGCTCTAATCTTTATTAGCAAACAAGTCAACTATGTTGAGCCTGAATTTTCACATCATAATGAGGTCTATGTTGAAAGTATGTCATGAATATTTTAAAGAGATGATATGTATAAAGCAATGAGCTCCTGATATACAAAAGCTTCTCAGTAGGCCAGCTATTATTATTACTGTGATGATAACCATAACAATGATGGTGTTAATCGTTGTGATTCAGGGCCATATACCCTTTTTAGTGAAAAGCATGGTGCACACCAGTAACGGAAGTGGGACAGCAATGCGGGCAGATGTGTATAAACTCACCTCTTCTACCTGAGCACCTGTGGAGGGGTTTGGGAGGGAGGTCAGCCTGGAAGATAGCCCAGTATTCAAATTCTAATCCCTGTACATTCAGCTCAGGGCAACAGATCAATTTTTGCCTTACACTTCCCCATATCACGCCTAGTAGAGGCTCTCCTATGATAATACCAGGTCTGACTCTCATCAGATTAGAAATGGACAAGTGTGGGCTGCAGGTGGCAGGGCTTCAACACCCACAGCCAGTCAGGGCATGGCCAGGAGCAAGCAGGGAATGAAAGATTTGCCCGCCCCCTCCCCACCCCCACTGCTGTAAGGCAGGCCTCCACTAAAGAACAGGCTGTCACTTAGTGAGTAAGGAAGAACAGTGTCTCAGGCAGCATCTCCTGCATGTCATTGTCTTCTAAAGAACTCAGAGGACTTACTGAAGGTTGCGTGCTAGTCTGAGATCACTGCCAGCAGCAGGCTTGTATAGCTTATGTCTTCCTTAGCTCACAAACAAAAAGTGCCTCTTAAGGTTGAATGACATTGGTTAACACTGATATAAAAAGACAGATTATTACCAGAGGCAGATAGTGGCAAAAAAAGAAGAGATGATTTGTATAATGACCGTGGTAAAAATGTGGATAATTAATAATAATAGTAAAAGCAATGATAATAAGAATAGCAATAATAATAATAGTAATAATAGCAATAATAGTACGATTACTCATAGTAATAGTGATAATAATAGTAATGACAATAATATTGTAGTATAATAACAGTAATAGCAACAATAATAGTAGCAATAATAGAAATAATAGTAATAGCAATAATTTTTTTCAATTCTAAGAAACCATTGATTGTGGCATTCACTGTCTGTTGAAGGAAAGCTTATTCTTGAGATGGCCAGTGCTGAAGGACTTGTACATTCCAATTTAAGAAGCAGTAAAAGGAAAAATGTTTTGGTAAATATAGTGGCTAATGTTTTTTGCATACTTACTGGGTTCCAGGCGCTGTGCTAAGTGCTTTACATAACTTATTTAATTATCACAACATAATAATTTTACAGGTGAAGAACATGTGTGTGAGTTAAGGTTGATGCTGTAACTGATAAAGTCTGAAATCTGAATGGTTTCTTCCAATAAAATTTTACAAATCAGTCATATAAAGTTCAGCATCAGGGAAAGATGTTGATGGTGGGGGGGGGGGGGGGACCACCTAGTCATTCAGAGATTAGGCTGAGGGAGGCCTCACCATCTTCAGCACATGGATGCCATGTGGCCCTGGGCATCAATATTCTGTCAGAGACAGGGCAAGAGACAGCAAAGAGGGTGATTTTATGGGCCAGGACAGGGAGCGACATCTGTCGCTCCTACCCACATTCTCTTGGCCAGAACTCACTCCCGTAGCCCTTTCTAGATTTAATGAAGGCTGGGGAATGCACTTGCTGGCTAGGCAGCTGCTCCCTGACGGCAGCTCAACTGTATGGAAGAACAGGATAGATCTGCTGGGCAGCAGCCGTCCCTGCCACATAATGACTAAGTAGATTGTGGAAGGTCACACGATTGGCAAGTGGCGGGGCTAATTCTTCAGGAGGGTGAGAAAGTTGATGCATAGAGAGAAACGTGTGTTTTTTAAAATTTGCCTTTATTCTCCACTACAACTTGAAAAGCTCAGAGAAACACACTATGCCCTGCTGCCTCTTTCTAAAGAAGAAAATTGCCTGGATGAGACGATGTTTTTTTCCAGCAGTTTGCATCACGTCGTGAAATAGAGTGACATCTCTGAAGCCAGCCTTCAGTACTTCTGGAAGACACACAAGAAATGTAAAATGAGCTCGTTTCCTGAAGAAGCTGAAAAAAAAATTTAGAAACCAACACCACCACAAAGTTGAATGAAATTTTTATTAAGGCGCATTCTGTTCAGTCACTGCTGCCCTAGTTACTTGTGGTTTAATGCATGTGTGGATTACTCTTCTGACTGATTCAAGTGACTGCTCTGAGTAAAGAGTTTCACATATAACTTTGGCAAATGTGATATTCAGAATAATATTATTGGGGAATAGCAAGTGTCTACTGTGTGCAGGAATCTTGCCTAATTGCTTCTCGTGTTATCCCATTTAATGCTTAATAAACTACAGCAAACTCTATCTCAATGTTTTAAAACCTTTATGATATAGGTATTATTATTATTTCCATTTTACAGATGAAGAAACTGAGGCCAGCTGAGATGAGGAGCTGTTTTCTTTTTTCGTCCTGCATGAATTCCAGGCCTCTGTACCTGCCCTGTCTTCCTTGCTTGTGATAGGTTTTTCTGAATGACCCAGTGTGGCCTGGTATTACTGCTGTCATTAAGCCCGATCATTGCCATTTCTGAGCCCTCACTCACCTTCTTTGAAAACACACTTGTCTGTTCTCATGTGGAGCTGAACCGGCTTTGCCTTCTGCTCTTCGGAGGTGACCATAAACTGTTATTTCATCAGCATTCTCACTCATATTCCTGCTCACTCTGCTCCTCGCCCCTCAGTTCTCCTGCGCTCACAGCTTGCTTTGTGTGATAGATAACTGTGCCCCGGAGCCAATACTATCACTCTCTTTCTTCCATTCTTGCTTTTAAGCTTGCTTTTGGTTTTCTCCAGGTCAGAAAACATACAAATGCTGACCTGCTGGGGAAGTGAAAGAGGTTTAACTCTTTTATAGCTTCCCTGTCAGTACCTTGCGATTTGACAGACATCTAAATAATTGAATTTACTTCCTGAAATGCTTTGGAACTCCTGATTGAAAATAGAGATGAGACCGATGATTGGGAGCTCGGTCATTCCAAAATAACCCTGAGACAAGAAAAATGAGGAAATATGAAGCTCACTTTAAAAATGTGTGATTCTCACCTGGCTGGCGTGGCGCAGATCACTGTTCAGCTCTCGGTCAGGGCACATGCCCGGGTTGTGGGCTTGATCCCCAGTTGGGGGCGTGCAGGAGGCAGCCGATCAATGACTCTCTCATCATTGATGTTTCTCTCTCTCCTTCTCCCTTTCTCTTTCTGAAATCAATAAAGATGTATTTTTTAAAGTGTTAAAGTTTAAAAAAAAAGTGTGATTCTCCTAAATGCCAAGAAAAAAATATATAGCCTCAAGGGACCATGACCCAATACCATCCCCAATTCTGTTTCTCTTAACCGGTAATACATTTCCCCTAGAGGCCCCTCTGCAAGGACCCTGGGATGTTCATGAGTTACAAGCCTGGCGCCGGGCCCCATTCAGTTGGCGTTGCTATTTATTAGCCCCGGTGCAGTCCACTCTGGGTTTCAGAAAGAGACCCTGGACCAGGTTCATTAGCTTCCCTGTGTTTCTGGAAAGGAATAGGATGGATTGACTCAAGACTGTCAAAATTTTTGTTTCCCTTTTGCCGTTATTAATACCTCTCGTCCCCACCTTCTGGGCCTCCATACATTGGCCTCCAACCAGGGGTTGAAGCTTACCCGTGACTGGCTCTAGGCCGTGACGAAGAGCTGTTCTGTTGCTCTAAGGAAGGCACCAAGGCACCTTCTGAAGAGGAGAGTAGAGTCAGATTGGCCCCATCAAATGCAGGGTAGAGTCAGATTGGCCCCATCAAAAGGAAAATATTCTTAAAGACTCCCTAAGATAACACATTTGGAATACATCTGTATCTGTGTTCGTATCGGTGTCTATTCTGACGTTCATCCAATTGCTTATTTTTCTCTGGATAAATTGTCAGTTTTCATCCGAAGTTATGTCAAAACCAAATTCATTTCTCTGGGGCACTTTAAACTTTTATTGAAAAACATAGTTCTATTTTTTCCTTATTTTTTTTTTAATGTTCAACATAGTTTAATGACATGAACATGACAGGAAAGAGATTTAATTTTTATACTTAAGAGATTCATCTTGATAGAACTTGATGCATCATTGTGTACTGAGAACCATTTAACTGAGCACTTTAGCAGAATGTGAAAAATTCTGAAAGTGAATTTTCTGACACAAAAAAGTACATTACAGTAAAATTGCTCTTCTAAAAGATAGCATTTTCCTTCTCTAAATGAAAAATATATAAAGAATCTCCTCCAATTTGTAAAAAGGTAAAACAAATATTTGTTTTAAATTGTGACCCTCAGAAATAACTTTGGGTATAAACTGCAATATTTGTGGGTACAATGGTATTTTAGCCTTCCACTGATAGGTTAACTCATTTCCCCCTCATATTTCAAAATGTTAAAAAGATCCAGGGAACTAGGAAAGTAGGATAAATTTACATAAATAACCTATACTCTCCTTTTATTTCTAACTATTTCTTTGTAGACTTTGGAGCGGTCGAAGAGGAAAAGGAACTAGGCTTTGTTGATAGAATCTGTCTGTGCCAGGCCCAATGGTGCGCCATTACCAGACATTATCTCATATCAGCTTCACAAACTATTTACCAAGTCTTATTCCCATATTTTTCATGTGAAGAAACTGAGATATGAGTTCATACAGATAGGTGGTGAGGAGTTAGAATTTAAAAATGGATTCTCAATCCTACTAGTTTGCTCCCAGGTTATAAGTCACTGAAAGTTAATTTACTATTCAGCGAGAATCCCAATGTAAGGAGCTCCAAGCTTTAAGCACACCTCATAAAAATGGAAGCTTAATGTAAAATGATACAGAGGGGTATTTCTCTTTGTTTATTAATTTTCTTTTACGTGGTGTAAGTATTTAATATCACTGGTATTTTAAAGTAGCTTAACAGAAGGTATTAAAAATAATGATCTGTTAGTTCCTTTGTAGTGGTGTCTGAGTGGTTATTTCAGTTTCTTTATTTAAAAATTGTTATGCCTTTATGCTCAAAAATATCTTTATACTAGAAAAATTATACAAATAAACCACCATCTAGAGATAATTAATTCTAACATTTTCTTCTAGATTTGTGTGAATATATATAATTTGTTTATAAAAATTGGATATTTTACCTATTATTTAAAATGTGAACTTTTCTCATTTAAGAATCTCTCCAATATTCTTTCTATGCCATAAGTAAAAATCTATATGCATTTTAGAGATTCATTAGTATTCTATCATAGGACTGTTACATAATTTGTTTAGCCTGGGTTGGACATTTATGTTGTTTCCAGTGTCTTTTATTTACAACAGTGCTGTTATAAGCACCCTTGTCCATGTGTCCTTGCATACATCCCTGATTATTTCATTCAGATGGATTACCAAGTGTAGTTGCTTTAGACACTACATGGAATTTTCTCATTTTTAAATATTATAGGAAAAATATATTTGGGGAGGTAATTGGTATTCAGGATTCGAATTGGCCTATATAATGACAAGATATTATATGTGTATTATTCAGCTTAAGATGAAGGTATCAGGTCTTTGAGAGTAACAATTTATTTGGGACACTTATGAAATGTCCCAAGTCTGAATTTTGAATTACTGACTTGTTGATCTATAGACATTTTTTACATTACAGATGAGAACATTATTATTTATTTATCTCTGTCATTCCTTAATATATAAAGCCCTTGAGAGCCAAGACCATGTTCTTTTAAAATTTATATCCTAGCACCTAGTACCATTACTCAGAGCATCTGTTCAATAAATGTTCATGAGAAACTAAGTAAAAATTAGGTCTTGAGTGACTGAAGAATTTCTAAAGGTTATGCAGCTAGTACAAGGTGGAGCTCACACTTGAACCTATAACTCTTGACTTCTGACTCTGCTTTTTCTCCGCTTTACCACTGCAAGAGTTTAGGTACTTTATGAGGGAGTGCTATTCCTGGGAAGCAGAAGGGAGGGGGGTGGGGAAGGAGGGAATAAAGAGGGAGTGCAATTACAAGGGTATGTGACCAAGGACACCTCCTTTTGGTATCCAGGGCAACTGACTGCTGCTTGACATCATGGCATCTTTTTCTGGGAAGGCTTATAAACAACAGCACCTGAGGATAGTCCACTGGTGGGAAGGAGAGAGACAAATGTATGTGCCAGTTGCAGTCTCCCATGGAGCATTAATCTCTAGGTTATGCATATATGGGTATGCAACAGACTCCTCTTGAGTGGGAGATGGGGAACAAGACACATTGTTTTACTCCAGCTTCCACAGCTAAAGTCATTGCTGTGGGAGTTGGGGTAAAACAAGTGGCAAGGAAGTACTCCAGAGGCAGAGGTTGCTAAGAGGGTGTGATTAGAGACTATGAGGTGTCTGATACCACCAACTTACACACAGGTTCACTAAGTCAATAAATATTAAACATCTTGTGTGTGGTGCTGAGCCAGTGGCCAGTATATACTGGGAAACCAGATGCCGTTCCTGTCCTACAGGAGCTTACAATGTTGACTAAAATATAGTTCTTGGGCTGAACAACTAAGTCCCTTTTTGTTCTCAGATCTGTCCCAGCCCTTTCTTTATTCTACTCTGTTTTTCAGAGAACTTCATTTTCCTAGGATGGTAGGTTTGGCCAATGAAGACACTAGGGAGAGGTTGGCAAGCAGAAGGAAGAGGAGAGCTTCTCACCAGTGCTTCTGGTAGCATCTCCGAAAGCAACTGAATTTCCTCTGGGTTCCAGCTCAAGGCAGCCCTTGCTGTGGTTCTGGCTCTGTGGTTGGGCCTGCCTCCTGCAATCCCCTTATTCCCAATGCTCCCCCAGTCCTCGGAGGGGCAGTGGCTTCCTACTGTTGCTAATCTGTGGATTGCCTCACTGTTCCCTACCTGGTTTGTAAGCTCTTTCATCAGCTGGTAATCAGTTTCTGAGATCAGCTTCCTCTGTCTATGAGACCTAGAGTGGTTTCCTTTTCCTAACTGCACCTCAGTGAAAGCAGTTCTTCGCAAGGGATTTAATCCATAACCATTAATAGCTTCATCAATCATGAAGCAAATAATAATCTGTGAAAGTAAGAGTAAAAGAGTGAATATTTTGCTCACAACCAGCTAATGAAACTCCTCCTAGAAATAGATTTTATGATGTGGAGCTAGTCCAAAAAATCTTGTTTTATTAGAAGCCATGAGGAGTTAATATAAAACTACAATCTGGGACGATGAGCATAATCTTGTCAAGATGAACGTTTTTCTGCATGAGCAGAGAACATTATTTCTGCCACGAGGTCATTAGAAATCAAACGCATATAGTGAATGCTTACTCTTTAATTTTGAAAGAGTGCTGCACATGTAAACTGATAAGAGGGGGAAACTATTATTTTTCCCTTTGACATTTCAGTGCCTTCATTTCCCTTTTTGAATACGAGGATGGGCAGGGAGGGAGAGATATGGGAAAGCTTTTAGGAGGTCCGTGCTCTCCCCCCATTGTGCAGCCTCAAATGATCCTTGCAAATATTGCAAATTTGCACAGTTGAGCTACAGCGTGTGGTCTTAGAAAAAATATTCTGGTATTCAAAGGTTTTATAAACTCGCATCAATATTAATATTATTGCTGACATTATGATCCATATTAATATCCATCGTGTACTCTACTAGATGCTTTATATATATTATCTCATGAATCTTCATAATGCCCTATAAACTGGGTATCATTTTTCCTATTTTGCAGATGTGTAAAGGAGGGGAGATGAAGTGATGTGCCCGGCATTGCAGAGAGTGAATATCAGAGCTGGATATCAGGTCCAAGTCTTTAAGACTCCCACCTCCTTCACCACACTGCGCCACTACTCTCACTAAAGAAAACTAACTTTCTATTCTAAGATAAGGCTTGAAAAAATAAGTGATTTTATGTACATATGTAAATATGCTATTATATTTTAGAAACATTATAATTTAAATTTTTCTATGTCCCTTAATAGTGGAGCATGTGAATTCTTTTTCTTTTTTACAATTTAATTTAATTTTAATTTAATGGTTTTTTCCATTGCGATTTATCCCCTCTATGCCCTCCTCCACCTCCAGCCCCTCCTCGCAATCACCACACTGTTTATGACCGTGAGCTCTCTCTCTTTTTTCATTTTTGCTCTAGCCCTCGCCCCTCCCCCCTGCCCCACACTCCAGAGCTGTCTGCCTGCCCTCTGCCTATGAGCCTGTCTCTATTTTGCTTGGTAGTTCAGTTTCTCCATTAAATTCCACATACGAGCGAACCCATGTGATACCTGTGTTTCTCTGACTGGCTTGTTTCCCGCAGCATAATGTTCTCCAGGTCCATCCGTGCTGCTGCAGAGGGCGAGTGAATTATTTTTCTTGAATGTTCTCTTCCTTAGGGAGAAATCCTTGGAATTATGAAATAGAGATGGTCTAATCTCCTCTAATTTTACAGATGAGAATTCTTAGGTCCAGGGGCAAAAAATGATTCAGGCAAGGAATCTTCTATCTCTCAGACTCTCCACTTGGGCACAGGCCTTAGGTATTCAGTGAGACTTAAATAGGGAAAAGGGAATAGAGTTTAAGTGAAGCATTTGGGCAGTAACCACTTGCCAAATGGAACAGATGGACATTCCCTTTTACATGTAGCAAGGGTCCCAGTGTGCCCTGCTTTTGCATTCCTTTGGCAACTAAGAAATGAGGACTTTGGGGAAGAGGCAGGCCATTGAGGATTTCAGTTATGTGAAGGACCTAATAGGCTTCTTCTTAGGAAAATCAACACTTGTGATCAACACTTGTGAGGAAAAGTGATCTCCTATAACCTTCTGAAGGCTGTCCTGGATTGAGAGGACACCTGCCACAGACTGGGAGAAAGTCAAAGCACTAAATACCCACTTGTCTTAGAAATCTAGTTGAGGAAGAAGGGGTGAATTTTTTTTATTTATTATGTCTTTATTGATTTCAGAGAGAGGAAAGGAGAGGAAGAGAGAGATAGAAACATCAATGATTGAGAGATTCATTGATTGGCTGCCTCCTGCATGACCCCCAGTGAGGATCGAGCCCGCAACCTGGGCATATGCGCTGACCGGGAATCGAACCATGATGTCCTGGATCCCAGTTTGATGCTCAACCGCTAAGCCACACCGGCCAGGCAGAAGGGGTGAATTTTAAGGTGATTGTGTGAGACATACTTTTGTGACACCCTTTAAGAGAATTTTTCTGAAAATCTGAAAGTACAAGTCAAATATTACAATCCCAAGAAGGTAAAGACCCAAGACAAATGAAGCATCTATATGCAGCGCCAGAAATGTATGAGTTGAAACCAGCTAGAAATACCTTATCTATACCTGTATAGGCTATAACCCAATCCATCAGATGTTGTTATAGTGCTTACTACACAGAGTGTAGGGGTAAACAGACTTGACTTCTAAATTTTCTCTTCATTCTTTCGTATGACCGTGGAACTATTACCTACTTAACTGATATCATTCTCAGTTTTTCAAATCTCTAAAATGGGAGATAATAATACCCTTTGCTTGGCCGATGTCATTAGAGGTGTCTAGTTAAACTAACAAAAGCTATACAGTTTCCTCTGTAATTACATGATGTAGTTGCCCTGAGGAAAAGGTTACTGTGTCTCTCCTGTCACTTCAGGGGATCAGTCACACTTGATTAATTCAGCCCGTTTCAGTGCACTCGGCAGCGGGACCACCTGCATTCCAGGGATGTGCTGCCCTGGGTGAGAGCAAAGGAAACCAGCCGGTAGGCTGTGAGTATCTGAAGGCTTTGGTACCCAGCCGAATGTCTGCAGCTCATGGGGTTCTTAATGAGCAACACAAGTAGATGGAGAATGAATGTCCCTTTATTAATAAATAGCAATCAAATAGTTTTGGAATATACCCATTGCAGAAATGACCGCAGTAAGAAGGTACGGAAAGGACAGAGTATTTGAATTCGTTTATGGTAAAGACAAAATTAAGTGACTTTGGATGTGATACTTTGCTTCATGGATTACTAAACCTTTCTTTGCATTTCTAACTCTCAAGAGCATTCTGTGCTAACTTGCTTCCGCCCAGCTCTCTTCCCCTTTCCTATCCCAGGAGAAGGGGGTCCTGTCGTTGTATATGAAGTCTCTTCATTGAACAGAATAACGATCTAAATACAAGGTATTTGTGTCATAAAATTCATTTTCCATTGTTTTTCCTTGATGCTAGTTTAATATATAAAAGTAATACGTGTTCAATGCATAATATTTAGCTTTATAGTGAAAAGAACAGAAGGCTTCAGGTGTGCCCTGGAGGCTATCAGCATATGGAAGCTGGAGGAGGGGTGCACTAGAAGTGAGGTGCCCTATGTGATTGGTTAAGGGCGCATATTTGGCTCTGTCTGTTTGGTGGCTCCTAAGCTGGAAATGGTGACAAAAAATAGGGAGGCTATCAATTATGAATCAAATGTTGATCATTTGGGGCTGATGGTTCCATGAGTTATTGTTTGGCTTTCGGAGCTGGTTGCTAGAGATAGTCTGATTTCCTGTAAGTCTAACTTGTAGACAGTAGGCTGGCTTCTTGGACTGGTTACTGGGTATAGTGAGTTGGTTTCTGGGCTGGTTGCTGCATATTATGGATCAGAATTCTTTTTTTTTTTTTAAATGTCTGACTATTGTTCATTTATATATTTTGTCTCTCATAACAGATAGATAAATAACAATAACAACAACACCAGATTATGTGAATGATTTTTTTTTTCTGCTTTTGCTTTTATTAGTATTTATTTTATGTTGAATTTACTCCTGGGCCTTGTTTCTTTGGTTTCTTCTGGGATGTCTTTTTCTTCCGGGCAGCCTCCTCTTGTGGCTTAGGAACAGTCGCTCTTTTTCAGTAGGACCATCTCAGTGTGGCAGGGCGAGCTCCTGTGTGGGTTAATCCGCCCTTGAACCCTGTAAGTTCTACGTTGCATCTTGGGAGCTTTGTTCACCTGGATGTGCTCAATGACCAGAGAATCTACATCTGAACCCTTAAGTTCAACATTGCTCTCTGCATTTTTAAGCATGTGTAGCAAAATTCAGCACTCTTTTTGGGCCAGTGACCCTGTGCCCAGCCCCACTCTTTCACCTGGGCACACCTACCAACTCTATCATTGTAACGAGGGAATGACACACATTGCTTCTGTAAAGTGACATCCTTCAGATACTTGGTGGCTTTTCGGATGTGCATACCCTTGATGGCCTGGGCAGTTTCACAAGTGTTCTTAACATGAACACGAAGACTTGAACCTCTTGATTTGCATGATTTTGTGGGCTTTTCTGGGTCAAGTGGATAGTGAACCATTTTCAGAGGTCACCTCTGGCCGCTTTCGGGAAGAGAGAGCATGTGAATGATTCTTAAACTGTTATTAGGGTTCTGCTGAGGAGCTTCAGGGATTGGCAGAGTGATGGCAGACCAGTTAGTCCCAACTCATAGATTTTTTTGTTTGTTTTTTATTTTATCAATATAGTTCATTCTAGCCCGGCCAGGTGTGGCTCAGCGGTTGAGCGCCCACCTGGGATCCAGGCGATCAGGGTTCGATTCCCGGTCAGGGCACATGCCCGGGTTGCGGGCTCGATCAATGACTCTCTCATCATTGATGTTGCTATCTCTCTCTCTCCCTCTCCTTTCCTCTCTCTGAAATCAATAAAGATATATTTAAAAAAATAATAATAATATATATATATTAATAATAATAATATATATATATATAGTTCATTCTAAGCTTTCGGGTTCTTCCTACAACTTTAAGAAAATATTCTTGGATTACAAAAGTTGGGTAACCTTAAAATATATGTCCTATTCACCTGAGCTATTCTTAGTAAATATTGTCATCTGACACAAGGTACAACAAGATAGTCAAACCAGGTAGTGGGTGTAGAATAACTGTGTGATGGGGGTAGTGGACCAAACCTCATTTCCCCATCTCTAAACTGGGAAAAGTCATTAAAAGTAAATAATTGCAGCTTAAGAATAATAAAGGGCTAACCTCAGGAACAAATTCCAGCTTTTAAACCTAAAGAACACTGTACAAGGAAATTCTAACCTTTTTAATCTAATATAGTTGCTGGTTTTTCTTTCTAATTGGAATAGTTATGTTGCTATACAAAAAAATGAGCGATCTGATCTCAATGCTCTGGTTCTGTTTGTACTTATTTTAGGCTATGTTGCACTTGATTTAATCACGACAAGGCTATTCCTATTTCTGATAAAAAGCACACATTAAAATAGCTTTGATTCTTAGCAGAGCTGGATGCTGATCTTGTCTGCAGATAGTTTTCTTCAGACTGAAGCCTATTTTTGTTCACTTGGGTATCATCTGAGCCCATACTACAATTCATCAAGCAGTCTGAGAACACTGCTTTTTTCTTTGTTTAATGCTTCTAAGCCTGGAATTAGATTTAAATCGGTTTTCTTGTTTTAAAAATGACCGCACCTGGTTATGAATTATTTTATTTCCTTTTCTCATTTTGGTGGTGTTTTTCTAATTGCTACACAAGAAAAGCTTTATTATTTTTATTAAAATGATATATAATCATTATTTAAAAGCTCAAGTGATACTAGAGGGAAAATAATCTCATCAACCAGAAATAACCACCATCCCCATTAAGTGAACATAATAGCAGATATTCTTTAGTGTCTACAGAAAGACAGATGGACAGATAGGTTGATAGAAGAATGAGTAGGTAGACAGATGAATGGAAATGATTTCATAAAATGCATCCTGGAATACATTCTATTTTAAATTAAATATGTTAAATTACTTTGTTATACTCAATGAAAATAAACAGAAATTAGTTGAGCATTCAATAATTATTTCTTTCCAAAACATATATTAATTCCTAATATATTGTCCTAAAGGTAGGTAAAAGTAGTGTGAAAAAAATAAGATGTGCCAGTCACTTTTTTGAATTTTAGATTTCAAATTTCAATGGTGCTGAATGCCTGCCTGCTATGAAAAATAGGAAAAAATCAGACTTACATTTGTCCCTCCTCCATTTTCCCCTCATATCCTAATGTTGGTTAATTATACTGTCATATTGGTTTTGTCAAAATTGGTAATATTTACATTATTTCCTTTTTAAAAAAATCAATGGCAGGCATTTATTGAAATTTATAGATCCAAGCACTGTTCTAAGCCTGCCTGCCTTTTGTTAGCCTTTATGCCCCCCTCTCTCTCCCTCCCCCTCTCCCTCTCCTTCTCTTTCCCTCCCTCCCCCTCTCCCTCTCCTTCTCTCTCCCTCTCTCCGTCTCCCTCCCCCCCTCCCCCCTCCCTCCCCCTCTCCCTCCTCCTCCCTCCCCCTCTCCCTCCCCCTCCCTCCCCCTCCCTCCCCCTCCCTCCCCCTCTCCCTCCCCCTCTCCCTCCCCCTCCCTCCCCCTCTCCGTCCCCCTCCCTCCCCCTCTCCCTCCCCCTCTCCCCCTCCCTCTTCCTCTCCCTCTCCCTCTCCCTCTCCCTCTCCCTCTCCCTCTCCCTCTCCCTCTCCCTCTCCCTCTCCCTCTCCCTCTCCCTCTCCCTCTCCCTCTCCCTCTCCCTCTCCCTCTCCCTCTCCCTCTCCCTCTCCCTCTGCCTTACCCTCTCCCTCTTTTGTCTCTTTTTTTTTCTTTCCCTCTTTTTTTGCCTTGAAGTAGGAGCAGAGGCAAAACAAGAGGAAGAGCTCATCAGCCTCTGACACTGACGTTTGCTTGGACAGAAAACTAAAACACGTAGGATTTACTCTGTCTTCTGAGATGTCAAATATTCTGCACTGTGGTTTGGTTTATTTTACCTGGTTGGAGGCGTATCCTATTTTTCTGGTAAAAAATAAATCTCTAGTTAATTCACTCATATCAAAATGCAGCCTTGGAAAATCGTGCCCCTGCTGGCATTTTTTGCTCCCGCTCACTAATCATGCAGCATGGCACTTGTTCTTAAGAATTTGCCGTGACTCTTTCCCCGCATTCCTACTTACTCCAGTTCTCTGAAAATTAAAGGGATTAATGAAAATCTCAAGGCTTGGAGTGCTTGCCTTCTTTCCCCAAGATGTGTCTCAGGGGACAGAAGTTTGTACCAAGTCGTACTAAGATTCCCTACTTCCTCCCTTGGGCCACTGCGTGTCAAAGTTGATAGCATTTACCACTTTTGAACTTTATTCCCTTTTTTTGCCTTTTGCTATTTTATGTATATTTTTTTCAGGTGTACGGAGGGAACATCTGTAGCCTTAAACATTAGTAGCACTGAGTGGGAGTGGAATATAAATTCTTTAGGGCAATAGTCACTTACCATTGAGTCAGGAGAAGGGGACCTCACGAAGCTACAGTTTTTGAAATAAGTTTTCAAATGCATATGCATTCCAAAAATTGTCTGTAGGCTGAATAAAGATAGCATTTATATACTACTATATTATAAGTTAGTCCAGGTGCTGCTTTGTGGTGAATAAAATAGAAAGTAATTTAAATGCATTACTGAATTCCTTACAGCTCTTTGTCATTATGAAGTTAGGTGAGGCCACGTAGCAGTATCAGGCTGTAGACAGAAAGCCGTGTTACCACGTAACTGAGAAAGTTAACTGCTGTGATCCTCCCGGTAAAATGAGTTGATAATAGTGTCTGCCTCAGAGAGTTGCTATAAGGCCTACACGAAATGGCACATGCAAAGCATTTGCCACAGAGCCTGACACCTAATAAGCACCGGATGTGAGCAGCGACAGTTGCAATCAACGGATCACAGAAGGATCTAATGACTCCCTAGAAGGGGATCTTCTCATTTTCATGGTGGGAATCACAGCAGGGCCAGATAAGCCTCTTGACTCTTTGGACATGGCTTATCTCCTTCCATTAGGTTAAATTACATAAGTACTTCGGCTGGAAGAAAATGCACTGAGCACGCCTACGAGGAAACAAGGCGGATGCCAGTTTTGCCTGTACCACCCATTTGGATGCATGCAGTGCCCCAGCTTGGCTTCCACAAGAAGCAGACCCTGGCATGAAGGTTAACATAACAAAGTTTATTTGGAGGGCGCGCATGACCAGCATTTGCAGAAGGAAAGGGAAGGAAACCGGATTGGGCAGAGGGAGAAGTTGGGTCTTGATACAGTTTCAAGGAAAGCCCCAGCTGACTGCCACAGGGAGCTCTGGAGTTATGGTGGCCACCAGAGTGCTCCCAAGTTGTGCAAAGGAGGCCCGTCTTTTACATCTCCATACTGACCAGTAACTGGACGCAGGGTACCTCGGGGACACAGGTGTAACCCTGGTTGAGGCAGCTTCCCCCAGCCAAGGATAATTTCTGGTGAGGACTCAGCTGACAGTACTCCCAGTGTTTTTTGTTTGTTTGTTCTTGTGGGGAGTGTGGCTTAAGTTCTTCAGGTCCGAAGGGGGATTTGAGTGTGTACAACAGAATCCCCCCCCCCCATTACCTATGGCATGCTCATTAAAAATGTTCCTTGCTCAAAATAGTTCTGAAATGCCATTCAAAATAAAGTTTTGGGGTTTTTTTACTTTTATTTTATTTTATTTTTAAAATTTATCTTTATTGTTGGGAGTATTACAGATGTTTTCTTTTTTCCCTTCATTGACCCCTTCTTCCCCACCCCCACCCCAGCCTTCCCCACACTATTGTCTGTGTCCATGGGTTGTGCATATATGCATGTAAGTCCTTTGGTTAATCTCTTCCCACCCACCCACCCACCCACCCAAATAAAGTTTAGAGTTAGTGTACTAGCTGCTTTAAAAATGCATCTAATTACTGTTTTTTGTGGTATACTATGATGTCATGAAATAAAATAGATAATGAACAGTATGAGCACATTCTCTAATGGAAATGTATTTTAGTACATGATCAACACTGTTTGAGAAATTTAGTATAGATAATTATTGCATCAAATTTGAACAATCCTGACTGTCCATCTGTGTTTTAAAGACTATATGTATATGTGTGTGTCCTTGTTTGCACACATATATATATTCAGATCTGGTTTATGAGCAAGTTTGGTTCTGACATATTTGTGTAAGAATGGCATGTTTTTTCCAGGGTCAGTGTCATCCACTGTAGGAAACATAAAAAATAGGAACCATTCCAGTTCTCAGGGAGTTAAGAGGAGATAAAACCTGTGCATGTTATTTGTAGCAGACCACTTTTAAAAAAGTTAAGTGGTCTGGCATTGACATAACAAGATAGGCACTAGAGTGGAGTATTCAGCCGCAGAGTGTCTAGCCAGGCTGTTCAAATCCCAGTTCTGCTACTTCCTAGCTCTGTGACGTTAGGCAAGGTACTTGACTTTTCTGTTTCTTTCTTTGTGCATCTATAAAACGGGTTTAAAAGTACAAATCTCACAGTGTTGTTATGAAGCTTATATGAGTTAACCTATGGGTATGAATTTTGTCTATGATCCAGTCCAAGAAACATGATCTTGCTTCTCTTTTAAACAATCATTGTACTCAAAACTCCTCCCACATGATTAAAGATTGATATTTGTGTTTTTTCAGGGAGCCTAGGGTCATATAAGAATCACAATATTTGAAGAATAGTTGAAGAATGGCCTTCTGGTCTGCATTGTACACTGGTCACCACTGTTAAATGCACTTTCTCTGCCTTTGTCAAAGGGGCATTTAGATCTTTGCTGAGGCTGAAAACTGCAGGACTAGTTGCTGACCTTCTCAGGCGCACCTTGGAGGCGTGCTCATCTGAGACCTGCATCTCCCTGGTTGTAGACTATGAAGCAGCACATCATTATCGTGTCTGAACTCTCCAGACTTCTATTTCCCCATGTCTGTAAAAACTCTCTCAAAAACCTTTCTCCTCCAAAGGCTAACTCATTACCTCTTCCAACCCCGAAATCTCTTTCCTCAAACAATCTAGTTCCATATTCTCTTATGAGCCTAGACTTTTGCAAGCAAATGTCCTCTTTGGAAATGTTCTTTTGGGTATGCTTGTTTTTTGCCTATTTCTGGGAAACGCAAAGACAAAAACATTGCTACCTTCTTTAGACAAAGAGGTGTAAACTATTTACAGCAGTGAAAATAAAATGCAAATTAATATCCTAATACATTATTCTACCACACGCAGATTGCTCTGTGTTAAATAGGGTTTATTTCTTCCTATTTAACTTGGAGTTCCAGCTATTATAAAGCCCATTGCTTGTATTGGTTTGAAATGAGTTTCAATATTTGTAGAATTCAAAAGTAATATTTCCAGCAATCTGTTGTTACCGCAAGGAGTGAAATAGCAAAAGCAACCTTTTTTTTCACCCCTTCTCTGTACATGTTTATCAAATTGTCACAGATGGTTCAGATCACGGGATTTCAATTTTTTATTGGAAAAGCAAGTACACTCTTTGAAACTATATTGCTCCCACACCTGTATCCCATTTCCTAGGCATGTTCTCCAGTGTATTAAGATGTTCAGATATGCTGTCAAAATCATGCTGTTACATTCCCAAAGACAGAATATTGAGCAAGCTAATGCGAACTCACAGAAGGCAAATATTCTATTGAGTGATAGGAAGGAATAGACCCTGTAAAATCATGTTTTTGAAGAGTTATATCAAATGAAATCCTGGACTATTTGGATACAACTCAAGTTGAAATAAGTTGACAAATAAATAAATTTAGTAATAACAGAGAGGAACATTATTAACAGAAAAGAAATTATGGAATACTAAGCATTTAGCTGTACCTTACATTATGATTATCTCATCAAATACTTTGGTGAGCACCTGAAACACTGTATAAAAATAAAATTCTATTATACATTTACTAAAGAACTTATTTAAAGATGATTTTTAGAAAGAAGAAATCTTTGTAAGCTCCCAGGGGAGATACAGCTTTAGGTTCCTGTGAGTCTCTGGTTACAACATCTTCGTCAACCAGTCAATATATAATCAATATATAGCCTTTGTTTATGTGCATTTCTGCTTAAAGATGCCTTATTTAGTACATATTTTTAACTTATTAACATTGAACTCATGGCCCACAGCACTATAACTCATGCCTGAACCAAGCTTACCTAACACATGTACTTTTTCCATAAGGCATGTCACAGGCTTCTCGGAATTAGGAACATTGGCGCTACTCTTGGGGGCCATTTTAAACAGCAAAATCACCAACAAAAAGTAAAATATGCAAATAAGCCCGGCTGGGTGTGGCTCAGCAGTTGAGCATCAACCTAGGATCCAGGTGATCGGGGTTCGATTCCCCGGTCAGGGCACGTGCCCGGGTTGTGGGCTCGATCAATGACTCTATCATCATTGATGTTTCTATCTCTCTCTCCCTCTCCTTTCCTCTCTCTGAAGTCAATAAAGATATATATTTTTTTAAATATGCAAATATGGCACTGAATAAACTGCAGAAAGGGTGCTGTTTACAGTATGCGAGCTGGACCAAGAAGGCAGAATTTTGCCATATTTGACCTCATCGGGGAATGTATACATTGTGTGACTCAAGTTCTCCCCCCACTGTGCATACCCGTGAACACCCGTGAAAGCAATGCAAGTGTTGATTTGGGGATTACAAATGCATTTGAGTGAGTAGGCGAATTCACAAGTACAGAATCTGTAAACAATGAAGATCCATTTGTACTTTGAAATAAATGCTTATTGGGTGTTCTAAAGGAGTCACCTAACCATATTTTTTAGAGGTTATTTGAATATTTTAAGGCACTTTTGACTGGGTCATAATTATTCAGTCTGGAACATCAATATTGGAAGGGATCTTAAAGATCACTGTTCATAGATAAGGAAGATTAATCTCAGAGAGGTAAGACAACTTTCCAAAGTTGCATTATAAGTCACATGGTGGCAAAACAAAATCAGAGTCCCTTATCTCTAGATCCTAAGCCTGTTTCTCTTTCTACTACTCTACCCGTACAATGTAGGGTGTATTTTTAAAAATGTAATATTAAGATTCGGTTGTATCAATGATTATGTCAATTCCTGGTTTGGATCCATCTCAAAAAATGTGAGGAAGTGAGCATAGCAAAAGCAATGAGCATTGAGAGTCTGGATAATGTCACTATTATGAATGGCAGATCTCTGAGTCTAATTCTTATGACTAACCATTACATTCATTCACCATATCCACAGAGATGCATGCTCTCTGCATACACACAGTTTCAATCTTCAGCCACACTACGAGTAAAGCCAACCAGGATGGATCTTGAATGTATTGTTAAAATGGTGAAACTAAATTTTAAAAAATCTTTTATATATATGTATATACAATATGAAAAGCCAAATTTTCAGTTCTAACTTATTTTTAACTGTATATTCATAATGCCTTCAATACTCAAATAGCTCAACCTCTAAAAAATATGGTTATATTACTCTTTTAGGACACTAGCAACCCAAGAAACATTTATTTCCAAGTCTGTCTATTTTGAAATTAGGGACAGTTTAAAAAATTAGAGGTTGATTCTAACACAGGTAATTGATAGGTCAATAGGTAGATCAAGAGATAAAAAGAAATATAGGTGTCCAAAACATAAAAATATAATCATTTTTATAACATAACTGGAGTGTCTCTGTACCCAAGACATCTTTGTCTCCGGGATTAATGATTCTCATTTTGTTCTCAATTTGCAACAATAACCAGAAATCAAATTTTAATATTCCACTGAGTTAAAGTCACTAATTATTTCAAAAAGGCAGAGGGAAAGTATTCTGTCAAGAATTGGTTTGTAGCCCGGACTGGCGTGGCTCAGCGGTTGAGCATCGACCTGTGATCCAGGAGATCGCTGTTCGATTCCCGGTCGGGGCACATGCCCGGGTTCGGGCTCAGTCCCCAGTGGGGGGCGTGCAGGAGGCAGCTGATCAATGACTCTCTCATCATTGATGTTCCTATCTCTCTCTCTCTCCCTCTTCCTTCCTCTCTCTGAAATCAATAAAGGCGTATTAAAAAAAAAATGTTTTGTGAAGCCTGAGCTATATTCTGAAGTCACATCTCTTCTTCAGTGTCCTTCAGATCTGACTGCGAGTTTAAAAGGGTCCTATTGCTTTTCTAATGGTTTGGCATGGGCCATTAACTGTCCCCGGACTTTAGGTATTTCCCACAGTAGGCAATCAGGGGTGGAACTGACAGGCTGCTAGACTGAGTCAAAGGACACAGGTTCAGGAGTCCACTGACTTACTGAGGGAAATTTTATTTGAGGATGGGAGTCAATGAGCAATGGATGACTATTTATCTTACTTAAAGTCATTAATTAATTTAAGTGTGAGTGATTTTTAAAGGGCTATGTTCTAATAATAGAAGACTCTGGTCTCTTTGTAAGAACCTCTACATTATTATTGTCATCTATTTTTAGAATATAGCCCTTTAAAAAATCACTCATGTTTAAATTAATATTCCCTAGAGCATAATGTTGGCAAAACCTAGTGTTTTCATATATGAGTTATTCAGACTTCTGAGTTCTGGTTAAAATAAAGGCCAGTAATAGGTTTCAAAAACAGATTGAAGACCATTTCTGAATAACTCCTGTAATTCTTATTTCAATTATTAAAAACAAAACCTACATAGACTCAAAAGGAACGTCAAAAATGAACCAATAAAGAGAATGAACTCTGGCTGCCAGGGAGGAGGGGTGGCTGGAGGAGGAAAAGCTGAAAGGGACTCAGAGGCACAAACTTCCAGTTATGTGTACGTTATGGGGACAAAGTGTACAGAACAGGGACTATAGTCAATAATAGTGTGATAGCTTCGTGGTGACAGATGGTTACTGGACTTAGTGTGGTGATCATATAAATGTCAAGTCACTACATTGTACACCTGAAACTAATAGAATGTTATATATCAACTGTACCTTAATTTAAAAAAGAAATTCATATCCTATCCAAGGGCGAGCCTGGGCTTTGGAGTCAGGCAAAATCCACTGCCAGTTTGGGTCATTTGATTTTTTTAGGCTTCCTCTGTGAATCAGTATGACAATACCGCGTCACAGAGTGGCTGTAAGTTCCAATGAGATGGCATCTATAAAGTATTTGCCTATGTATTAGTTATTTGTTCCTGCATAAAAATTACTATCAAACTTAGCGGATTAAAACAATAAGTATTGTATTTATTACCTCACAGTTCCTGTGGGTCAGGAACCTGGGCCCAGCTTCGCTGGGTGCCTCTGGCTCAAGTCTCTCATGTAGTTGCAGCCAAGCTGTTGGCTGGGTCTGAAGTCTCATGTGAAAACCTGGCTAGAGAATGATCTGCTGTCAAGCTCACTCAGATGGGCCTCTATTCCTCACGACTGTTAGAGTGTCTCATTTTTTAATTTATTTTTTTACTTTTTGCTGACTGTTGGCCAGAGTCCTCCCCCAGTTTCTTTTCACAAGAACCTCTTGGCAGGGCTGCCTGACTATATGGCAGGTGGCCTTCCCCAGAGTGAGCAGTCCAAGAAAGAAAGAGAGAACTTTCAGGACCTAAACTTCTGTCTTTTAGAATCTAATCTCAGAACTGATTAGAACCCAGGCAGTTCCAACGCCTGGGGCCGAAGTGTTTTGCTCTACTCACAATCAGTGGCCCCCTAGCATTTGTGAGTTTTGGACCTCTTTCATACATCTGATGAAAGCTATGTACCCTTTTCTAGAAAAATATGCTAAGGCACATTTTCTATACTATTTTAATGTGTTTTAGAAACTCTAAAGTCCACAGATGGACACCTGATTTAGAACCCTTTTCTATAATTTGCCAGCTTCAATAAAATGCAGTAAAGCCTACATTTTTACATAATACAAGCTGGTGTCATGAGAAAGAAACAGATTGTGAATAATTGAGTTTGGATTCCAGCTCAATAGGCAAGTCATTCAACTGGAGACCACAGTTCTTTTATCTATAAAATGGACATACTCAGGTATATTTGTTTCTACATACCGAAACAAATATACCTGAGTGTAAAAACTCATATATATTACTTTACCAGGGACTGTTCTGAGTATTTTTCTTATAGTATCTCACTTAATACTTATATGTCCTCCCCCTTCCCTTGGGAGATAGATATTGTTATAATCCTGTTTTAGAGATGAGGAAATTGAAGCATAAAGAGGTTAATTACCTTGCTAATGTTACATAGTAAGTTAACATCACAGCTGGATTCCAGTTGGGTATGTGATGCAGTTTCACTATGTATGTATAAAAAAGGCATCATGCTAACAATGAACTATCTCCAAAAGAAATTAAGAAAATTATCCCATTTACATTAGCAACAAAAAGAATAACATACTTATGAATAAATTTAACCAAGGAGGTGAAAGATCTGTATACTGAAAATTATAAAACATCAATGAAAGAAATTGAGGAAGACACACATTAATGAAAAGAAATCCCATGTTTATGGATTGGAAAAAATAATATTGTTAAAACATCCATACTATACAGATTCTACAGATTCAGTGCAATCCCTATCAAAATTCCAATGGCATACTATACAGTGATCTACAGATTCAATGTGATCCCTATCAAAATTCCAATGGCATTTTTTTACAGAAATAGAAAAAAACAATTCTAAAATTTGGATGGAACCATAAAAGGCCCCAATTAGCTAAAGAAATCTTGACCAAGAAGAGCAAAGCTAGAGACGTCATGCTTTCTGATTACAAAGCTGTAGTTATCAAAACAGTATGGTGCTGGCATAAAAGCAGATACATAGATCAATGGAACAGAATAGAGAGCCAAGAAATAAGCCCATACATATATGGTCAACTAATTTTTATATGAGTGCCAAGAATACACAATAGGGAAAGGATAGTCTTCAAAAAATGGTGTTGAGAAAACTGGATATTCACATGAAAAGAAAGAAGTAAGACCTTTATCTTATGCAAAAATTAACTCAATGTGGATTAAAGACTTAAATATAGGACCTGAAACTGTAAAATGTCTAAAAAGGGGAAGGGGGTAGGAAGCTCCTTGACATTGGTCAACACGATTTTTTGGTATGTCACCAAAAGCACAGGTGATAAAAACAAATAAGTGGGACTACAGCAAACTAAAAAGTTTCTTCATAGCAAAGGAAACAAAAAAATATGAAAAGGCAACCTATGGAATGGGAGAAAATATTTCAAACCATATATCCTGGAAGGGGTTAATATCCAAAATACATGAGCAGCTCTTACATCTCAATAACAAAAATGAAACAAAACAAAAACACAACCCAATTAAAAATGGGCAAAGGACCTTTTCAAAGAAGGTCCTATTCTGTTTCATAGAAGACATATAGATGGCCAATAGCTCTGTGAAAAGATATTCAACATCACTAATCATCATGGAAATGCAAATGCAAACCACAATGAAATATCACCTCACACTTGTTAGTATGTCTATTTTCAAAACAAGAGATAACAAAATTCTGGCAAGGGTGTGGAAGAAAGGGAACCTTGTGCACTCTTGGAGATGAAAATTGGCACAGCCCTTATGGAGAACAGGTTCCTCAAAAACTTAAAAATAGAACTAGCATGTGATCCAGCAATCCCACTTCTGGGACAGAAATCAATATCTCAAAGAGATGTGTGTACTCCTATGTTCATAACAGCATTATTCATTATAGCTAAGTTATGGAAACAGCCTAAGTGTCTGTTGATGGATGAATGGGTAAAGAAAATGTCACATACACAATATTATTCAGCCATAAAAAATAAGGGATAAGAAATTCCTGCCATTTATGACAACATCAGTGTACCTGGAGGGCATTGTGCTAAGTGAAATAAGCAGACAAAGACAAAAAAATACTGTATGGAATCATTGCACTATATGTGTGGAATCTAAAAAAAAAAAAAAAGTTGAACTCACAGAAACAGTAGAATGGTGGTTGCCAAGGTCAGAGGATGAAGGAAATGGGGAGATGTAGGTCAAAGGATTCACATTTTTGGTTATAAGATAATCTAGTGTACAGCATGGTGACTATAGTTAATAATACTGTATTGTATACTTGAAATCAGCTAAAAGAATAGATCTTAAGTGCTCTCATAAAAACAAGGTAACTACATGAGGTGATGGATGTGTTAACTTGATTGTGGGAATCACTTCACAAAGTATGTGTATATCAAATCATCACATTTTATAATTTAAATATGTTACAATTTTATTTATCTGTTATATCTCAATAAGGCTGGAGAAAAAGTCATCAAGCTTCATGTTAAAAAGTACTGACAGCCCTGGCCAGTTTGGCTTAGTGGTTAGAGTGTCAGCCTTTGGACCAAAGGGTTGCGGGTTTAATTCCCCGTCTAGGGCATGTAGCCGGGTTGCAAATTCAATCCCCAGCCCTGGTCACTGTGCATGCGGGAGCCAACCAATCGATGTGTCTCTCTCATATTGATGTTTCCCTCTCTTTCTGTCTCCCTTTCCCTCCATCACTTCCACTCTCTCTAAAAAGCAATGGAAAAAATATCCTCAGGTGAGGATCACCAATAACAACAAAAAAGTATTGACAATGGATGCAGCTGCCTGGGTTCAAATCCCTACTATACCACATATTGTCTGTGTGACCTTCAGCAAGTTGCTCAACTGCTTTTATACCTGCTTGTGAATCTGTAAAATGTGGCTAATAATAGGACTAAACTCATAAGGATTGTGATATGGATTAGATGAGCTTTGTACATAAAATATCTAGAACAGTGCTTGGCACATATTAAATATTCAGTAAATATGAGTTATTATATTTGAATAACTAGCAATCTCTTCTCTTCCCCATGTCTCATTTTAATACCTGTGAAGTGGGAACACTGTTACATTTATTTCTGATTAGGCTTGTAATACATTATCAAGTTGCTTGGAGAATGTTTTGAACTCTGTAGGTGCGATGGATCTACAAAGGGTAACTGTTGTTCCACTCTTAAAAGGGAGAAGATAATTACTATGTGGTCTTTTTTCAGGAGGAGCATTAGTCAACAAAGTTGGGTTGTTTTTTTTTAAAGTTTTTTTCAAACGCCCACGAACTTGCAAGCTACTGTGGGATGATTCAAATGATTTAGAAAGCTCAGTTCTGGACTGAAGTAGAATGTTTTCCTCAGATCAGAACAGAATTTTTGTAACCGCAGTATCAGAGCAGGAGAATGTCAGTTTTCATGTGGAAAAGAAATCTTTTCATAAGAAACACACAATATTTTACAAAGGACAAGTAAAGAAGAAATCTATTTTGAACTTCCTCTCCTCTTAAGGAAGAGAAAAAAACCATGTATTTTTATTCACATATTATGTCCATGACTCCCTTCTGCTTTATTAGCTCAAAGGTATCCCGGCACCCACCAGGTCAGCCTCCCATCAAGTACATTTCTATTTTCGTTTCTTGTAGGAAACAACAAAGCGAACCGGTTTGTTTGGGATTAGAGTTTTCCCGTCACCACCGAGGACTAACCAAGACCTCCCATGGCCAATCCCCCACCTGATGGCACTGGCAAAGACTGGCTCAGAGGAAAAATCAATGTGATAAATATCTGTTAGTGAGAGATGGTGACTAATAGAATCCTGCCATTAGTAAGACTCATTTAATTGGAGGAGCAGAATATCCTGGGCTCATCTGAGCATCATATGATCGCCAAAGCAGCCTCTCCCCCAACATGCAAAAATTAAAATCAAGCAGAAAATGATGCTCACTTCTTTTTACTAGTTGAACACACCTAGTTGAACACAACTGGAACTGAAGCCTTATTAACAAGATTCCCTGAGCAGTTATGCCAGACTTAGGCGAACCCCAAAGAATGAGCAGGGCATATATATGCTTATTAAGATATACATTGGGGGGAAATGAAGAAAGGAGCTGGGGAAGCATTGTAACATCCTGAAAGCAGAATGCACCAGCCTGTCGGTGAATGAGAGATAAAGAGGAAAAGTCCCCAGATGCCTGTGTGAGCTGTGAAACCTACAGGTGCTGAGAACCAAGGTGACTACCATATGTCTGTCATGGGTCAAGAAGACCCCGTAGAATTTAGCCAACAATACTGTGATAAGTTTACACTGTAACAGCTGATTACTAGAATTAGTGGGGTGATCACATTGTAAGGTATAAAAATGTCCACCTGAAACTAATATAACCAGCATAAGATTGTATACCAGCTATATTTAAATAAAAAAAAAAAATAGATTTTAAAAAAAAAGAAAGCAAAACACTATTCAGACCTGGAGAAGGGCATGACAAATGATCCAGATAGCTTGGACTTTGATTTGGATGCAGTAACTGGCTAGGACTTTGGGTTTGCCTCATTTTGGAAGGGAGGAGGGGTGTTATGTGTATAAAGAACACGCACAAAGATTTGGGTGGTCAGCGGCACAATGAAGCAAAGATTGTTATGTTTCCTCCAGTCTCTGTTCTATCCATCTTTCAAAGTAATAAAGACATCAACCTGAAAGAAAAAAGAGACCCCATAGCAGAGATTAATGGGAGAAGTCCAAGTCACAGCCCACAAGAAGGATACAGCTGGGTCTTAGAGCCAGTGAGAACAGAGCCATGGCCCAAGTCAGCAAGGATGGGGAGGGGAGATTGAAAGTGATCCTGAATGAAATTTATTGTTCCTATTCTTTAAAATGGACAGTACACCATAGCAGTCAGTTAGGTTTGGAAGACATGATTAAAATTTTGTAAGGCCTGGACTGACTGCCCTATCTTCATGGCTTCAGCCCAGTTCTATATATTAATTGCACTTTTCAAGTTTAAAATAAGATTTGTAGTAAACAGCATGACTTTATTCTAAAATCCACACAGATACCAGTGGCTGGGTGGAGATTGGCAATAACTTAGAAAATTATTCTAAGTTCCTAAAGCATTGAGCTCCTTTGATGTTTGCTGGCATTTTCCATCTTTGTTACCCCCATGGCCAATGGCCAAGGCAACAACTGAAATGAAACCCATACAGTTCCCAGAAATAAATTCTGCTGTTTTCCTTGGCAAGCGAGAGCTATATCATGTGAGGCCAAATGTTGGAATGCATCTTATGATTGATTTTATACCTTACAATATAGGCCAATTGATTAAACAAAGTTCTCTGTTTCTGGGGCCAACTAGAGAGTTTAAGGAAAAATAGAAGAATTAGGAAATAGAATAAAAACAATAGTGAGATCAATTTCTGTTATGTCTGGATAACCTGGACATTAAAGAGAAGCACTATTTTTAAAATACAGAAAACAACAGGTAAACCAGTGCTGTGAAGTAGAAAGGCGGGAGGCCAGAAGATTACAGCAGAGAGTGCCTAGGATAAGAGGCCAGGTCGCTGCGTTGATCAGCTAGGCAGAGGGCGGTTGAACATTTACCATGGATCAGACGCCGCTCCGGGCACTGCATGGAGAGAGAAGCGGGCACATAAAGGGGGTAATGCGATTATGACCGGTAGGGCGTGGGCGAGGGGTCTCATTAATAACTACTTTCTACTCTGCACTGTCCCACATGAAAGTCACTGATTCTGCCAAAGGTGGAAGAGGAGGCTGCTCTGCGGTCACTCCTCTCTGCTCTGCCACCTTGCTGCCATCCTTTGCTGCACTGTCCAAAGGGGGGCGGGGCAGCCGTTATGCTCCATAAGCAGGTGTGTCCAAAGGGGAAGGAGACGCTTTGCTCCTTTCCTTGCAGGCATGCCCAGTATCTCTTCATGGTTTTCTTAGAGCCACCCCCGTACCCTGCACACACACACATGCACACACACACACACGCACACACATTTGTTTTGGGGATGGGAGTGCATGCTTGTCAGCTCTCTCATGGGAAGTTAAGGAGAACACCTCAGCACTTCCCTTTATTTATTATTATTATTATTATTATTTTGCATTTAATGAATAATTTATTTACTTTTGAAACTAGATTAGAATCTGGACAGTGATAAATCCATTAATTTTTTGAGGAACCTCCATACTGTTTTCCATAGTGGCTGCCCCAGTCTGCATTCCCACCAGCAGTGTACCAGGTTTCCCTTTTCTCCACACCCTCGCCAGCACATGTCATTTGTTGATTTGTTGATGGAGCCATTCTGACAGGTGTGAAGTGATACCTCATTGTGGTTTTAATTTGCATCTCTCTGGTGATCAGCGACGTTGAGCATCTTTTCATATGTCTCTTGGCCATCTGAATGTCCTCTTTGGAGAAGTGTCTATTCAGGTCCTTTGTTCATTTCTTAATTGGGTTGTTTGACTTCCTCTTGTTGAGTTATACGAGTTCTTTGTACACTTTGGAAATTAGCCTCTCATGAGATATAGCCTTGGCAAATATGTTTTCCCAGGACATGGGCTTCCTTTGTATTTTGAGGCTGTTTTCTTTCTTAGCACTTCCCTTTAGATGGATTTCCTATGATTTCACACCCATACAGTTCCTGTGTCACTGTCTTCTTTAATCCTTACCTGAGGACGTGTTTATCGATTTTAGAGAGTAAGGGGGAGAGAGAGAGACAAAAACATTGATTGGCTTCCTCCCTTAAGCATCCCAACTGGGATTGAACCTTCAACCTAGGTATGTGTCCTTACCCAGAATCGAACCCTCAACATTTTGGTTTCCAGGACGATACTCCAACCATCTGAGCCACCCAGCCAGGGCTTGTAGTCGTCTTCTTATATAGGCTGGAGGTACCAGGTGGGAAGCCTTAGGTGAATCACTGGGGATATCAGATCAAGTTAGATGGCTTACTAATAAAACTTGAAGGGAGTATATTGCCTGCTTTGCATCATTTCAGATAGATTCTAGTAATTTCAGATAGATTCTTACCTATTTTCAGAAATTTGTGTTCTAGTAATTCATTTAGGAGCAACAGACAAAGTTCCACTTATCCTATTACAAATTATCTATGAAAAGGAGAGCTGCATACTTTTTATACCTTTACCAAGGAGTAAAATAAAATGACAGGAGAAAGCACTTAGGGAAACTCTACTGAAAACATAGGTACCAATTCCAAAGGAGCCCAGTACAGCGTAAATACTAACAGCAGCTTCATCCTTTGAATTGGGTCGCGTGTGCTGAACCAAGGCATTGCCAGGGCCCTTGTGAATTGGCTGCCTTGAGTGTGGATGTATTATATTTGGATTTCGCAAACTCTCCCAAGATGAATCTTCAAACCAGGGACCTGCTTGTAACAAGTGTAAGAATAACAGCCATGTCAATAACAATAACTAATATCTTGAATTTAAATGGTATTTTGAAATTTTACCAAATGCTATAATATTTATTATGCAATTTGATTTTTACAAAAGCCCTACCATGATGGTGAGAAAATAATTCTTCTTACCCAGTTTTTCAGATGAGGAAAGTAAGATTCATCTCACTTGAGGTTACATGCCTTACATAGAGTCACCAGAGAGAGTGGCCTTCTAATTTCACCCGCCAGCCATCAGTTTCAATCCCACAGCCCTGCAGCAACATCGTATTATGAGTGGTTTAGGTTCAAAATGTAAAACTTATGGCAGAAACTGAGTGAGGCCAAAAGAACTGAAAATGCCCCTATCATTACCAGCAGGACCTGGCTTCTTTGTGGCTTAAAAAACAACTAACTTTAAAAAAAACCCCACATTTTTAAATGTATTCAATTCCTGGACATTAAATGCATGTATGATGCAACACCACTGAATTTCTGTAGTAATGTTGGAAGCCATTATCACTTATTTTACAGAGAATATATTTTCTAATGGTCCATAACTCCCTCAATTTCTCCTCTAGGATTGTTATTCTCTGCTTAAAGAGAACCTCCATTGCTCTAAATTTTAGAGAAATCCTAAGGGTTCTGGGATTCAGAGCCAGCGGTCATCAGGCAGGCCCATTATGAAGAACTAATGACTTTATCGTCTGAGCTTTAAAATGACCCTATTTTGTCAGCTTTGTTGCTAAACAATTCTTCACAGCACAGTTCTCTCTTGCATACTATTTGGACTTCAGCTAACCCACATACTTTCTGGGAACTTTCCCAGATCTTTGAACATACATAGTAAAAGCAGAGGATTCACATATTGATTCTTTGCTCTTACAAATTTAATGGTAGGAAACCTGCCATGTGGCTTAGTGTCAGGTGTCTGATGTCTTATGAGTGAGGCCATGAGGAAAAACGATTGCAGATGAAAAGAAGCCCCCAGATTCTGCTTTGCTACCACAGATTTATAAGAAATGGGAGTTCAGGGATTTTATTTTTTGATGCTTCTGTATTTTTCTAATATTCTAGCGTCTTCACCATTTTGAGTCCTAAGCTATACCAAGATAACTTGTGGAAGCTTTTAGTTCTAAAAGACATTTCTAACAGATGATTGAAGGCTTAAAACCACGGATACTTCTGAGAAATCCAGGGTTATTTCTGAAACAATAAAATTGAAAAAATAAGACAACAATAATAGTAATAAAATCAATTGAGGATTTTAATTTTGGAGTTTAAAATACTCAAATTCTACCACTCACTGGTAGAAGAAGGTTTTGGCAATTTACTTAAAATTTCCAAACTTTAGGCTCTTCCCCACCCCACCCCCCACTTTTCCTTTTCTGACTCCTTTCAAAGAAATGGGGTGAGTGATCTAGCAGGAAATAGGGATTTATGTTCTTTCAACTTTTCCCTTCCTCCTCATTTTAAGGTAGTAAACATGCCTTGTAGTGTCTTGCCTTTGGAATATTTGTAATGCATTCTGTAGGAAGCATAAGCTGAGCCATGCTCTTTCTGTTCTGTTAAACTTTACATTTTATGATCTTAAAGCCATGAAGGATTATGCTAGTTTTCTCAAAAGGGGAAAGTCGGGGTGGGTGTATAAATCAGAAACAAGTTGAGCAGGGAGAGGAACTACTGAAAAACTGAGAAAACAGGAAAGTTTATGCTACCTAAGAAGAGAGGGTACTTATGTTTAGGGATTTGGTTGCCTTTGGGATGATAACATCTGGCAGGGAAATGGTCGCTATCTGCTAAGCCTCCCACCCTTGCTTGAGCATCACATACCTCAAGCCTCATAGGAAAACAGAAGAGCAACCTCTCCTGAAGTGACCACATGGACTGGGACAGTGGGGGGTGTCTGAGGGGACACCAGTATGGATGGGTGACCAAAGATTAGATGGGCCTCCCCCGAGTCTTAGTGCTATTTTGATCCTGGTGACTTGCGCAACTCTGGAGTGAATAATTGGGCATGATCCAACAATAACAGGTTAGATGACCTTCCAACCCATTAAGCTGGGGAGCAGAGTCAGCACTAGGTTTACAGAAAATAAATTTTAATGAGATATTTCTTGCACACCTTATGTTATGGGTTGAGACTCCGATGAATAGCTTGATGTACATTGTTTCCCCTCCTTACTGTCCTCCTTCCCTCCTTTCTTCTTCTTTCTTTGTGTCTTTCTGTATCTTCTTTCATTTTCTCTGAATCATAATTAATACTGACTTTCTGGACTGATTAGTGTTAATGGAGCAGTGGTCCCAGTTTTATTCACTCATTGTCCACAAAGCTCTAAATAAAATAAAAAGGACTGTCCAACAACCACAGCTAATCCTTTTATTCTCCATCAGTCACAAACTGTACAAGTAGGAATTGGTTGGTCAACAAGAATTTTAGAAGATAATCTGATGCATAACCCTAACTGAAAAATGGTATATCTCCATGAGCAGGAGCCAGTCCTGCCAGCAACAAATGTCCCTATAGAGATAGCAGCAGCACTCAACATTGTGCTCAAGATAAAATAGCATCATAAGTCTCAGAAATGACAACTTCTTAATGTAAGTAGAAATAATGGTGTCTTTCCCCTCAATAGTCATACGAATTAAAATGGAATCAACTATTGTTAATGGTGGTAGCTAAAGTTTTTGTTTGCCCAGAAGGTTTCTGCCTCATCACCACTCCCACCTCTCTGCTGACAGAGCCCGTTTTCTCATGGAGAATCCTTTCCACAAGTTTTGGTGCAGAAGGTGGGCCACGGAGCTCTTCATAAGACCTGACCAATCAGCACAATGCTTTCACTCACCACAGTGATTGGTTCAATGTTACCACAAGGTCATCAATCAGAAAGTTCAAGAAATAACTTTACAGTAGTATCTCTAGCTTTATGTGGGAATAAACCTAGAATTGACAGTTGCAATTTTTGCCACCACACAAGGAGAATGTATCTAAAAATAAAGGCATTTGAGTTTCTGACTCCAGCCTAGCTTAGTCTTTAGTCTCCTGGACTTCTTAGGTACATTAGTGAATATAAATTGCCTCCTCCCCTTTTTTCTTAAACTTTTTTGAGTTGGGCATCTGTCTCATGTTTTCAAAAGTTCCTGATTAATACGGAAATCATTTCAAGTCAGGGAATAACTTGTAATCTATAAGGGAAAACACCAGATTCCTTCAAAGTAATTCAGAATATTTGTAGTAAAAGGGCTGGTCATGGTGATAGCATATTTTTAATAACATAAACATGAACTCTGTCTCTCAGTGGCATGTCCAGCCTTGTTTGCTAGTAAAAGCTTCCAGTAGGGATCATTCTGTGAGAAAAAAAAAAGAAAAAAAAAAGAATTTGCTCTGTTCTGCAAGTTTTATAATTTCTGAAATGGGAATTATTTCCATGAAGAAGGCTGCGGTAAACCCATAATGGTTTTCATAGAAGATAATCACTATGTATCAATGTGCAGTTGTAACCAGAAGTTTTTGTCTGTTAAATGCAATGCATTGTTAAGTCACAGAACGTTATGAAACAGTACACTAAACCTAGATAATGAAGGGCTATATTATCTGCCAAAAAATGTTGCCAGTGCTCTGGATTCTTTCACTTGAGAGAGATGGTATTTGGTTCATTTACTGGGCTTGTTGGATGAGTGAGTGAACTGAGTACTGCCAGACGCCCTTGCAGTGACTGAGACTAATAGGCAGCCAGCAGGTGGAGCCAGGTGGAGGCAGATCTTGGGGTGCCTTGGACTTTTGATGACCTACCCCCAGCCCTGGTGCTGGTACAGGCAGGCCTTGGTACACAGCTTGGTCCTTTTTGTGCACACCCAGGCCCAGCAGAGTCAGTCACAGACCACAGACTGTGTATCACTTTATAGCTCCAAACAGGTTTCCCAGGGACAGTAATGGGCAGCATCTGACATTGGCCTGTACCAGAGTTCTTCCCAAGAGACCCAAGAACTAACACACCCAGCAGCCCGCTTTAGACAGCATCAGAGCAGGATCCAATAAGCTTTACAAGCAGCATATTCAAAGGGAGATCTCAGCAAGTACAAGATGCTGCTGAGGTGAATTCTGCTCCATGTGGTTAACACTTGCAGAGCAGCTCATACACTGTGGTCAGGGTTGATCCTCATAGTCAGCCAGCCTGAGAGTTTACTGCACCCATTAATGAGCCAATAACAATCAAAACTCAATTACAACAGGAGGGCTCACATAACCCACATGAGGGACATTCCTGGAACACCCAGCTCAGGCGATCAAAAAGAGTTCATCACTGGGTCCACAGGACACCTACTAAATAAGGCCACCCTACCAAGACTGGGAGGCATAACATATCTACCCCATACATGGAAACAAAGAAGCAGCCAAAATGGGGAGACAAAGAAACATGCCCCAAATGAAACAACAGGTGAAATCTCCAGAAAAACAGATAAATGAAATGGAGGCAAGCAATTTATCAGATATAGAGTTAAAAAAAAAATGGTTATAAGAGTGCTCAAGAAACTTAGAACAGCAGCATGAAGAAAAGTCATAGAAATCAGAAAAAAGAACCTTTTTTCTGGAATAAAGAAGACATTGGAAGGGATAAACAGTAGGTTAGATGAAGCAGAGGATCCATTCATCAATTTGGAAGACAAGGTAGCAGAAACACCCAATCAGAGCAGCATAAAGAAAAAGATTTTAAAAAGTGAGGATAGCTTAAGGGATCTTTGGGACAACATGAAGTGTAATAACGTCCTCATAAGAGGGGTACCATAAGGAGGAGAGAGAGAGCAAGGGATCAAGGACCTACTTGAAGAAATAATGACTGAAAACTTCCCTAACCTGGTGAAGGGGGGAAAAAAGCACACAATCCAGGAAGTGCAGAGTCCCAAACAAGATGGACCCAAAGAGGCCCACACCAAGACATATCTTAATTAAAATTGCAGAGGTTAAAGATGTAGAGAGAATTTTAAAAGCAGCAGAAGAAAAACAGTTACCTACAAAGGAGCTCCCATAAGAGAGTCAGCTGGTTTCTCAACAGAAACATTTCATGCCAGAAGGGATTGTCATGAAATATTCAAAGTAATGAAAAGCAAGGACCTACAGCCAAGATTACTTTACCCAGCAAGGCTATCATTTAAATTTGGCGAAATAAAGAGCTTCCCAGACAAGAAAAAGCTGAAGGAGTTTGTTACCACCAAACCAGTAGTGCAAGAAATATTAAAGGGTTTTCTTTAAGGAGAAGAAAGAAATTACAAAAAAACAAAGGAACATAGTTATAAAGAATAAAATAACAATAAATATATACCTATCAATAATCACTTTAAATGTAAATAGTTTAAAATGTCCAATCAAAAGACATAGGGTAGCTGAATGGATAAGAAAATAAGACCCATATATATGCTGTCTACAAGAGACTCACCTCAGAATGAAAGACACACATAGACTAAGAGTAAAGGGATGGAAAAGGGTATTTCATGCAACTAGAAATGAAAAAAGAAGCTGGGGTAGCAATATTTATATCTGACAAAATAGACTTTAAAACAAAGGCTATAGTAAGAGACAAAGAAAGACACTACATAATGATAAAGGGAGCAATCCAACTAAAGGATATAACCCTTGTAAACATTTATGCACCCAACATAAGAGCACCTAAATATATAAAGCAAATCTTGATGGACATAAAGGGAGAGCTCAACAGTAATACAGTCATAGCAGGTTATTTTTAACACCCAGTTGACATCATTGGACAGATCTTCCAGAAGAAAATCAAAAGGAAATAGCATCTTTAAATGACACATTGGATCAGATAAATTTAATTGATATCTCCAGAACATTTCACCCCAAAGCAGCAGAATTTATATTTTTTCCAAGTACACATGGAACATTTTCTAGGATAGCCCATGAGTTAGGATACAAAACAAGTCTTAATAAATTTAAGAAGATTGAAACCATATCAAGCATCTTCTTTGACTGTAATGGTATGAAACTACAAATCAACCATAAGAAAAAAACCCAATAAACACACAAAGACATGGAGGCTAAATAACATGTTACTAAATAATGAATGGGTTAAGAAGGAGATCAAGAAAGAAATCAAAAGATACCTTTCAAGGTAAATGAAAATGAGAATACATCAACCCAAAATTTATGGGACACAGTGTAAGCAGTCCTAAGAGGGAAATTTAGTTGGTAGACAAAATTTTCTAGTTTCTTTCCAATATATTATTGTTTGTGGTCAGAGAATCTAATTTGTCTAATTTGTACTATTGAGGAACTGAGGCCCTCAGTTCAAAACCACTGGGAGAAAATGAGTCATGCCAACAACTACTAGAGTAAATTTGGAAACAGATCTACCCCTAGTTGAGCCTTAAGTTGACTGTAATCTTGTGGGTGACCCAGCACCAAAGCACCCAACTAAGCTGCACTGGATTCTAGGCCCACGGAAACTGTGAGCTAATAAATGTGTTATTATAAGCCACTAAAAAAATACTTAAAATGTTCCCTTGTAGAAAGTTGTTACTGCTAGTGATTTACATGTCACAATCAAGGAATTAAAGGGAATTTTTCTCTTTTGATTTCAGGTCTCAGGTTGTGGTCTGGCCCTGTTATTTCTTTCTATATTCATATGCATCTTTGGTTAGGAAAACAAGAGAGACAAGTGCATTCTGGGTAGAGAGAAGAGCAAGAGCCAGTAAGACTCTATTCCAGGGGGCAGGGAAGAGTCAATTAACATAATAGAGGCAAAGCTATAAATTTAAGAAATAACTTTGTGGGGGATCCTGAAGAGTTTGGATTTTTATCTCATTGGTCAAGGATCAAAACCAGAAATGCTAGCCAAGGCCTGGTAAGTTACAGAAATAAGGGAGGGAGTGCTAAGCATGAGCACATAGGCTCCTTTTGGAAACAGGCCTGGGGAAAAGCACGCTGTATTACTGGTGAATCCTGTCATCTAGCTCTAGCAGAAGATGGCCATGTTTGATAGCGAGCTCAGGCAGAGTTGCCAGTTCTTGAGATTGCTCAAGAAAAAAAAAATCTCGGTTTATGTAAAATGTACTGATCTTAAATTTTGGCTTAAATTTTTAAGTTGTGGGTGAAATAAAACATTTATTTGTAGCCCAAGTGCTGTTCATGGCGGGCAGTCATTTTGGTGGAAGAGAAGCTTGTGAATTGACTGATGTCTTAGGAAGAAGAATCAGTGTTTATTATAGACTGGAGATGAAAAGGGAAATTGCACTAGATCAATGAAATAGGAAGACTTTATTTAAGATTGTTGTAGTAGGGAAGAGAGACCACTGCAAAGAAGGAAATATTGAACACACTTCCGCTGAAACAAAAAAGGTAAGAGAATTTTTAAGTCTTGGAGTATGCTAGTGTATGCTAGTGGAAAAGTACTGAACTGTATTTGCTTATTAACTTTTATCAAAGTTAGGCTCCCACCCTTCCATAGAGACTAGGAGATAGAGGTGCTGTATTCTCAATAATTGTATTTCAAAAATGGTTTCCAGTCCTTGAGAAAGAGAATCCTCTGTTGCAGAAGATTTGCATCTCAAAGAGGCAGAGAAAGAATCTATAGCTGCAAGTTTTCTAAAGTAAAGCCTTGAAGAAAAGGGAGATCAGAGGTCTACAGTCAAGAAGAAACTTGTCTAAAGTCTAATCAAGCTGAGGAAAATGTTAACTCTGTTTTGGTCAGAGGATAAATGCAGGGAGATGAGTTAGGGGCTATTATAGCCCACTTATTAGATTCTGAAGTCCAAAGTGGGGACTAATGCCCAATTTGGGAAAATTTGTAAAGGCTTTGACATGGACCAAAAAAAAGTTTACTAAGTGCTTTCAGTGGAAAAGTAGGTATTTTCTAGGGTTATCTGGTTCCATGGGGTTTGTGCCTTTAAAGGTCTGTGAGATATTTTGCAATATAAATTGTAGTTAACTGATAGCAATTCAAATATATCTTTTTCATAGACATGCAAATGAGATCTGTCTGCTGAGGGAACAATTCCTTTTCCTTTCCCCTGCACTCATGAGCCAGTTTTCATCTACTTGTAAATTATTTATACCTCTGTATAAATTCATTTTAGTATTTGTTATTACTTATATATGTGTAGTTCTTTGAACGATAGGGACACCTTACTGGTTCTCTGTTAATGAGTTAATACAGTGTTTGACACATGTTCATTTTATCTTTACATGAGAGTCTTGATTTTAGCTTTTTAAAAAAACTCTCCTTTAATACCCATAATAGAAAAGAAGGTATAAATGTAAGAGTTTGAAAGGGTAGAATTGACATGACCCAGTGTCAAATGTGGGGTTCAAGGAAGAGGAAAAAGATAAAGCTGCTGTGGAATTATGTACCGAGGTGCCCGGATGGGTAACTGATCATAAACAGAAACAGGGGAAGCAGGATGAAGGAAAGTCTGGGTATTGCAGGGAAAGAAGAGCCGTTCTTTCTTTTACAAGTACAGTACTGAGCTTCAGAGGAGGTTATAGTATCCTGGTGAAAACATCCAGCCAGCCTTTTAAAAGATGTGATTGGAACTCCCGAGAGAGGTCAAGGATAGAGGCATCAGCCTGGGAATTGTCTGCATGGGTGGATGATACAGGAAAGGAAAGGAAAGGAAAGGAAAGGAAAGGAAAGGAAAGGAAAGGAAAGGAAAGGAAAGGAAAGGAAAGGAAAGGAAAGGAAAGGAAAGGAAAGGAAAGGAAAGGAAAGGAAAGGAAAGGAAAGGGAGGGGAGGGGAGGGGAGGGGAGGGGAGGGGAGGGGAGGGGAGGGGAGGGGAGGGGAGGGGAGGGGAGGGGAGGGGAGGGGAGGGGAGGGGAGGGGAGGGGAGGGGAAGGGAAGGGGAAGGGAAGGGAAGGGAAGGGAAGGGAAGGGAAGGGAAGGGGAAAGGAAGGGAGGGGAAAGGAAAGGAGGGGAAAGGAAAGGAGGGGAAAGGAGGGGAAAGGAAAGGAGGGGAAAGGAAAGGAGGGGAAAGGAAAGGAGGGGAAAGGAAAGGGGAAAGGAAAGGAAAGGGAGGAGCTGAAGGCGGCGCCTGGGCATCATGCTTCAGGACAGGTTGATAACGTGAGGCAGAAAAGCAAAATAAATAATGAAATCTTCGCTAGTTTTTTCCAGGAGTAGGAACCCTTTTAATCCCCCTTCTGTTTGTCCGAGAATTTTGTCTTAAACCTGATAGCTTTACTCCTGCCTATAACCTCTTTTCTTCAATCACACACCCTGGCCTCCAGCTCTCCAGTATTCATTTCTCTCCCATGACAGTTCAAACTCTGTCTGTCGGATCACTTGGCATCCAAGGATCCATGGGTGAGTCTCGGAGCTGCCATTTGAAGCTGTGCCACTAAGCACAAGTGAATTAACTTCTCTGAGCATCGGTTTTCTCATATGACAAAAGCTGACAATTATGCTTTCTCTCTATATAATTCTGAGAAGTAAGTGAGATAACACGAGGCAGTGTGTACTACAGCACTTGGCGTACAGTAAATGTTCTTGGAATCTGAGTCTGAATTGCCAAATAGGCTACCCAATGATGGCATGATTCATCTGTAACTTTTGCTTGCAGCTGAGAGATTTACAATTATTCCACATTTATTGGGGAACAACTACTTACCTCAATGAAAAATTATGCTTTCTTTATATTCCAAGAGAATTAACTTTTCTCTAAATTGCATTTTCTTATTACTTTTTTCCCTTAGTTTTAGTGTACATGGGAAACACTTTCTTCTCTTTGCTTATGCCTCATTTCATGATAGGTTGTCATAAGTTTATAAATGCAGACCACAAAAACATCCCAGAAATCTGGAATGGTAAAACTAGAGCTTAATCAAATTCATAACTTTGGTTTAATGTGGACCTTTATATCTTTTCTCTAAAACTCCACGTTGTAGGAAGCATGTAGGTGGCGTGCTCTAAGAGCTCAGGAGTGATTAGGTCATTTACTTTCTGCCTCTGTCACCATCTGCTTTTTTGGGTACATTTTATGCATCAGCTTTTCTTAAATACGTATTTATAATTGGAAGGTTTAGTAGCCCATCGTGTGCCTTTTATTGGCTGCTGAGTTCACATGAAACTTTCCGTAGGAATCAGCCTGAGAAGAGTGCTGCTTTATTTTTATCTTCAAGATACCCAACCCAATTGGAGGGGGAAAAGAATGTCTGTGGGATCCTGTTAAATTTCCATCCCTTCTCCTACAGTTTCATCAGGATCAAACAGATTCCACATATCGGCAGCCACACAGAGAGAGCAGAGACCAAATCAGATGAATACGTGAAGCTGCGATAAAGGAGTTTTATAGAAAGGAAATAAAGGTCTAACAGGCGTGCTGGCTGGCAGTTGAAGAAAGTGCTCCTGTCATTATCGAAGAGAAATGAATATACTTCCAAGGCTTAGAAAACATCGTATAAAGTATTGCCAGTGGACCCAATGCTGGGTGACTCATTCGTTTCCTCTTACTGTAAATGGGAGAGCCAAGTGCCTATTTAGAAAAAATCGTTGATAATGATAAGGTATAAAATAAAACACTTTAATAATTTTAAGATTTGTCAGATCCTTTGTTTGTGCAAGAATTATGTTTAGTAACCTGGCATCCATTTGTCTAATCCTAGCAATAGCTCTATGAGGCAGGGGCTAGCATTAGCCCCATCTTACAGGTGAGAAAACTAAGACCAGAAAAGTTAGGGAAATGCTCAAGGTCTATACCGGAGCCAATATTTGAACCTACGCTGTTAGGCACAAAGTTTACCCACAATCATTCTGCTAAAAAGTTCACGCTACTTTTTAAGTATCCAGTTACTTTACTTATGAACAATTCTCTCCAACTAGGGTACAAAGTAGAAGAAAGCCAGTGCAACAATTAGAAATAGGTTTACCTCTTTAGTGAATTTATTAAATAATGTGTTTTAAAATTTTTATTTCAGTTCCTTTCATTACGTTTTTAAGGTACTGATATAGTCTAAGGATGTTTATTGATTATTTGTAGATTGAGTACCATCCAAATTACTAACTAGATCTTTTCCTTTCCTTCTTTCTCCTTCCTTCCTCCCTCTCTCCCTTCCTTCCTTTCATTTGGCAAATATTTCTTACTAAGCTCTGGCAGTGGAGCAACAAAAAGCTTCCTGTACTTAAAAAGCTTTCATTCTAGCCCGGCCGGGCGTGGCTGAGCGGTTGAGCGTCGACCTAGGATCCAGGAGATCGGGGTTCGATTCCCGGTCAGGGCACGTGCCCGGGTTGCAGGCTGGACCCTGGATCCTGGTCAGCGGCGTGCAGGAGGCAGCAGATCAATGCTGACTCTCTCATCGTTGATGTTTCTATCTCTCCCCCTCTCCCTTCCTCTCTCTGAAATCAATAAAGATATATATAAAAAAAGCCTTCATTCTAAAAGTTCTAAACAAATAGTAAGTAAATACGGATATTTCAGTTAAAGATCAGTGGCATGGAGATCATAAAACAGAGTGCCGTGGTGGTGACTGGGGAGTGGGGCTCCTGTAGAATAGGTGGGCACGAAAGGCCCGTTACATTTGTCCCTGTGACCTGAATGACAAGGAGGATCCAGCTGCCCAAAGGACTGAGGTTAGGCCTCCCAGACAGAAGGAACAGAAAGGACAGAGGCCCTAAGGGCGGAAAGACTGGTTAATCACATATAATCTATGGAGACTGGTTTGTTGTGACAAGGAGATTTTCTTGTGACTACACTAGTCTACCTAGATCCCTATTTCATTTTCCTTTAAGTCCCATACAGGGGTCACAGCTGAGGCCAATGGCATTGACATCCTCTTTCCCTCTCCCCTACCCCTCTTGCAGGCTCAGCACCACCCAGAGTCTAAGGCAGATGAGAAGCGAGAGGGACTTGAGGAGATCTAGATCCGAGACTCAGTGCCAAAGCCCACTTTAATACACCAGGCTCCTATTGCCTTCAGAGGATGGGGAAGATCGGTGCTTAAAAATGAACTATCATCCGCACGATGCAATGATTCAGCACTGAAGAGAAATGAACTAGTAAGCCATGAAAAAACATGGAAGAACCACCGTAAATGCATATTACTAAGCGAAAGCAGCCAATCTGAAAAGATACACATTGTATGGCTCCAGCTACATGACATTCTGGCAAAGCTAGCGCTATGGAGACGGTAAAAGGCCCGGTGGTGGCCAGGGTGGAAAGAGGGAGAGAGGTGGGTAGGCAGAGCACGAAGGACTCTCAGGGCAGTGAAATTCACCTGCGTGATATGATGATGTGGATACGTGTCATCGTATATTTGTTGAAACCCACAGAATGTACACCACCAAGAGCGAATCCTGCGTAAAGTACGGATTTGGGGGGATGACAGTGTGTCAGTGCAGGTTCTTCCTTGGGACGAAATGCACCACCTGGCGAGCGATGTTGATCATGGAGGAAGCTGTGCGTGTGTGCGGGCTGGGGGCACGTGGGAAATCTCTGCACCTCCATCTTAATTTTGTTTAAACCTAAAACTGCTCTAAAAAATAGCCTTACAAATAAACTATCACGACTTTATATTTTTTTTAATGATAAAAGCTCTGATCACTTTTAGTATGTGGGGGTTGATACTAACCAAAATACTAAAATGTACTCATTCTACTACAGAATGGGTCTTAGGAAGAATTTTATTTCACATGAGTAAGGGGTCATGTATAAATTGCTTTTAGCATATAATTTCGAACACATTGTTATAATGTGCCTATAACATGCATGGTACAACATTTAAGATTTAGGAAAGACAAAATGAAAAAGTGAGGTAGTTTTTTTCCCCCCATGTAATTAGTGTTAACCTCACTAGCACGGTGCCCTAAAGTTTGACTATATTATTTTTGTAAATAGGTTCAACTTGTCAGGCCAAACTTTTTCCTACCACCTTCCATGTATTCTCCCTTATTGAAGCTAATATTGCTCCCAGATTTCAGTATTATTGAACCTGTATTATAGGAGCATGGCTGAGGTTACTTGTTAATCCCCTCCAAATTCAGCTAATTAAATGGAAAAATGTGAGTAAAATTAAGCATTTGTTACTACAGTGAAACATTTACTTGAACTGAATTTTTCTTTTTTGGACTGGTGGTTTTGGCATTGTAAATCTGCCTTCCAAATTCACCCACAAACACGTTTCTGTGGAAACAGAGCCACAAATAGAAGCAGTGGTTATTGATTTTCTTTGGGGGCTACCACCTGGTTTCTGCAAAACCCTGGAGAGCATATGCTAATTTCCATGTGCATTTTATCTCCTTTCTCTCCCCTGCCCCCCTACATCCCTACCCACAGGGGTTTAACATAAAACAGGCCTATCTATTATGTATCAAAAAGCTAGTGGATCTGTTGATAAAACAAAGAGAGTCTGACCTCTGTTGGTTCATTAAAGCCTCCTGACTGTGGCCTCTCCTATGGCCAGTGTCATTGTTTTTTGAGAACCCCACCCAGGCTCAGGCAGCTCCTCCACCTTCGGCTGAGCTCTAGTGCTGCATCCAACATGTTCTTTCTTGTGCTCCCTGGTGCTCCTCAGCTTCTCCAAACTTTGGTCACACTTTATGCTTTCATCTGGGCCCTCCACCTGCTTGTCATGCCTCTCAGCTCTTGCCTCAGCTACCTCCCACCCATCCAGCTGATTGTATTATAGACATTTCTTCTTTAAGAAGCCTTTCCTGATCCTTCCTTTAGACTAGGTTGGATGTGCCTGCTAAATATTTCTGTAGCTCCTATAAATGGTAATAATAAGGCTTAGGCTGTATTTTAGAAGATTGTAGAAGGCTTAGATGAAATAAAGGAAAAGATTGGCATAGTGTATTACCTTTCTGTGGCTACTATGAAAAACCCCCACAACTTTGGTGATAAAACCAATAAACAAAAGTGTACTCTTTCACTGTTGTGTTGTGGAGGCCAGAAGTTCAAAATCAGCATGCCTTGTCTATAAGGGAGATTTGTTCCTTTCCTCTCCCAGCCGTGGTGGCTGTTGGCGATCCTTGGCTTGAGACTGTGTCACTCCAATCGCTGCCTCCATGGCCATGTTGCCTTCTCTTGTCTGTGGATCTCTCTTGTGTTTCTCTTATAAGGACGCTTGTCATTGAATAATCCAGGATGATTTCCTCACCTTGAGATCCTTAGTTAATTACATATGCAAAGACCTTTTCTCCAAATAAGGTAATATTTACAGATTCTGAGGATTTGGCACCTAAACAATATAAAGAAAAGCAGTTATTAATAATGAGTCCAATGGTGATAATGACCTGTTGACAGAGCTCTTTAGGCCAGTGTCTGTACTTAGGTGGACTGTGTCATGATAATTCCCCATCAGCGACTTCACTCCTGCTGCTATCTTCACTGGAGAGACTCTTGCTATTATGTCTTACCCACTCTTCCAAGTTCAGCTCAAGTTTAACCTCCTCTACAAAGCCTACCAGGAACAGTAGTGTTGATAATAAAAGCACCTAACATTTATCAGGGGCTTTCAACCTGCCAGGCACGGTACAAAGAACATTAATTTCCCTACTAATACTCGACTGCTCTTTCTTCTTTTGCCTTGCTATAACATTTATATCTGTACCACCTTAAATGCTATTTAATTATATACTGTCAGATATACTAATTGTAGGCTATGCCTTTAGCCTATATATAAATTCTTTATAATATATGCCACTTACGTAATGTTTTACTACCACCACTACTACTATGGCTAACGTGGGCCAGGAACCCAGCTATGTATTCAAATGATCACTTTTAATCCTCAAAGCAACTTTGTACTTCCTTTAGTCTCGCTTTTCAGACGAAGAAAACAAGTTTTACAGTTAATTGCCCATGGTCTATAAGTGATGGGACCATAATTTGAGCCAAAGCTGTCTAACTTCAGAGACCACAGGAACTTCTGTATCTTCTGTATTTTCTACTCTGTCTTCTGAGGGTTGGCCTTAACTTCCCGTGCATTCAGGTAGATTTGAAGCTTCTTAAGGCCGTACTTCTGCCTTCTAGAATTGTCTACTGTGATGCTGAGGCCCTGGAGTAAAAGTTTTGCCTTGTCTTGTCTTGTCTTTGAATGTACTGGATGATTATTTAAAGAGTTCCTTTAGCCAGTGGCTGTAAGTTTGGTCCCCTTAGCAAGCAGGTCATATCTCTAAAGTCCTTTGCAATGCACATGTAAACTGGTCATGAGACTCAGCTCAAAATGACAAAAACTACTCCCTCGTCCTACCACCCGCCCCGCTTTTTAAGTCTGTCCTCATCATAGGTAGGGAGTCAAGAAAATCAGCATACATTATTTCCCTTCTTGCTGCATTAATAGCATCAGTAGGAGGCTGCAGTAGAGATTCTGAACCCTGTGGCAGACCTCTCCAAGCTCTGAATAGAGGGACAGAATTGCAGGGTCATTCAAGAATTTCTAGGACTGAGCTATTTGCTATTCTTCAACAGCACAACCTTTGTCCTCTCAGCACGGTGTCCACATACGCCACGATCTGGTAAGATTTCCTTGCCATGAACTTCACTCGTTAAAAGGAACAGAAGATGATTAAACAGCCAAGATTAAAAACCATAGTGTTTTTCTCTCTCAAAACATCCTCTTTTCTAGTTGACATCAGTTCAGCTAGAACACAGCAGAACTATGGATTTTAACACAACACAGAAAAAATACCATTCAATTTTCTCCAACTTTGATGTTGGTTTAATTAGTTAAGTTTCAGTTTACTTAGGGACAATTTGTGTTATGGTTCCTCTAAAATAACAGAATATTTTTAAGAAATACATTTTAAATTTTCTTTTGTATCAATGAAGTGAGGAAAATGTTTAAATATTCTCTTGAGAAATATCAAAAGTTGCTGTTAAAATTACCAGACTAATCTGGCAAATCAAAAAGTGAGCTCTTGTGCTCTAGAAATATTTACTTTGTTAGGTGGGTTTTAGAAATAAAACAATGACCTATTTTCTTATAGCAGTCATTCATTTCTAAATGGTGATGATATGATGTGAGAACCTGGTCTCAGGATTGTTCATCGTTATCATATTTGATCTTCACAACAGTTTTATGAAGAAGCCACTACTTTTATGTTCAATGAATTAGTAAAGGAAATTAAAAATCAGAGAAATTATGTAATTTCCCCAGTCATACAGCTAGTAAAGGGTACTGCTGAATCTACTGGCCTCTCCCAAAATAGTTGCCAATACTTTGCTTTTTATGAGTAAGCATTTTATAAAAGTGACAATGTGACCACGCTGAACTCTATCTGAGCCCTTTGCTCCTGGAAAGCAGTAATGGCTAAGAAATCCTCCCACCCTTTAAGGACTACCCTGTGGTGCAGTTTGAGATAAGACCCCCTTACCCATCCTTCCTCAGGACCCCAATAAACTCCAGGATGACTTTCTTGCTTACTTACCTCTAAAGACCCAGAGGCCCTTTCCCTGTTCTTTGGGACATGTCCCATTAATGAACATTGTCCGTATTGCGATAGTTTACATAAAATAGCCTCCTTGTCTGGTGCATCTGTCTTTCGCAGTTTGGTGCCGCAGCTCGGGTAGGACCAGACCTCCCTTTGGGTTTGTGTTGACTCCCCCAGGTACGGAGGCCTGTTGAAAGCCTGCGCTCTGTCCCCGACTAGTGATTGGCCACTCGGTGGTGAGTCTGATTCCTGGGCCTGCACTATGGACTCGTGGCCATTGGTACCATGTAAGTATTTGATTTTGATATTTTTTGAATGCACGCTTGATTTCTGGTGCCAGCTTTTTTCGGTTTTGTAGTCTGATCATTTGGTGGTCTCTATAAAGAAACTGATGGTTTGTGGAGATCTTGTCTCTGTCAGATGAAAGATGACAGAGATTCTGGTTTGTTAGTGTTTTCCGTTTGTCTATTTTTATGTTTTGAATGCAAATCAATTAAGAACTTATACCCACTAGGAAGAGAACAGCTCTTTGAAGGACCAGTGAGTTTTTTATTTTGGTGTTTATGCTTGACCTGTGACTGAAACTTTAGAATTGAAAGTATACAGTTTCTCTCTCTCTGTCTGTATGTTTATGCCTGCCACTGATAAGCCCTTACCTCTTATTGTATGAGTGTATAATATTTTCCCTACCTCCAGGTCACATTACCAAATTTGATTATAAGATCTCTTTAAGGAGCTATATTCTGATTGGCTTACTGGTAAATTCCTGCATATATGAAATGAATATTCCTGAAATTCTCAGAAATTAAGGAAATTGAATACTAAGACTTTCAGTGTATCAGATTTTAAGAGGACCCTTACAAAAACCAAATCGAAAATGTTTTACAATTTCAAGCTCACATGAGGTAAATCTTTGACAAATAGAGTTGTTTAATATTTGTGGCTTAATGAAAAAACAAAGATGTTTTCTCTGTTTATCAGCACTAAGTATAATATACACATAGATTTTTATTCTATTGCATATTCCCAGGTAATACTCATCTCCATCTCTCTGTATGACGGCCTTTGGATTCTCAGATGAGCTCCTTGTTTATCTGCCCCCTTCCTTTTGTTTGAGACTTTCCACATTAATGTATGTTTGCCATATTGGAATAGTTTGAATAAAACCATCTACTCAGTTGTCCTGTGCATTTTGTTCTTCACGTAACTTATCTCATCCAATTTCACAACAGCCTTATAAAGTAGTATCAACATTCTTATTTTACAGTGAGAACATTACATTTAGGAAACTTAAACATAATCAAGGCCATCTATCTAGTAATGGATGGATCTTTGCCGATTTTAGAGGCTGTGCTCTTAACCTGTACTCTATATATCACCATAAACAGGTCAAATTATTCTTTGTGTACATTACATTCAATTTAGGAATGAAATATTTAATAACTTCCCCTGAGTTGAAGAGGAGAGTATGCTATAGTTTTCTTTAAGCTTAAGACCAGAGCCAAAGCTCATCACTTGATGGATGTGCACTATTTGAGCAAGAGAAATGAATTGTGTTAGTAAATATATTATTAGTACAAGCACTCTGTTGAGCTCAGTTTGAAGATGGCCAGACCAATAACTGCATATACTTTAGTGATGGCAGAAGACCATATGAATTGGGGATCTCTTGAAAGACTGCACTAAATACTTCAATTGGGTCCCTGATAGAAGAAGCCATCTCAGGTTATCACATATCAAACCCACTTCTCTGTATGTTGGTTTTAAATTTTGGTTATTATTTACTATTATTTTAATTGTTTGTAAAGGTTGTTATGTCAGCCCTGCTAAGAATCCCTAATTCTCTTGCATTTTCCAATAAGTGTGTCTCTGCAAATTCTGTAGCTTTCTATCTAAGTATTTCCCCAACACACTTTCAGGCCACAATGAACTTTTTATTCTTTTAATTTTTTAAAAAAATTTAAAATTTCTCTTTATTGTTGAAAGTATTACAGATGTCCCCTTTCCCCCCCCATTGATCTGCTCCACCCCACTCCCAGGCCTTCCCCATAACAATGTCTGTGTCCATGGATTATGCTTATAGACATATAGGTCCTTTGATTAATCTCTCCCCCACCCCCACCTTCCCTCTGAGATCCCTCAGTCTGTTTCATGCTTCTGTGTCTTTGGATCTTTTTGTTCATCAGTTTATTTTATTACATTCCACATATGAGTGAGATCATGTGGTACTTGCCTTTCTCTGACTGGCTGATTTTGCTAAGCATAATACTCTCCAGGTCCCTCCATGCTGTCCCAAAGGATAAAGGATCCTTCTTTTTTACAGCTGCATAGTATTCCATGGTGTAAATGTAGCACAGATTTTTTATCCACTCATCTACTTGAGAAGAATGTATATTCTGCAGCTTTGGGGTGAATGTTCTGTAAATGTCAATAAAATCCATCTGATCTAGTGTGGCATTTAGGGTCACTGTTTCCTTGTTGATTTTTTGTCTGGAAGATCTATCCAGTGAAGTCAGCGGGGTATTACAGTCCCCTAGTATGACTGTCTTGCTGTCGATCTCTCCCTTAAAGTCCTCTGTAAATTTTTTTATAAATTTAGGTGCTGCTATATTTGGTACATATATGTTTATCAGAGTTATATCCTCTTGGTAGATCTATCCCTTTAGTATTGTGTAGTGACCTTTCTTGTCTCTTGTTATGTTCTTCATTTTTGAAGTCTATTTTGTTCGATATGAGTATTGCTACCCCAGCTTTTTTTTTTTTTCATTTCTATTTGCATGGGAAATTTTTTTCCATCCCTTCACTCTCATCCTGTGTAAGTCTTTTGTTTAGAGGTGGGTCTCTTGTAGACAGCATATATTTGGGTCATGTTTTCTTATTCATTCAGTCACTCTATGTCTTATTATTAGAGCATTTAATTTACATTTAAGGTTATTATTGATAGATACTTACCTAGTGCCATTTTAATTCTTTATGCATATGTTTCTATTTCTCTTTCTACTTCTAATTACAGCAGTTTCTTTAACATTTCCTGCAATGCTGGTTTGGTGGTGATAAACTCTTTTGCCTTTTTTTTTGTCTGGAAGCTCTTTATTTCACCATCTCTCTTAAATGATAAACTTGCTGGATAGAGTAGTCTTGGTTTCAGATTTTTGTTTTGCATTACCTTGAATACTTCATGCCATTCCCTTCTGGCCTGTAGAGTTTCTGATGAGAAGTCAACTGACAGCCTTATGGGAGCTCCATTGTAGGTAACAGATTGCTTTTCTCTAGCTGCCTTGGATTCTTTGCATTTTAATTATGATGTACCTGGGAGTGGATGTCTTTGGATTCTTCTTGCTTGGGACTCTCTATGCCTCCTGAACTTGTGTGACTTTTTCCTTCACCAGGTTAGGGAAGTTTTCTGCCATTATTTCATCAAACAGGCTCTCCAACCCTTGCTTACTTTTAACCTCCTCTGGCACTCCTATAATGCAAATATTGATACATTTCATGTTGTTCCACAGCTCCCTTAAACTGTCCTCCTGTTTTTTAATTGTTTTTTCTTTTTGAATCTCTGATTGAGTGAATTTTTCTACCCTGTCTTCTTTTTTTTTTTTTTTAAATGTATCTTTATTGATTTCAGAGAGAGGAAAGAAGAGCGAGAGAGAGATAGAAACATCAATGATGAGAGAGTCATTGATCAAGCCCGCAACCCGGGCATGTGCCCTGACCGGGAGTCGAACCCCGATCGCCTGGATCCTAGGTCGACGCTCAGCCGCTGAGCCACGCCCAGCCAGGCTCTACCCTGTCTTCTAACTCACTGATCCTATCCTCAGCTTCCTCTAATCTGCTGTTTATTCCTTCCAATGTATTCTTTATTTCTGCTGTCATTCTTCATTTCCTTCATAGTTTCCTTTTTTTTTTTCATGCTGTTGAGCATCCTTTCAATCAGTATTCTGAACTCTATATCTGAGAGATTGCTTATCTCCATTTCATTTAGCTCTTTTCCTGGAGACTTCTCTTGTTCTTTCATTTGGGGCTTGTTTTTTAGTCTTCCCATTTGGGTTGCCTGTTGAGGTTTGTTTCTATGTATTGGGTAGATCTGCTAGGGCTCTCAGGTTTTTTTTGTTTTTTTCTTTAAAAATATATCTATTGATTTCAGAGAGAGGAAGGGAGAGGGAGAGAGAAACACCAACGATGAGAGGGTCATCATTCATCAGCTGCCTCCTGCACACCCCCAACTGGGGATTGAGCCCACAACCTAGGCACGTGCCCTGACCGGGAATCAAACCGTGATCTCCTCGATCCTAGGTGGATGCTCAACCACTGAGCCATGCCTGGTTGGGCAGACTCTCAGTCTTTTTCGAGGGTCTCTGATGTAGGCCAATATCAGATGGAGTTTGTGACTGGCCCTGAGTACCCTGTTTGGAACTATCAACAACCATTGGCTTGAGATCTCCTCTACTGGAGCTGGGTGTGGTTAGATAGGACCAAGATGCACTCCAAAGTCTGCTTTTCTAAGGCCAGGTCCAGAAGTAGATCAGACAAAGACTCAAAGCACTCTGAGATCTCCCTCTGCCTGCAGGCTGATTAATCTGATTCCTTAATGATCCTCAGGCTGTGGAAACTCCACAGGGTGGGGCGGCTGATTGTTATGAGTCCCTTAGTGAGCCTCAGGCTGTAGAAACTCCCCCAGGTTGGGGGAGTTTCCAGCAGGGTGGGGCAATTGCTTTCCCCTCAGGCAAAAGCTGCTTGGAAGGTAAAAGTCTGCCTCTGCGGTCTGGGGGAATGACTCAGTACAGGAATCCAGAGGGGTGCCTTCTGATCTCACTCTCCAGAGCCCACAACCCCAGACTCTCCCCACACAGCTCCAGTCACTCCGCTTCCCCTCTGCCGGAGCCCAAGGTGAGTGGCTGTGCACGAAACTTCATTCATTGGCTCTGTAAGAGGGGCCTGCAGTTCCAGCCGCCTCTCCCTGGCAGACAGAAACCCGGCTGCTTTTCACAGCCGGATGGTATGTGGGCACCTTTCTCAGCTCTGGTGCTCTGGGCTGCGGAGCCCAGCCTGGGGTTTAGGCCCCGGAGTCCTCAGTGGGACCCCCACAGCTGAGATCTCCCTCCGCCCTTCAGCTGCTGCCCCTGGGAGCCCAGCCTGGGTTTTGGGCCCCAGAGTCCTCAGTGGGACCCCACAGCTGAGATCTCCCTCCGCCCTTCAGCTGCCGCCTGTGGGAGCCCAGCCTGGGGTTTGGGCCCCAGAGTCCTCAGTGGGACCCCACAGCTGAGACCTCCCTCCGCCCTTCAGCTGCCGCCTGTGGGAGCCCAGCCTGGGGTTTGGGCCCCAGAGTCCTCAGTGGGACCCCACAGCTGAGATCTCCCTCCGCCGCCCGTGGGAGCCCAGCAGCCCTCTCGTGTCTGCTCTTCCTCCCAGTCTCTGCGCCGTCTCCACTTTTCCTCCTTGGTTGTGAGGGTGCCTCTATCTTCAGGTGCAGTTGATTATTCAGGATGGTTTTTCTATATTTTAGTTGTAATTCCAGTTTGGTCCCTGGAGAGTGTCAGCGTAGCTTCCACTCAGTCCCCCTCATCTTTAATCTCCCCACAGTGAACTTTTAATCTCTGGTTTAATCCCCTATTTAATATGTGTTTTCCTCTGAGGAAACCTGAACAAATAAAACACAAAACAATCAAAATATTACTTTGAAGAGTGGCCCTTACATTGTTGGCAATTTAGTAGTCTAATGTAATTGCCAGGATGCTCTGCCTCTCAGAAGTTACTCTCATGGTGCTTTTAACTAATTTGGAAGAATATGCGTGTGTGAAGCTATTCTAAGATGAAAGCAATGGTTCAATATTGTCTTAAAAATAACTTTAATTTAGATCCTGTCAATTTTGCTGCACTCTCATTCAAATTATCTGCTTTTAAGTACGGAAGATTTAGTACGCCTAGTAAAATATGGAGAAAAACCATAATGTCTTAAAGAAACCTGCTGTTGTTTAGAAAACTGCATGAACAATGTTCATCTGCAAATGGTAATTTATTACGTAGCTGTTTTTAGATATTTTTTTTATGCATTTCTCACAGTAGCCTCTGGTGCATTTTGCTGTTTAATAATTAGCTTACTCGCAACACAGAAGACATAAACACAGGGTACATTCACCTGGGTCAGCACATGTTCATATGCAGGCAGGGAAACAGGTGAGGATGCCTTTCATTCAGAGTTTATTAGCTGAGGTTATTTAATTATTCCTTATAAATCAAGAATCTTAAGTACTGCCCTACTGGCATGGCTTAGCGGTTGAACATTGACCTATGATCCAGGAGATCTTGGTTGGCACATGCTCCAGTAAGAGTGGGCATGGATTTCCCAAGATCTTAAAACCACCTGGCACATTGCTGTTAGAAGTAGTACGCTGGACTTGCACCGGTCCCTGTTTAGAAAATCTCGTTCCACAGACTCAGATGAGTAACTTCCCTTTTGAGAACATAGGTGACTTGGGCAGTTAAACTGGTAGCTCAAGTGGCCTGGTTTAAAAATGTGAGCTAAATCAGTCAGATTTCTTTTAGAACTTTTAAAGTGTGTGAAGGACCTTTAAATTGAAAAACCATATAACAATGGGGCTAAGTCAGCCCTTAAGGGGCCACATGCATGGAGATATGGGAAAACAGAGACTCATTGCTGAGAAAGACTATCTATGACTAACTCTCTGTTTTTTGCTAACTCTTGGTTCTTCCGCTCTTTTCTGGGCTCCTGTAGGATCTGACAATATCCTTACCTTCAGCCCACTGTCATGTATGAGCTGGCCTGGAGTGCTTTCTATTACTTGCTACAAAAGAACCCTTAATGAAACAGAAGTTGTAACAGAGCACTGCACAGCCTGCCTTTGGGGAGAACAGGCAGGGCCAGAACGGCAGAGGAATCTGGGACCTGCATTTGCAAATCAGGACACCTGGGGATAGCCATCGTCACAGCCTTTATGTAAATGTGAGCGGCGTTCAGATGTAGAACTGGGAAGGCGTCAGTCTGCCCGGGGCTGTCACCTCCCAGTTCCCCTGGAGAGCCCCCTCCTAGGCAGTTCCCAGGCCCTGAGAAGAGTGACTAGGCCTGGATCCTTAACACTTGACATTCATGGCACCAAGACATGGTATGGGGAGAACTGGATAACAGTGAGGGGTTCTGTGCTCTCCTGCTCCGAGGGGAGGTTGTGCCCCAAGGGGTCTAGAAAAAGGGGATTATTCTGACATTTCAAAGATATCGTATTGCAGATGCAAAAAGACAAAAGACAGGCTCAGTTAAGGTAAAGACTGACCTTTTTCAAGAAAGATACCGGCCTAGGGCATGACTACCCTCCGTTACTCGCTTTTAGTTAGGAAGTTTCCATTTCAGACCATTCTATGTGGTTCCTTCAGGTCTCTGAGTTTGTGAGGCCGCCATGCAGGCCTCCCCTGAGCTCGTCGGGTTTAGGAGGTGGCCCCCTTTTTCATCCGTATCTGCGATAATCTTGTTTATTTAAGAGCTGGGACCTTGTCTGTGATTATGCTACTGCTTAGTGATCAGACCTGAGACAAAGGAGGTGCTCAATAAAATTTTGTTGAATGAATGAACAATTAATACTGCTCCAGCCCCTCAGAGCAATCGAAGAGTAATTGCTTTAGTCAAATGTTTATCCCCCTCTCCCCTCAAGGGCTGTTGTAAGTTATTAGAATTTCACTGTAAATATGTTACATTTACTTTCAGGTGCAAACTTATATAAGAACTTTGAAAGGGACTCTTTCTAGAAACCATCTAAAGGAAACTGTGCCCTCCCATGTGACCTTTGGAGATGTCAGCCTGTGATTTTGTGCTTATTCCGAATAAGAGCTGATTTGTGAGGTCGACTGAGAAACAAATTAGAGGGGCTTCTGGAGTATATAAAACCTGACAGGTGATGCGTTGTTCTCAGCAGCCACTGATGAGAAACCATGAGTTAGCATCCTTATGACACTCATCTTCTCAGCTTTGTTTTGTCTTTTTGTTCAAAAATACATCAGTCAACCAATCCCCAGAACTGTGGTTCTTTCTTTAGCCAGGAATGGAGAGAGGTGAGCAAAGAGCAGAAATAATTTGGGGTAGATTTCTTAACTCATCTGAACCCGGTAGAAATGTCTTCTACATGGAAACACCCCTCCTACAGCTATTGTCATGGTTTTGGAAGGCACTTGCCGGACAGGGTCTTTCTAACACTTAACCAAGTCCAAAGGAATGGGGGTCTGATGAAGGGGAGGTTGTTAGGGCTGTGATGGGTGCTGGCAGCCCGGAGGAGACATGTAAACATTTTCACGGTGCACAGCAGAGGCCTGCTGTAAGCCACGGTGATGCCTGTCTTAGGGGGTGAAAGGTGTTGGTCACAATCAAAATGGGGGAGAGAAGGAACCAACTCCTAAGAGTATAGAATTCAGCCTGTCCTGTAATCAATGACCGTATTTAAAGCAGTCTTCAGAGAGTTCGGAACAGGCTTTTGGCAGGAAGCATGCCATGCCTCTTATTTCTATAAAAAGGCCCACGTTTAGGTATATGGGAAAAGCTCTTTGGCTATGGAAGGCATGGTGGTGGTAGTTTCTGTAAGAACCGAAACACTGTCCATTCCATACCTAAGCCTTCCCTGACTCATCTCTGCCTCAAGTTTGCTCCTGATTGATTTTTGCCAGCAGACAAGAACTGTGGTTGTTTTTTATCTGCACCCCAGTTGCTATTTCACTTTAAGTGAGTCTCCACAATTGCCCTATTTCCTAACCACATATAAGGAAAACAGAACAGAGAGCTAATAGCAGGGTTCTATGCCATCGTGTTAGATCTGACAGGGAGGGTCTCAACAGCACTGTCACCTCCCCATTGGTGTATCACTGTTTAGGGTGAAGTGCATTGCACAGTCAAAGTTACTTTAGTGAGAGAAGGACAGTTTTTTATCGATTTGCATTATAGGAAACGAAATCTGATTATGGTTCTGCCAACTCAGTTTCCCTCCCTTGGCTCCTGAGACGCAGTCATAGACGGGGCAGAAAGGGGTATCATCCAGCCAGGAAGCCGGGGAATGCCGCAGTTCGGCCTTTTCAGTGGGTGGCACAGCTGCTGATCTGGGTCTGCCCAAGGGAGTGTGTTGTGCATGTGAACTACATCTGTCCCGAATGTAGAGGTGGCAAAGGGTTGAGAATCCTTTCACGCAGTGTTTAATTATAGGCCCTAGTTTATATTCTTGAGCATGGCATATCGAAGTCCACCATCACTGTTACCCTTGCCAATTCCACTTTGGATCCTCTGCTTCTCTCTGCTTATCCTCACAGCTGCATGCTCATTCAGTAAGCCTTTGTCATGTGGCTCCTTCTGCCTTGAAAAACCTTCCTTTCCAAACCCACTAAGTGCTGCTTCCCTCTGCCCCATGTGTGACTTCTGTCAGACCCTTACAACGTGAGTGTATTGACTCAGTTCTCATGTTCTAGACCATGGGTGTCCATTCCCTACTGTGTTGTCATCAGTCGGGAAGCAGGTGAGTGGTCAGTCTTTCTCTCCAGGGTTGATGCTTTCTCACTTTAATAAGAAGTAAATACCCTTTTCTGGTGTCTTAAGACCTGACCAGTAATGGATGCATAAAATGGAATGGAAAGTGGTGGTGAACAGTCATTGGGAACTCTGTGTACACGAAAAAACTAGCTGAGCGACTCACATTTATAGGGGATTGTGGGCTGCTCACCCTCACATCCATTCAGAACTTTAAGTCAGATAGTTGAGAGGCTGGGGTAAGCAGGGGGGAAAAAAGTGATCTTTTAGTTTTCTCCCAACACATTTACTGAACCTTCTTGGCAAATGGGATCTGCTGCCCTTTGCCCCTTTCCATGTAAACGAAGGCTTCATGGTGCAGTGTGGACCATTTGTACCACCACTGAGAGCCAGGGAGAAATTATTTGTTGTGATAGGTGTATTTGGGGTAGGCAGCTTAAAGAATTTTGACTAGTCGATGACTAAGGCAAGAAAATAATCTTTGCTGTCTAAAGAAATTAGAGTTTTGGGATTGAAACAAGGTAGATTTTTCTTGGTCACAAGCAAAGAATCTTTCTACTACTGTTCATTTGTGTGGGTTTGTAGGAATTCTTAAGAGAATTTCAGGGACAGAAATGGAATGTTTCTTGTTGGCTTTATACTTATTTAAAAGGGCAAAGAGGGGTGTGTGTGTGTGTGTGTGTGTGTGGTATGGGAGGGGGAGGGAGGCTGGGGGCATAGCATACTCTTCTCACTTGGATCCCTCCTCTCTCTCAGGTTCCAGTTACTCTTGGTCCACCCAGGTGCCATGTGCCCATGTATCTCTGTGGCAGCCACTCCAATTCTCACCATTCTTCAGACAAGTCTCCCCTTTGCTTGTTAATCTATGCTTGCTTCTCCCAAGACAGGTGCAGTTCTATTATTTGCCCCTTGCCCTGAACACCATTCTCACATCTCCATCATATCATGCATCTCCTTGTTTCATAATCTGTGCATCTGATACAGCCACTAGTTTATGAGGACAAATGGGCATAGGCCACATGGCATTACCTTTGCTAGCATGGAGTCTGTTCCCATTGCACAGTCAGATGTTTAAGGCCCAGTTCTGCTACATAATTAGCTATATACTTTGGGGCAAGTTAGTTAACCATTGTGAGCCTAATTTCCTTCTCTGTAAAATAGTGATAATGATAGTACCTACTACCTAAGGGTTCAGTTATTCAGATAAAATTAGATAATATGCATGCAAAGAGCTGGGTACTAGGTGGGCTCTCAATGAGTGTTATGTGCTTCAATCAAGTTCTCGTAAATATTTGTTGTATGACCTGACTATCTCCCTGAGAGTGATTTTTCCTTGGCTGCATTTGACTGCATTCTCCCTGTGTTCTAGTAACTCAGATTCTTGATGCCAAAGCAGTGCAAGTATTTATAAAGTCCTCAGGCATTTTAAACTTTGAAATTCTCCGGGCTGTGATAGGAGCAAACTACAAATGGCACATGGAAGCATAATTCATAAAGTTTTAACATGATCCCGTTAAAACGTCCAAGCTTCAATATAACTGTCATCTTTCGTACATCATTCAATCTGTTTTCATCTCCCTGAAAGCATTGCACAGTTGCTCGGGATTGATCTCACAAATTGCTTTTGGGAAACTAGTCCCAAGATCCTGTGCCCTCAGCCCTGCCTTCTATCATTCCAAGAAACATCGTTCTGATGAGACAACCAGAAACTCAATTATCTGCTTTTGGTATGTATGAAACTGCACAGTGACCACATCACAGTGTGTAGCTACAGAGAGGGCTTGGGCTCGTGTATCTGGTCATTTTTACTTTTGGAGACATCTATCCTCCCTACTTGCTGGAATGAACAATAGTGATGAGTGAATTGTGGCAAAGAGCCTCTCTAGAGCGGGCGTGGAGGCACCTTTCTTTCAGTTCCACAACTGTGCTTCAGGCCAGGGGATCGCAAGTAAGTTGATTAACAACAAAAGTTCAAGCTGCACTTGCTGGAAGCTAGGAAAACCAGGGCCTGCCCGCCCTCCCTCCCTCTTATGTTTCCACTGATTACAATGAGATTATTTTAGTTATTTAATTTTAAAAATCAAACAGCAACGAAAAGCAGTCTTCCAGGTGTCCTTCGGGGAGCCAGCAGTGGTTAGGTGAGTGAGCGCAGGGCATATCTATAATTCAACTCCGGAATATTTCTCTTAATAATTAATCGAGCGACACAAAAGGAGGCCCAATGAGGCCCTCGAACAAAGCTGCCACCTGCGGACTACAGTGGCCGCCTCGGTGCCAACTGACCCGCCCTAGGTCGGATTTTCTTCAGCAGTCCGGGCGGGTGCCACCAGGGCTTGGCCCGTCAGGGGCAGACAGGAGAGGTGCGGAGCCTCGGTCACCACCTGAGCTGGCTGTGTGCATTCAGTTCGCACTTCCCACCGCTCTCCTTTCTTTGGAGGTGTTTGTGGGAATCGCAGATCTACATCCACGCTCTGGGGCATTTCACGCAGCTAATAAGCGACCATCCCCGCGTGAGGACCCTGCAGTGGGCGCACTCGCCTGCTTACCGGGCTAGCACGGTCTTTGTTGTTTCAATCAGGTGGGTGGTGTTGGCGATCCGACCACTACGGACAGACGGAGACCCCCAGGGAGAGAGCTCCCGAGGGCCAACCTGGCCTGGTCCTATTTATCTTTTTGTAGCAACAGGTGCTCGGAGCCCCCCACGGCTCCTCCCGAAGCCCCCCGCCCCCGAGCTGGACTTGCAACCGGCTCAAGCCCTCCTCCCGCCCGGACCAGTGACTCCCGCGCCCAGCCCTTAGCTTGGGCCCGAGTCTAATTTCTGAACCGCACCCTCCTCTGGGTGGGACACAAACAAAGTCCATTTCCTCTGCGTCCCGGAGGGTCGACCGCGCGATTTGAGGCGGACAAACTCTGCAAGGGAGGGGGAGACCAAGGGGTCTGGGCACGCCCGGGGGCCCCGCCGGAGATGCACCCAGGTCCCCAACCCCACAAACCTGTTATAGGGGTGAGGCTGCCAGGGGAGCTGAGAAACAGCGGGACAGGGAGAGAAGACGCCCAGGAGCACCCTGTTGTCAAGGCTGGACCTCCCGTAGAGGTCACCTTCCCCCCCCAACCTCTCTTGGGGCTCCGGCTCTGCTGTCGGGAACCACATTTCTGCTCCAAAGGACATCTCTCCCTCCCGGCATGAGCTCCTCGCCGCGGGGACGACAGCCAGGGGCTTCTCGGACGGTTCTCGGTCCCGCCCCAGCCTCGGCACCTGGGGGCCTGGCCGGGGGGCGGACAGCCTCCGCGTCGTGACTGCGCCCCGCGCGGGAGGCGCCCCCGGGACCCGCGTGGACGCCACGCCCCCGGCGGCCCTGGCCCCGCCCGCCGCGCGCTCCCGCCCGCCCGGGAGGCGTGTGCTGCGGCCGCGCCGGAGAGGCAGCGAGCGATGTTGGAGGAGGGATTCCGGCTTAACAAGTGATCGCTGCTGTCTAGGATTTTGTTCTTTCTCCGGGGAACCTTGACTTCCTTCCCCAGTCGAGCCCTCCTGCGCCGAACTCCAGAGCAACCAGGAGTCTCGGGGGGCGGGGGTCTTCCCTGGGGCAGCCCTGATCCCCACACCTGGGCTCCAGCCGCGAGGACTCTGGGGCCCCCTGGCCGGGCAACAGAACTTGTTCCGAGGATATTTTGGAGCCTCCACCTGCCACACAGGCGTGATTCCTGCCCCCCCCCCCCCCCCCCCCCCCCAGATCATCCTTCCCCTCCTCCAGCTGTTGCAGCTCGAAGGGACAAATCAAAACCAGCCGGGGGATTGTCTTTATTTTTCTTTTGCGCCCCTCCCGGGAGCGGTAAGTATGATGCCTCTCTGGTGTCTCTCCCCTTTTCCTCCTTGGGCCGGTGAGAAGCAGTGGGCATTTGAGGGACGAATAATATCGGGAATGTGACAGAAGGACATGAATGGAAGGCGGTTAAAAATAAACCAGGAGGTGGGAGAAGGGAGGTGCAGATGCTGCGCGGCGCTCCGGGGGGCCACCAGTTGTTATTTTCTCCACCCCGGGGACGGGGCCGGGGTGCGTGCGCCTCGCCGACCGTGCGGAGCGGGAACCCGGGGCTGGAGGCGAGGGCGCGATTAAAGATGTCGTTTCCCAGCGAGGTGGGGTTTCGGTTGAGCATCGTTTTGGCTCATCGCAGACTCACCGGTTCCCTTCCTCTGGGAACAGCTGGTGGACGGGTGTGAATCGCTGCCTCTCCCAGCGTTTGGATTTGCGAGCATTTTCTGAGCATTTGAGCTGCACGCAGGGGCTGTATAAATGGCGTGCGCCGAAGTGCCTCTTTCTCACGGTTGTTAGCCCTCCTGGCTCTCAGTCTCTCTCCCGCTCCCTCTCTCTCCCTGATAAGGCTCAGGTACCACCCTGAGACAGTTGTGGAAATCAGCCCTGAGAAATGGAAACAGCCTTGCTGGCGGGGGTGGGAGGAGGAGGGAGCGGTGCCTGGCTGTGGCTTGGGGGGACAGGCACGGGGAGGTGGGCAGTCTGCAAAATCCTGTTAGTTTGTCGGTGCTAAAGAGGAACGGAAATGTCCCTGCAAAGTGTCCCTCTTAAAGGCTCCTGGGAGTTGGCTTGAATAGATTCTCCGAACGTGAATATCTTGAGAAGGGACAGAGATTTTTAAACCAGTCTGATTTGTTGGGTGGGAGGATTCCCCCCCCCCTTTTTGTTATTTTATTTTTTCCTTTCCTCCCCTTTCCCCTCCTCCTTTCTCTCTCTCTCACTCCCCCCTCTCTCTCTTTTCCTTTTCTTTAAGATTAGGGATAGTAAGGTAGCTGGTAGCCAATTAAAAGGAAGGTAATTTGCTTTTCATAGGCTGGGGAGTTGGATAAACTCAAACCAGCAAACCTAAATAAAAAAAATAAGAGATTATTTGGTGTAGAGCAAGCACAGGGCAGATCTAGGTCTCCTGTAGAGTTGATGGTGAATTAGAAGACCCTCTAGTTCATGACCTTCTGGGAGCCAGTTGGATGGCAGAGGGGTGTACGTACTGTACAAATTAACAGGCACTTTGGTTCCACGGGGGCTTTATTTAAATGGTGTATTTTAACTGCTTTGAGGGAGTTGGGGAAGTAACTGAGCAAACTCTCAAGCTGTTTGGCCTGCGAAAGAATTTAAAGGATGCCAGCCTGACCGTCCACAGTGAAAGAAGAGGCTTAGAGACCTCCTGAGGGTAAACATTTCTGAGCGTGAGATGATGCTGGGAGTCAGGCAAAGGAAGAGGAGTGCCATTTGAGACACCGTCACAGGTGTATTTTCTGGGTTTTGTGTCCCAACCTCTTACCTAGGAGAATGTATATGATAGGGAAGGAATATATTTTTGCCAGTTCCTTGCTCGTCACTTCATAAAATTCAGTGTGTTTAAGCTTCCGGGCTGACACGATTTAGCAAGAAGCAAGCAGCAGGTGGTCAAGAGCTGGATCCTGTTAATGGCTCTAGAAAACCATTTCTCTTCTGCGCCCCAAGTGCTTCCAGTAATAGAATCTAGTAGATGCCCTGAATTCTGTCATTTTCCTCCCCGGTTCTCTGGGCCACTCTTCTGCATTTTTGGAAGTCCTGTTGGATAGAGTGAATGTCAGAAGCAAGAGTAGACAGAAGACTAGGGCAGGAGCTTTTATGGGTCCTGGTGGAGGAGATTAACTAGCAGGACCTAGGGAAAGCTAAACTAAGGAAGAAGAAAGGCCAGGAACACCAAGTGACAGTGAGGACAGAGCAGGCTGCTAGGAAGATGTGGTCAGGAAGTGGGAGATTGGAAATGCAGGTGGGCAGAGAAAGGGAGGGAGGGAGTTTTGGGGGATGGGAGCTGTGGATTACGTGAAAGGGGGGGATATGATAGGCTGAAAACCAAGTCCACACACACTGGGATTTAAAACATAAGGAGATCGCCCCTTGAGAAGAGTGTAGGAGGAAGCATTGAGATGCACATGGAGGAACTGCAAGGAGAGAAAATGACTATTAGAGAAGTGGAAACTGGGATTGGCTTCTAGGCTGTGGGTGGTAGGGCATGTTCTGAATCTGGGGAACAGAAAACCGTAGCAGGGACAAGCTTCAGGGAGTCAGGAAGTACCCACTTAATCCAGGCCGCTGGTGAGTCTCCAAATGCCCTAGATGCCCTCCCATTCTCTCCTTCCCCTACTCCAGACAGTGGCATAAGGACATACACATTTGGGGGTGGGTAGGTAGATACTAAAAGCTTAGATTGCTACCAGCGTTTATTGACACTCTTTCTGTACAAGCCAATGTGTTATTCTATCAACATCCACTATCTCATTTAATCCTTACAAAGGGGGGGGGAAGGGGAGGACGCAATATCTACAGTTTGTAGACGAGGTGACTGAAGCTTGTTCAAGTGCCGGGGCCTGGATTAAAGGAAACTGTCTTTTCCGACTTCTCTGATCCTGAACCAGGATAGAGCTGGGTGGAAGGACAGTAAATTCAGAAATATTTTATGAGTGGAAGTTTTAAAAAAAATGCCTTAACATCAATGCAGGATGGAAACAGCTGTAAAGGGACAGCATTATTATTGTGGAATGATGAGAGTGACAAGAAAATAGACCGAGCTGAAATAATATCCAAAGAAGAAGGAAAGAAGGCTGTTCAGTGAGAAGGGGACTTAACAGCCTGCCCCACACGCCCTGGAAATTTATGGCTGCCTGGTGCGTCCTGTGGTTTGACTGAGGACAAGAGAAAGGAGTATATGTGGAGGAGATGCTCGGTTTGCGTGTTATGATTTGAGTCTTTTATTTTTCTTCCATGCTTGTTTTCCTTACTTCTCCAGGTGAAGTGCTTCTTCTGCATGGTTTTAGCTGAAGGATGCTCTGCATTCTCTTGATTTCTATGGAGACCTCCGAGCTGGGTTCGCCCCTGCTGACACCTCATCTTGCACCTTCTCTACCTCCCAAGGTCTCTTCCTCTGTCGATGGCTTGGCATTGCCCCTGGGTCCAGGGAGCCTGTGATGAACTTAAGGGGGGAGAGCCTGGAGCGTCGCCCCGATAGGCCTGAGCGGCAATGGCTGGACATACTTCAAGTCTTGTGTTGACGTGGGTCAAGCAGTCACTGGAAGGCAAGCGCCGAGACTAAAGGCTTATTTGTGTTTTATTTAAATCTGATGGACGGAGCTTTGGACAGTTTCCATGGCAGAAACCTCTGTTCCATTTTCTGGGCGCAACTGCTGGCTGTCAGAGACTCGCTGCCTTTGAATCTTGCAGCAGCATCACCAACCGCATCCTAGACGTGTTCCCAGATTGGAGCATCCACCCCCCCAAAACAGGTAGTTTGGGAGACCCCAACCTCATCTGACTTAGGCTTGAGAGCGCTAGGCTGCCTGTCTTAAGGAGACCAGCCAAGCCCCGGAGCGCGCCATGCCGAGTCCCCGGGAAGACAGAGCATGGGGCGTGCTGATTTAAAAACAGAAAATGCAAAGTTGGACTGAAAATATCCTCAAGTCTTCCAAGCAATCTGCTTAAGGGTTCCAAACTTACCTTAATTTGGTGAGAGAAGGGGAAAAAAGAAAAAAAAAAAGAAAAAAGAAAAGCTGCCCTGTTTTTCCGTCTTCTCCTACAACTGGAACCAGCCCTTTCCAAGAACCACCACCACCAGCAGCACCATGGAGGTCGCGATGGTGAGTGCGGAGAGCTCAGGGTGCAACAGCCACATGCCTTACGGGTACGCGGCGCAGGCCCGGGCCAGGGAGCGCGAGAGGCTGGCGCACTCCCGGGCCGCCGCCGCCGCCGCCGTGGCAGCGGCCACAGCCGCCGTGGAGGGCGGCGGGGGCTCGGGCGGGGGCTCCCACCACCACCACCACCACCACCACCACCAGGCGCACGGCGCCTGCACCTCGCAGGACCCGCAGAGCGGCCGGCGGAGCCAGAGGCGGCGGCGCGCGCGGCCCGAGCGGAAGAAGGCGCCGCGCCGCCAGAGCAGCTTCCCGCACTGCGCCGACCTCATGCCCAGCGGCTCGGAGGAGAGGATCCTGCGGGAGCTGAGCGAGGAGGGGGAGGAGGAGGAGGAGGAGGAGGCGGAGGAGGACGAGGACGAGGAGGAGGAGGAGGAGGGCAGGTGCTACTGCAGCGAGGACGAGCGCGCCGACGACTCCTACAGCGACCCGCTGCCGCCCGAGGACGCGGGCGGCTATGGCGCCGCGCGCTCCCGCGACTGCTGCGAGCGCGTGGTCATCAACGTCTCCGGCCTCCGCTTCGAGACGCAGATGAAAACGCTGGCCCAGTTCCCCGAGACCCTGCTGGGGGACCCCGAGAAGAGGACTCAGTACTTCGACCCTTTGCGGAACGAGTACTTTTTCGACCGGAACCGGCCCAGCTTTGACGCCATCCTGTATTACTATCAATCCGGGGGCCGCCTGAAGAGGCCCGTCAACGTCCCGTTCGACATCTTCACCGAGGAGGTCAAGTTCTACCAGCTGGGCGACGAGGCCCTGCTCAAGTTCCGGGAGGACGAGGGCTTCGTGCGGGAGGAGGAGGACCGGGCCTTGCCGGAGAACGAGTTCAAGAAGCAGATCTGGCTTCTCTTCGAGTACCCGGAGAGCTCCAGCCCGGCCCGGGGCATAGCCATCGTCTCGGTCCTGGTCATCTTGATCTCCATCGTCATCTTCTGCCTGGAGACCTTGCCCGAGTTCCGGGACGACAGGGACCTGATCCTGGCCCTGGGCGCGGGCGCGGGCGGGCCCGCGGGGCTGTCCAACGACACCTCGGCGGCGCGCGCGGAGGGCGCGGGGCACACGGTCTTCAACGACCCCTTCTTCATCGTGGAGACGGTCTGCATCGTCTGGTTCTCCTTCGAGTTCGCCGTGCGCTGCTTCGCCTGCCCCAGCCAGGCGCTCTTCTTCAAGAACATCATGAACATCATCGACATCGTGTCCATCCTGCCTTATTTCATCACGCTGGGCACGGACCTGGCGCAGCAGCAGCAGGGCGGCGGCCCGCAGCCGCCGCCGCAGCAGCAGCAGCAGCAGGCCATGTCCTTCGCCATCCTCAGGATCATCCGCCTGGTGCGGGTGTTCCGCATCTTCAAGCTGTCGCGGCACTCGAAGGGCCTGCAGATCCTGGGCCACACGCTGCGCGCCAGCATGCGGGAGCTGGGCCTGCTCATCTTCTTCCTCTTCATCGGGGTCATCCTCTTCTCCAGCGCCGTGTACTTCGCGGAGGCGGATGAGCCCACCACCCACTTCCAGAGCATCCCGGACGCGTTTTGGTGGGCTGTGGTGACCATGACGACCGTGGGCTACGGGGACATGAAGCCCATCACCGTGGGGGGCAAGATCGTGGGGTCCCTGTGCGCCATCGCGGGCGTCCTGACCATCGCCCTGCCCGTGCCCGTGATCGTCTCTAACTTTAACTACTTCTACCACCGAGAGACCGAGAGCGAGGAGCAGACGCAGCTGGCGCAGGGCGCAGTCAGCTGTCCCTACCTCCCTTCCACCCTGCTGAAGAAGTTTCGGAGCTCCACCGCCTCCTCCCTGGGAGACAAGTCAGAGTACCTGGAGATGGAGGAGGGAGTGAAGGAGTCCCTCTGTGCCAAGGAGAAGTGTCCGGGGAAGGGGGGCGACGGCGAGGCGGAGAAGAACAGCTGTTCCAACGCCAAGGCCGTGGAGACCGACGTGTGAGGGCCCAGCTCCGCCCGCCGCGCGCGCGCCCCCGGCCCGGCCTCTCCGGAGCCGCGTTCGGGCGGAGAGAGTGCGGCTGGGCCGGGGAGACGTGCAGATGAAGCCCGCGCGCCCGCTACGACGCCATTCAAGGCTTATACGTGGCAGAATTGTTACAAGCTGGGATTACCTATCAAATAAAGGATACATCTTGGAGAAGGGGGAGGCTTACATAGGAGCAGATTAATCTTTATATTTTTTATTAGAATGCAAGAATTTTGCACATTAACTGGAAAGGATGTTAAAAGTGAAGATGATGTTGTGGGGAGAGCGTGTGTGTTTGTGTGTGCGTGTGTGCCGCGTGCGTGTGTGCGTGTGTGTGTGTGTGTAAGTAAATTGTCAACGTTTTTTAGTAATCGTGCAGTGATGGGAAAAGTTGGCATTTTGAAGTATTTACTATGTAAGAACTAATGAATCTGAAAAGTCATTTATCAGTGCTTTAATAGCATCTCATGTCTTTGGATTCCATAGATGTTTTTTAAAAATTGTTAAGAATTACTGTGTAGAAAAAAAAAAAAAAAGTGAATTATTTAATAGAATATAGGTCACGATTTTATCTTGGATTTAATTAAAGTTTATTTTTAACTGGAAATTAACTTTTAAAAAGGCTGCAGGGGCCTTTAGAAATTGATTATATTTTATTATTAATTTTGGGAAGATATGAGAGCAAATGCCTAACAATATGGGAGAAATGACATCTGAGAAAATGTAACAAGTTTTGTTCACAGATACCAGGATTGGATTTTTTTTTTTTTTTTTTTTTTCCTTTGCACTACTTTCTATGCTGGAGATTGAGAGAGACTTCATACTGTGAATGTTTACTAATGTAACAGTTCAATGACAATCATTGGAACAATAATTTCTTAGTCCTATTTTATTGTGCTCTTCTTTTCTTTGTGTGAGACTAAGTGCCACGCAGATAACAGCACAGATTCCCTTCTCTTTTTAAATCTCAATAACTGATCTATCTGCAAAGGGGCTATGACGTTGAATTTAGCAATTGAATCTTTTGAAATCGGTCTGTTACAATGATGCTTCTGAAACCATCCTATTTTTAAATATTCTCCTGCCTTCAAATCCAGAATAATTTAACCAAAGCTAATGCATGCACTGAAAGAGTTCTTGAAGAAATAAGATGCCCAGCTGCTACCGTGATTATGGCTTAAGAGCTTTCTATTAAATGTGCAACATAAATGATAGATCTATTAAATTTATTTCTTTGTGCAGCTACATACGAGCAGAGTGTGGGGATTCACCTCAGAATTTGGTATTCTATTTGCTAAAAGTGGTATAAGAGGGAATTGTGTCAAAACATTTGGTTTTGACATCACGTGACATCCTTATTATATTAAAGGCATTTATGACACATGTAAGCGTTTAACTCTAGAATGTGAGGTAACAGCCAGTGATTGGACTTGCGATATGAACTTATGATGAGATAAAGGTTAGCAAACTCAGAATACATGTAATAGGCCTATTCTCTCCAGTGTTTCTTCGACTTCTTTTCTTTATAAAATGGTTGTCCTGAGGTTTGGGCAAAAGACACTATGTAGGTTATCTCAGTACATAACAAACTTTGACAACTGTGAACTTTGAAAAAAAAAAAAAATAAATAAAAGACCTAGAATAACTTTTCTTAAGCTTCTCAATCCCAGGCCATCCTTTGATAATAATATAAAATTTCCCTCTCTTTTAATGATATTTGAAATTCAGAGTCAATCCAATGTTAGGTTTAAAGGCCAAGCTACTTCCTCCCCCCATTTCGCCCCCACCACTGATAGAGAAACACCTCTTGAGAACACCTTTGGAGAGAGAAAAGCAGCAAGCAGAGATGTTGATTGAATGTGTGGACCCAAGGTCTCTGGTGGGCAACAGAGAGCGACAAAACAGACGTGCCATCTTGTAACAAGACTTCAGAGATGGCATTATCATATACTTTGGATTTAGAAGCAAAGACGTAATGAGCCTTAGACCAGCCCTACGGGTCTGTTTAGGTTGGCCACCATTCGTTTGGAAAAGTCACCCTGTTAAACTCTGCACCCCAGTTTCCTCAGTAGTGAAGAAGAGGGCACATACAGCATCTGTTACATCAGTTGTTATGGGAAAGCAAATGATAACATGTGAAAACTCTCTGAAGTAAGTTCCATATAAACGCCTGATATTATGTCTAAATTGCTTAATCATCCTCTAGGAGATAAGAGATGGAGAACCCGTGAGTTACATCTGCTTTATTAGGATGTTGGGAAAATCATGGGTGATTTCTTTAATTTTGGGCTCCTTACAAGAACTTGATTTGCAGACACACAAGATAGCCTATCATTAAATAACGGCTACAGTTTCTTTTGGAGGAAGATTTCAGGCATGTCATGGCAGAATGGTTTGGCTATGTTTGGAATGGAAAGCATATTGTATATCAGTGTTTTTACAACACCTTTTTAGGGTTTTTTTTTTTCCAAATGTTTTCTTTTTTTATTTTTTTATTCCTTGACCAGAAATTGAACCGTGACCTACTGGTTCATGGGTTGACACTCAACCACTGTGCCACACTGGCTGGGCTACAACACCTTTTTGAATCAGAAAAGTTATATTGCATTTAATTGACATGTGTTAGAATTAATAATTCTGAGAATCCTGGAAATAGAGTCATTTGGGGATCCTGGGATTTTCCTTTACATGGTTTTCTTTAGGGTAAAAGAGTCAAGAAGTGACAGTCATGGGCTTTCAAACGGTTATCACTAACTGTCTTTTCCTGCAAGATGCAGTAATTTTAGGATGTCTGGATCTTGAGTCCACCCTGAGAAAGAAACATTTAAGCTCTCAAGACGTACAGGGGCCCTTCTGTGCAGAACACAGAATGTGTGAAGGTAGTTATGGATTTATAGCATTTTTCCAAGTCAAAGCTAGGCAAAATGAATCAGCACTGTTTGTGACAATTTTATACTGAGAAATGTGCTTCCAGGGGCTCTTTGTAACTAATTTAGGCAACTTCATCTTCTTAGAGGCCACCATACACGTTTGGTTGTACGGTAAAAGAGAAGCGACCCATTTAGAGGTTTGAATTCCTGGGATCCTTCAGTTGCTTTCCAGATGGTAATAAATGTTACCAAAAGTACAATACTTGAGAGTCATCTTAATCAGAATCTTTTCAAGGGTGGATGCAGTGTTCTCTCTTGCAATTGCTTGAAAAGGAAACAGTTACGGAGAAGAGGGGAGGGCTAAATATTCCTTTAGTTTCTGTGAAAGGGAGCTTGTGGATGCCAGAGGAACGACAGCTGGCCTGGGAGCCCAGGGCTGGCTCGTAGACCACGGGCACATCATTCCGTCTCCTTATTTCTCAGTTTTTGTTTGTTTAGTGTAAAATCATTGGGCTACATTTTCGCTTGATTCCTTCTAGCACCAAAATCCTGTGGAGTCGAAGGAAGTATCAGACTAGCTTGATATTCTCTTAAGTACCCCTCAAGTCATACTGGCCTTGATTTTAGACTTAAGTAATAAGAACAAATAGTTTTAAAGCCTTACCATTAGGTGACATGCAGCACCGGGAGTTTAGGACTGAGATTTTAGGATGTAAACTAAACTGAGTGAACAGGATGTACTTTGAAGCTATTTATTCTAACAACTTCTAAAGGAAAGGGATTCACTTAATAAAAAAAATATAACTGCTCAGTCTCCAGTTGGATCCAAATGCTGAAAGTTGGTAAGTAAACATTTTGATTCCTGGCTTTGTGATAGTACAGCCTTGTCAGTAAACAGAGTGTCCCGACCTGTGCTGGAAAACTCATTTCATGCTCAGACACATGCAGTATTTCACAGTGCTGCTGCTCTCCTTGTCAGATTTGTTTTGTTAAACCGGATCGCTGAAGCTTTGTGAAACAGCTTTTCATTAAGAATGAGTTGAAATAGAATCCGATATATGAATAAGAAACATCTAAGTTATCTATTTCTTTTTTTCATTTTTAAGAATGTCCACATAAACCAGCGGGAAATTGTTTTTAATTGCACCGGAATCATAAACATTAGTACCCCCACAGCCCAAGAGAATCAGAAATGATGTTCTCCATTGTTGATTTTCAGGACTGTGATGCGTCTTCAGCACTAACATTGCAGCCGTTTCTAGGTAAAGTGGGAGATGATGCTTAAGTTTGGTTTACATTTTATTAAATGAACATGTGATATGCTCCTGTGCAGGGTGCAGAGTATAACATCCCTGTTTATATGTTTGTTTGTTTTTTATTGATACAGTTTAGAATGATTACGGGTTGTCATTCAGTGACAATGGGGCCTGTTCCAGGAAATCTTCCTGACCCAAAAGTCATTCTGAATTCTGCAAGGGACATTTGGTGTGGACAAAAAGGTACCTCTTGGTTTTCGTGCCTGCAAAGAAACTTAACTAAGCACAGGGTCTTCCAGACCAATGTCACTACTACAGGTTAGAAAATAATCCTACTTTCCAGTATGGAGATCAGGATTCCTGTGTGAAAGAAGGTTGATCTGAAGTGGTTTGTGTTCAAGATTGAAGAGCTGTTTTTGCAGTATTTGGGAATATGTACTTCTGAAATGTAAAATAAGATTAGGACTGTGATAGGAGTTTTATTTCTGACTTGGTTTTCTGTTTCCATAGCAGTCCCAATTCCTTACAGTATCTTCATAAAAAAGTATGCTAATACATATAAGACCATATGGCCCAATTTGAGGTTCAGAAAATATGGTTGGTTTATTTATGGGTAAATAAATTAATCCCAAGGCGTGAGTTGGGTGCTTTGAAGAACATAGCATATATTTAATGAGCTGTGGCTCTAAGTGAGACTCTAGCACCCCATTTCAGACAGGCGGGTAATACTAAGTGGGAATGGAATAGGAATAGATGTATAGAGCAAATAATGTGCTAAGGAAGGTGTCTCGCTGTTGCCTAGGAAAGAGCATTTCCACATTTACCGATCACAGTGTTGTTGACATACAGTTAACATTCTTTACCCATTTGCTGTTACTGGTATCTTGGGAGGAGGGTTTGTATCCAGAGTAGCAGGAGTGAAATGATTTGGTAGTTGATCCACAGTCAACTTTTGCTTCCTGACCTGCAAATTATTTGCTGTGTAGATAGATTTCCCACAACTGGTTTCTCATCTCAGGTTGGCTTAATTCAGGCTCAGGACTGTGGTCTCCCACAGTTCAGAAAATTCAGCATTATAAAAAGAAAACAACAGAGTACAAAGCAACAACAAATCCCCTAAAACTAGAAAGCCAAGCAAAACCTAATGGGGAAGCCAAATCTGTTGCTCAAACCAATATGTCATGTACATCAGGAGGAAATATGAAGGATTTAGGGGCAGCCTTTGTCACGGCTTCTCACCGTTAGTGGAGATAACCGAGAGGTGACTGTTGTGAATGACATAAAGCACAAATAATTTACTGAATGAACACATGTTAACATTTTCCGTGAAAATGATAGAAATGCCAATTTACCTTATCATTGGTCTGAACAGTAATTATTAGAAATAACTAATAAATATGGGAAATATGCTTATTTTTTTCCAGTTATTGGCATTATGTGGACATGCACTTGGTTTTCTTGTTGTTTTTTAAATTCTGTAGACCAGGGGCATACTTTCATAGTCAGAGAGCAGGAAGGCATTTTTATCCACAGCTGCTTAAGCTATCGGCTATTGAGGGGTCAGTCATGTCTTCAGTCACTCAGGGCAGTTAAATAGCCCCTGTTGATGTCGACTAGAGCTGTGCCAATGCTGAGTCAAAGAATTACATTTGTTTTAAAAATAAATAGATTAATATTATATATCCATATGTTTATGTCAGATGTTTCATATTCTGCCTTTATTACAGCAAAAGAGAGAGAAGCAAAATGAATAGTCTGAGGCACTGAAAGGGGCTTCTTGAAGTGTAGAGAAAGTGTGTAATTCCCATGTGTGTAGGAGAGGTGGTGAGACTGAAGGATTGAAAAACATTTCTTTGCACTCTAAATTGGCCTTTTGTATCACATTGCCACAGTGTCATTAGGGCTAAGCTCTGAAACATGCCATGGTATAAGGAAATAATGGAGTTTCGTTCCCAGGAAGGGTTAATTTTTATGTTTTATGGGATATTGCCACGTGTTTATTTTATTTTCCGTGGGCATCATTCCTGTTATATAAAGGATGCCTATAGCACGGCAACTAGACTACCTGGCTCCATACATCTATTTTGTGCTCTCTAAAAATAGACTTACTCGAAATCATTATCTTTCTTCATTTTTGTTGTAGCTGTTGTTTGGTACGACTTCCTTAATTCTTCTAGGCTCAACTCCAGCAGTCAAAAGTCTCAAGTTAGTGTTGGTTTTCTTTATGATGAATGTTCCAATATCGCTCAGCTGCACATACAAAACTATAAAATAATTGAAAAACCCCTTATCTCTTGGAGACCAGGGCTGTGTTATCCCAAGGCTCTCAGGAATGGGGGCTCCAGTAGTTAGCACGGCGGATGCAGGCTGTGCTCTTTATAAACTTAACTCGCCGATGCCTGCGTAGATTGGTGGTTCCCCTGGAGAACACTGATGGTGTTGATAGCACCTGAGCGAGTCTGCTTTCCTCCAGTGGGTAGGGATCGTGATCCAAATGAGGCTTCCATTTGCCATCAGACAGGGCAGGAAATAATTAATGAAGCTCCCACTGGACCGAGATCTGTCAAGAGGTGGTGGCATCTCTAGGGAGTGCAGCGTGATTCATGCTTATTTGTTTATCTGTCATTCCTCGTTCATGCCATTGTCGGCATTCCTGTTGGGAGGCGGATTTTAGTTTTTGGGTGATTTACCTAATAGCAAAGTGGCTTTGATAAGGAGCTAGACGCTATAAGTTCCACGCTATCTTTTTTTTTTTTAATCCTCAACTGAGGATATGTTTCCATTGGTTTTAGAGAAAGAGAAAGGAAGAGAGAGAGAGACAGAGAGGGAGGGAGAAACATCCATGTGAGAAGGAAGCATGGTTTGGTTGCCTCCTGCATGCAGCCAGGGATTGATCTGCAACTTACTTATGTGCTCTGACCGGCTACCCAAACCCGCAACCCTTTGGCGCACGGGGCGGCGCTCTAACCAACCGAGCCACCCAGCCAGGGCTCCACACTGTCTTATTAGCTTGAAGAGCATCTCTAGTTCAGTATTTTAAGAGATTTAATTAATATGAGATTTGGAGATTGTGATCTATATCTAGAGCCTTTTATTTGGGGGATGATTCATCCCGTAAATAATGATTAATTTATTCACGTTTTTTGAGAGGATAATGAAATCTCTTTGTGTGGATTTTTCTCTTTTTGTTTTCCTGGCTTTCCCACATTATATTTAAATTGGTGGATTATATTTAAATTGGTGGATATAAATGTTTTATCTTTCAGCAAACCAAGTGAAAAGCTTGGTCACCAATGGACTAGGGGATGACACGATTGTTTGACGATCTGTTTTCCCACCTTTCCTGTTAAGCAGTTCAGGAGCTGATTTCAGTATATGAAAAATGACACAGGGACGTGCATCTACACCATATGGGAATCTTGATTCAGAGAAGGAATATTAAGAGTAGGTTTTCCTTCTGGGTTCCTGGACATATTCTCAGAGTTCTTGACTTCTTTCCTCCAGATATGATCCAATGAATGAGAAGCTAGTAAACTGCTTTTTTTTTTTTGCTGGAGTAGCAACAGGATATATGTAGGATCAGAGCTAATTGGGGGGTAGGGTGTGGGAGGGAGGTTGGCAAAGGGTGAAGTCATTAATTTGATTGTGGAATTAGCTAGACCAGTCTAAAAACTACTTCATTTGAAAATGCTGTTAGTTTTTGTTAATCCGGGGAATCCTGGAAAGTAAATTGATCACTTCGTATTGGTACCGAAATTAGTAGGCATGTGTACGTGTATGTCCCAGTATCTACTGCCCTTTGCTCTTAGTCTTTGAGAGCACTCAACACACAAAACCGTTGAACTGTTGCTGAGGGTTGAAGCTGTGCGTCGTATTAAGGATAAAACTCACCTCTCCCTTCAGGAGCAAGGGATTCTCTCACAGCCTTCCAGGATTAGCTCTTGGGCACCTCACTGCATCCCCTTTCCTTATTCTAATGAGGTCTTAAAACTAAGACACAGTTAAGCAACCAGTTGTAGCCCCTGGAGTGAATGTCACTCACTCGGAGCTGAACGGTGTGTTTATGTTGGTTGTTGCCAGCGCGCAGTTCTTAGAGGAATGGAGAAACCATGAAATCTGTGTCGCATAATTAGAACTCCTTGCTGCCTTCCTTGCTGATTCAGCTCCTGCTGCTCATCCAGAGTAGAGGTGTCACTTCACTACTCGCATCCACACACTCCGCAGGCTCCCAGGCGCTGTGGGAAACAGTGGGGAAAGGAGGGTTAGATCGGGTAGAACAGGCATGAAGCAACATCCAGTATTTTAAGGTGTGAATCATCTTGTGACACCAGACTATTTTTACTCGCCCGAGGGACTGATTTGATTCTGTGGAAGGGGGAGGCTCTGTTTAGAAATCACCCTTTCCTTTTTGTTTGTCTGCGCTATCACCGTTGGAGATCAGTCGCGCATGGGATAAGTCTTGCCGTGGTTGCTAAAATAAGCTAAAAATTACATGTTGGAAACGTTTTTTTCATTTCGGTTATGAAATGCTGGAGTTGTGTCATAAGGTTTGCAAGAGGGACTAGAAAGTCACTTGACTTTTAAAAATGTTGCTGCACCCCTGGAAGGGTTTGGAATTGAAATCCAAGTAGAAGATTCTAATATGCGTTCTGACCAAATATAAGGTGTTCAAAGGCCTGCGTGTTAGTTTCCATTTTTAGTCTTTCCCCTCAGTTATTAAGCCTGTTGCTTCTTATTTTTAACTGCAGAGACAGACATGTGAACTGCATGGCACCCCCACCTCCCTTCATCCCGCTGGGCTCACCTTTGCTTAATTCCGCAAAAGCCCAGCTCGGGAAGGCCTCTGCCGGTCCAGGTTCACAGATTTCTCAGGGAGACCTTTGTGTGTGTGTGATCCAGGTAGATGTCTTCCCATTTTTGAAATCAGGTCATGACAGCGCATACCCCGGAAGCTGCTACAGAGTCACCTGCAGTGTGCCTCTATTTTGTTCTGTTGTGATGCTAGGTATTTTCTGCCTATTACTGAACAGCTGGGGTTTTAGAAACAGCTGGATGATGAGTTGCATATTTTCCATTTTTCACGCAGATGCTTTATTGCTGTGTAGAAACAACCCCTGTGGAATGAGCTGGGAGTATAATAGCAAGAATCTTGCTCGGGTGCAACTGCTGTTATTAGGAATTTAATCAAGAAAATTAAGGGCAAACAGTTTTGACTATTGTGCGCTTTACAAACATGTTGCTAGACACAGCACACTCATTTCCATTCCTAGGCAGAGCAGCTGGTTTACCAACTTGGAAAAGGCCTCTTAGGATATGCTTTGGCTGTGACATTTATTTGCTTAAGGGGCGATGTCTGCACGTGATGAGACATCACCTGAGTTTTCCATTCACTGCTGGCAAGAGGAGCGACTCAGCAGGCAGCCTCCAGCCCTCTCACTCACCACGGGCTATTTTTAGGCCGGTCCCTTTGTGACTAACTTCAACCCTGACTAGAGGGGTTGAAATTCAAAGACAGAACAATGTTTTATTGGGACGATTTGCAGGTTGATAGAATTGCTTGGTATTGTGAAAGGGACACATTTAATTTAGGTTCTGTTTTGTTCAGTCCTCGCCAGGGCTAAAATTAGAATCAAAGGGGAGCATGGGCTTCTTTTCCATCAACAGTTATTTTTCAACAGATGTTTGTTAAGCTCACGCTAGGTGACCGGGCTGTGCCTGTGTTTTTCTAATCTCGAAATGTGCGAACACTTCAGAGAATCACACTCCATGTAGAAGGGTTTTTGAGTTACGGAAAGATTCATCTTTCTAAATAGCAGATTCTTATTCATTATTACTATTACCTTTCCCTTTTTTTTTCCTCTCCCCAATCTATAGGTGTGGCTGGGTCTAGTTTCTCCTGGGAAAGTGAACTGCCAGGCTATCATGCTTTAGTGATACTTTTAATAAATCCTACCCCGTGTTCTGTAATGTACTTCATTTTCTGAATAGCTTCTGTATAAACTGCATAACAAATGGGACCAAATTCAACTTGACAACTCAATTTTTGGTATGATTCTTGTATGAGCAATAACCGTAGTCAGTGCTTTCAAATAGTATGTGATTCAGTTATAACAGAGAGAGGGGGAGAGAGAGGCAGATTTGACTGAAACTAATAAACATCCATGAGACAGTAAACAATACTCATATTTTTTATTCCAACGTAGGCTTTTTACGGGACCATGGTTCTTCTGCCACCACGAAAACATTTTTTTTTTTTTTTAAAGAAACCCATTTGTATCTTTCTCCTTGGGAAAGGTTTGAGTGCCATTGATGATACATTTTTTTGACTAAGTAAAGTACTGAGTTTCTTTCTTGGATATATTTTAAATGGGTTGTTCTTTTGGGGAGACACTTCTACTTAGGCAAGCCGGATGAAATTGTGGCAGTTACCTGGCTAAGTCAGGGAGCTGAGGCAGAGGCCGGACATCTCTCTGAGGTGCCTTCTGTCCGTCTTGATCAGATCCCATAGGCGTTTGCTCAGGTTTCCATTTGCTTGCACCACGGTGTCTGAGTCCTTTCTCTTGGCGCCCAGGCTCTCACATCTGAAATGTTGTTGTAGTCACATTGGCAGCTCTCTTCACCTGGTTTTAACTTCTCAAGAACAACTCGGACTTCTATGAAATGGATCTTAAGGACTGTTTGTTTCTGAGTGTTTCGGAACATACATTAGAGACCCCAGCTTTTAGTCTTCATTCAAGCCAAACAACAATTATCTTTAATTGAAGCCACTTCTCCTTGAAGCCAAAATAATGGGCTGAGTCAGTGAAGAAGAACAAAAGCCAAGCTGGCTGCCTGGCACCATGAGGCCCTTCATTCAATTCTGCTTCATCAAAGCCATTAGTATCAAACATCCTGGATTCTCTCTAAATCTGGGGAGTTTTCAGCGGCAATCTGTTCTGTCAGAGAAATACCTTTAATTGTAAAACCATTATCTTGTGGCATTTTAAAAGTTTTTAGTTTAGCAAACTGCAACTATTCCTGTGCCTTAGAAATGGGACATTCTGCATAGTAAATGAAAACGAAACTATTATGTGATTTTTTAAAAACCAAGATGATTTTTTTCTTCGCAATTTTTTATGAAAGTATTTGCAAATTTTGAGAATGTATATTTTAGCTTAAATGAGCAGATACATAGTTAATATTTGAAGATTTTTAGGCAAGTAGCTGAATTGCTCCTTATTATAGTATGAAGGAGGAAATAAGTTACTTTTTTTTTTTTTTACACATTGGAAATTGGAGATAGAAGGACATATATTTATTTACAGTTTCTGAAAGAGGCTGAGGGTAATGGATGCCAAAACATTTCATATGATTCATTCAGAAGTCCTTTAATGGGAGCCAAGTGCATTTAAAATACATCAGATTGTTCTATACTTAACTAGATGGTATAATTTAGAAATGTGATATTATATTAAGTGGATTACATTTCTGAGATTTAAATAGATTTGTATTACACAATATTACCTCTATTTAGAACCTTTTTTTTTTTTTTTTTTAAAAAAAAAACACACCACAAACTAAATAGCTCAACAGCCTGTGTGTGAATGTTCTTATAATAGAGTTTGACAATTTGAAAGCCTATCTCCCTGGAAAAGCAGTATGTTTTCAGAAAAAATGGTCTCTTTATGTACACATTTGAATATATATTATCCTAACTATTGTTAACTCTTATTTTTAGATCTTGATCTTATTATTTGGCTCTAGGTTTCACTTTTTCTAGTATCAGATGGATAGGTTCTATGGCATTAAATAATCCTTAGTTATTTATTTCTATTAGAATAAAACTTTTCCTTAAAAATACAAGGGACTAATAATTTGCATAGATTGACCCCCAGAGAATTAGCACACAAACGGACATTTCTCTTTTCATTGCTCATGTAGAGCAGTTTCTCAGTAATCATGTTTCTCTGCTTTTTAAAATTTCAAACTCACATTATTTCACTAAGTGTTTATTGCAGACTGGTCATGCTATTTATCAAAACCCAACTGTTTGCCATGGAGAAGTAAACCTCTTAGTCATCCTAGAATAATATTAAAAACATCTTGTAGTAACACTCTCACCAGAAAGATGGTTCCATGGCAGCTACTCAGAGGCAGCTCCAAGGGATTTCATGGAAAGTACAGACAACTTAAGCAATTCAATTTCATTTTAAAAAGTCCAGATTCTTGAATATTGCCATATCTCCACTCTTTTAAGTCACATTAGTTGCCAGATGTTAATTATCAGTGTATGGTCAAACAGCAAATTGTGTTTGCTCTTAAATAAAATATTTTTATTTTAATATTGACACTTTTGTTGCCCCTACGAGCAAGTTCTAATTATGGGCAATTTTTGGTTTTCTAACAGATAATAAGAGCAAGAAGTTCATAGATTTAATCATGAATAAGCAAAATCATAATTTCTGTCATCACCAAGCTAATATCATCACATATTAATAATGTGTTAATTTCTAGGGAAGCCTAGGTGGGGAATTTAGGTTGTGTGCTTTGCAGCCAGCTACCAGTTAGTAGGTGTCACTGTCCATCATTACCAGTAAATACTTAAACATATTTGTGCTGAAAGCTTATTTTTTGTGTTTTTCATTTCTTTCTCAGATTCCCTGGGAAGAGTGTTTAGTCTTATTTAAGGCAATTGTTATTTTTTAGGAGAGTGTATCCAATCCATTGTTGAAATGGAGATCATGAGACAACAGAGTGCTTGGGAGAAGCAGTTGTCCGTTTCTGTAACCTTGGCCCATTAGGTGGTTGGCGTCCAAATCAAGATTGGATAAAGGGACTAATGTGTGCTGCTTACCTGTGTGAAGTGTTCTAAAGGAGACTCATACACAGCTGAGAAAAGGTTCTTCATTCGTATTCATGCTAGTGGCAGATAAGCTTCATGTTTAGCCCGACCTGTGCTACTTAATGGCACTGGGAACTCAAGGAGTTGTGGCGTGCTCCACTGTTCAGCAATTTGGAAGAGGCTCTGGGAGCATTTGAATTGTGCCCTTAGATTGATGAGGCCAACCAAATTACTTACTCATTGCTTTTGTGGATGTTGTACAGGTGCTTTTATATGTGTATATTTTAAAAAGCACTGTTAACGTGTGTTTATGCCATGCTGGTGTTTCAGAGTTTAGTAATATGATCACATGTATCCATAATGGCATGTGGTCATAAAGAAAACAGTTGTTGTAATTAAGGCTGGAGGAGTTATTTTAAACATTTTTTTACTAAAAGATTATCCTATTATGTTCTCAACATATAAAATAGAGAAAACGGGCCAGGGGTAGGGGGTAGGGAGGTGATTTGTTATCCTAACTCTAATTCACTTTTCCCTAAGCATCTTTATCCTACCTCATATTAATTAGAACATATTTTTATCTGTGTTGTGTTTTCCCCTGAACATAATATTACCACCTTTTTCTTAGTTTTTGGGGCATAGTTTTTTTATTTTGATTATTTTGGCCATGATTTTGTATATGCACTACATTCTATTGAATCAATTTGCACGGATTTTTTGTTCTTTCCAGTCTGATGGATATTTTTCTAGGTTGCTTTATTTTTTTCATTATAAATAAAACTGTGATAAATATCTTGATGAATAAATATTTAAAAACTATTTTTAAAGCTAGTTTCCCAGAGAAAGTTGTTTGTTTTTAAATAAAAGGATTTTAATTTTAAATGATATTGCAGTCTTTTCCAATATAATGTCATATTATTAGTAATGAATCTAGCAGGGCAAGAAATAAATTTTGAAACGAATTCATTTGCTGTTCTCTGCAGTTTAACAAGCATGAATCATTTAACTGTTATCAATAATGTAATGGCTATATGTTGACTTTAGCTTTGCCTATTCGTATAGCAACTTGTTTTAGATAATAAACGTTGCTTGAGCAGCTCATGACAAAGTGGTTTGCGTTAGCTCTCTGCTCTCCTGTTTTATTTAAGCAGACTCCCCCTGGACCTTTTCATCTGGCTCATGGTCATCAGGTTAATTATCTCTCTCTCTCCAAGTCTCATCTGAAGGACCTACCTTCAGCTCTCTAATCTTTCTTAACTCTGCCATCATATGCCCTTCATTTGCCCACAGACAACATACTGTCCCCAACTACCTAATTTCTCTTTGGCTTTTTAAGGGTTTCATGGTAATTTCATCAGAGGATATTTAATACCAGGACACAGGTTTTCCCTTCAGTTCCATTTCCCCTCTTCTTCTTCTTGATTCTCTTATCCCTTCCATTTCTTTTCTTCTCATTTTTTTTCTGATTGAATATCTAGGTTTTCACCCACTTGATGTTTCGATGCTGATCTCACCTACTTGAAATTAGGAAACCCTTTAGGAGCGCCCAGAACTGTTACGATCAAAGCTTAGCAGCCTGTTTCCCAGTAAGACGCTGAGCTGCATGGGCTACTGAGTTTTACAGAGAATAAATCTTGTATCCTTGTGGCAGTTGTCTGTGAAGGTAAATATAATTGCTGATATGAGACCAGTCTTCAGGTGACGCAGTGTCTCTAGAACTTTGAGTTTTAGCATTTCTGGATTCTGTTTCTAGTTCTGACACTGAGATTGGCTTCAGATTTTATAGCTCTATTTTCTTTCTCTATGCTTTAGACTCAGTTTCCCCCTGGATCTGATGAAACCAGACTCAGGAAAGGTAGATAAATTCCCTTTGGAATCTGTAGAGTGCTTAAAAGTTTGAGTTACAAATTGGTTTACATGTTATCATATGCAGGGTGTCCCCAAAACATGTATACACACTTTAACAGCTGATAGCTCAATTGATGTTTCTTTCTTTTGAGCCAGACTAAGCTTTGAACAAAGGAAATTCATCCTAAAATGCTACTGGAACTTTAAAAATGAAGTTGAAGTACAAACACTGACTTTATAATTTTTCAAAGTGTGTATACATTTTTGGGGGACACAGGCTGTCCTCCTCCAAAATGTATACACTATTTTGACAGCTGATAACTCCACTTAATTTTCACTCCTTTTCAGGTTTAACTGATTTGAAATAATGGGTGAAGCCAGACTAAGCTTTGAACAAAGAAAATTTACCCACTAGACTTTTTTATGGGGGTACATAAAAGATAATGTTTACGGTACAAAACCAGCAACAGCTGACAAATTGAGGGTGCACAAATACCAAACAAAATGATTCTTGATGTTCACGATTCCAGTGCTTCGTGTTATCAGCAGGGCCTGGACCAGAAAGGCCATCACTTTGAAAACAGGCATCGACAAAAAAAAATTATTCATTTCTGTAGATTCTTTTAAGTTTTGAAAATGAACTGCATGTTAATAAACACTGATTTTATAATCATTCAAAGTGTGTATACATTTTTGGGGACACCTTATGTATCAATGATCATTTTCCATGTATCAAGCCGCTCCAAAATTTAGTGTCTTAAAATAATAGACAATTATTAGGTATAATTTTGTAAGTTGACAAATTGTGTTGGATTCAGCTGGATGGTTTTTATTAAGGTGTCACCAGAGCTCACATTTGATCCCAGATGGCCTCCAACGCATGCCTGGAAGTTGATAGGGGCGATCAATCCATGCATCTCCAGCATCTAGTAGGACAGCATGTGCCTCTTCACATGGCAACTGGGTTCCAAAAGCAGCCAAAGAGGGCAAATATGATGTAAGCTCTTCTCAAACCTCTGCTTGCATCTCGTGTGCTAATGTCCCATTAGCCAAACAAGTCTGCTATAGGGCAAGCCCAGATTCAAGGAGTAGATAAACAGTTCACTTTTTGAACTTTTTGATTAGAGGACCTATGAAATATTTGTGGCTATTATTTCAGTTGGCAACAGCATGTGATCATATTTCTTTTGATAATCAACGTACCCCAGAACAAATATTTTAGAGATAGCCGTCCCTGTCTATGGAAGGAATGCATGAAAAATAAGAATATTTTAATTTAGCCTACTTTTCAAACTCTTGTGCCTAGTACACTTTGAAACATTTATGGGCTCCGGATTATATGTGCTTGTGAAGTTAGTAGTTCATAAAAAGTGCTTTAAAGTTATTTTGATCTCTGTTAAGTTTTTTAAAAAGTTCCTTCCTGAGAAAATGATAAGCTCCAAGAGTTAAAGGATTGATTACTTCTTTTGGTATTTTCTTCCAATCTAGTGGTCTACTCATAGTGCGATTGACTAATCTGCAGGCTCCCCTGGCTAAACATAGATGAGAATTTCACATTAAGCATGAATTACATCAGTTTGTTATGTTAGCGTGTGACTCAGTGCTTTTGTAGCAGTTAATACAATTATTTGAAAAAAAAAATCTTTGTTTTAATGTGAGCTACTTCTTTGTGCCTTGAATTTTATGCCGAGAACATTGCTTTCTATTGTGAATTTAAAGCTTATCTTCTGTGAGATTCTATTAGAAATTGCAAGCCCAGCCCTGGCCGGTGTGGCTCAGTTGGTTGCGCGTTGTCTCATGCACCATGAAGTCGCTGGTTTGATTCTAGGTCAGGGCACTTGGCCGGGTTTTGGGCTGGATCCCCAGTAGGGGGTGTGCAGGAGGCAGCCAATTGGTGCTTCTCTCTCATCAGTGTTTCTATCTCTCTCTTCCTCTCCCTTCCCATCTCTCTAAAAAACCAATTAAGAAAAATAAATTTTAAGAGAAGAAAGTGCATGCCTAACTTTGAATCTTTTATACGTGATACATGGGAATTTCATCAATCAGTAGGTCAATTCTAGTCCACTGCCAGTGAAACATCTGGTATTGAAATGTGCTCAATTTGATAGCTGTTGAGTGCAGTATCAGTCTTGTAACAACTCTTCAAGTGATTTCAGAGCTTCCATATTGGCTGATTACTGACATCAATAATAGTTATGCTGAACTTGGTGCTTCTCTTGCCATAGTCATAGATGTCTTATGGTCATAGGACAATGAAGCTGATATTTTTTCTAATGTACCTGTGAGAAAATGACTCAAGAATTACTATGCTGTTTCCCCTCCTTAGGGTATAAAAAAATGTCTTTCTAAATACATTTGATAGTCTTATCTCTTAAAAATCATTAAATAATATTTTAAGGATTTTGGAAAGCATAATTGGTGCAGCAGAGAAATCCATTTATTTAGAAAAGTTCTCACCACTATGCTTAGTCATACTATAATAGTTGCTTAATTCTCTCCCTTTCTGTGGTTGTAGAGACATGTATATGGTAGTATCTTTTACCCTTTGGTTCAAAAGTCTAAATTCTTCCCATCTATAAAAGATTTTTGCATGCTTCCTTTACCATGTTTAAATTTCATACCTGAAAATTGCCTTTTCATTTCCCAATAGCTATTAGACAGCAAAGTGAGTGCTTTGGGTGACATTAGGATTCTTTAGTAAGTAAAGACACTTTTTTTTCTGTGGATACCTCTAGCAGTTACATTTCTTGTAGCAATCACTTCTCCATGCAAATCAGGCAACAGAGCCCTTATAGTGTGCTGTGGGTGCATAGAGATTAAATTTTGAATAATGACAATACTATGTAGCGGTTTCTAAGTATTTCTTTACCAGAAAGTACGCATATATACTGCTTGGCATGAATGGCTTCATTTCATACTCCATTTTCAAGGATTTCTAGGGGAAAACCACAAAGTAGAAGTGTGTATTTAATGAGGGAAGACAGTAGTAGTCAAAAGGTACTTCCTAAATTCACTGTGTATTCTTTTTAAAAAATTTGGTTAAATTTATTGGCGTGACATTGTTTAATAAAATTACATAGCTTTCAAATGTACAATTCTGTAATACCTCATCCATATATTGCATTGTGTGCTCACCACCCAAAGTCAAGGCTCCTTCTATCACCATATTATTTGGCCCCTTTACTTTTTTCTCCCCCCTCAGCCCCCTTTTCTTTCAGAACATTTATTTAGCTTTTTATAAAGAAACACATGGTGTCCTTACAGGTCATTTCTTGTGTGTTCTTTGCCCAATGATATGGTTGCTAATATTAAAAAGTCAAAGAAAAAAAAAAGTCAGGAAAGAGAAGTGTCATGGACCAGGACTGAAGGGTCTAGAAGAATCTGCAATATGGAATATTTGTTAAAAACAATTGGGCAGGCTGAGACTTCTCTTCTCTCTCCTTTGCTTGTGTTGATGGTACTTTCAGACAACTCTTCATATCACTGTAAAAGGTGAAAAGTCACATTCCAGAAGCGAGAGTGCACCAAGAAGCTGTTTCCTTGGACCCCTTATTGCTGCACTGCACTTACTTGCATCAGCTGTCCTGTCCATGATGTCTTTTATGTCTCCACCGTTTCCCTTTGGATGCGGAGACCACAGAATATTCCTCCACATCCACTTACCCAGCGGTTGTAAAGTAGCTGAACTGATAAGTGAAGCTCTGAGGAGACAGGCCCTGCCATGCAAATCCAACTCATTGATCCTTAAATGGTAAATTAAAAATGCTTGCTAATTTATCTTGGAAAAGATGGCAAGATCAGACCCATACCCTATTTTTTTTTCTATGTTTAATTTTTTCTTTTAAAATCATCTCTATTGAGGTTTAAGCTTTGTACAACAATCAGTATCTACTTAAAATGTACAAGTTAACAAATTTTGACAAATGTGTACACCCATGAATCTGATACTACAGTCAAGATCCCTGACTCCAGCAGCCTATGAAACCTGCATTTTGTCACTATAGATTAGTTTGCAATTTCTAGAATTCTATATAAATGGAACCATACACGATCACCTCTTTTGTTTCTGGCACTTAAGCTCAGCATAATGTTTCCGATTCATGCGTGTTGTTCCATGTGTCACTAGTTGGTCGCTTATTATTCCTGAGTACCCTTTTATTGTATGGATATACCACATTCAGTTTACTCATTCACATCCTGGTGGACATTTAGATTTTATACACCCTGTTTTGATGGTTTTCACCAAATCTTGGTTTTAGTGCCACCTGCTAATTGTGTCATGTCCTTAAACTTAAATTTCATTCATCTTTTGTCATTTACTCTACTAGTTGGATAGAAACTTTCCCTGTACACTGCAAGAAACCAATATATCATTAAAAGTTTTTACAGGATATGTGCAATTACTTAGTGGTTTAAAAAAATTTAGTTCTTAATGATTCCTTTCCCAAAGGAAATTGCTTCCAATCAAGAATGGGTAATTTTTTTCTCCAGAGGTGACTTTTATCTCTGGGCCGTTTTGTCACTCTGATGGCAGCTGTGATGAGGATTTCTGGAGAAATCCACGCTGACATATAAGCAGACCAGCAGCCTGCTGACAGAGCACTTCCTTGGTTCAAAGAAATAGTGCATGACATTTAGAGGGATTTCATTGATAAAAGTGGATCAACGACATATAGAATTTCCTGTGTTTCCCATCTGAAATTTAAGCTTTTTGAGACTCATTTTTTTCAAAGTGACGATCATCTGAGCCAGAAGCTGCAAACTTATGAAGACTGATTTTCCCCCTGCCAACCTTAGCATACCTACTGAAGTTAGGAGCAGTGTGAGTTTAGGGAGCCTGTTTTTTTTTCTGTGTGTTTGTTTGTTTGTTTTTAAATCTTTCTTTTAAATCTCCAGACTTAGCCTCCTAAATCTACTATTAATGTCTGAATATCGTCCCACTTTTAGTTCTCTGGGGTCCTCGGTGTTTCTGTCCTCTCTCCACACTCTCCCCAGTTTCCTTTCTTCATTTTCCACCTGCATTTACGTCTCTCTCTTTTCCTTCCTTCTCCCCTTCAGCCACAAGGATTCTTTAGGGAAGGACTGGGCACCGCAAGAGAAATGGTTTCAGCTCTGCTTTGACCGTCTTGCCTATGAGATTTTGCTTCCCTAACACAGAAATCTCAATGATGCTGCTGGAGTGAGTTCTGTACCCTAGACCCTGGCAGAGCTCCTAGAACTGGTCGCAGTGGGATTCCTGTTTTAGAAGCTGCCTGTAGCATCGTTCAGTGCTTCCCTAAAAGAATTTTGGCCAAATGCATCTCCTCAAAATGTGTCGCCAAGGTATTTGTCCACTTCACCAGTGTAAAGATTATGTATATAAAAATACAAGTGTATGTGTGTAAGTATACACATGAATGTATGTTTACCCACACATAGGTTGATTTATAAACAACTAGCTAAGCGTCCAAGGCACCTTCTTCTTCTACCCCCAAAGCATTTCCTCCCTCCTACTCATAGCTGCTGCGACTGCACTGATTGTGTGAGGCTCCTGGGAGCCTTTCTCATTCCACCTCATGTTCAACTGATTACAGGACTCTAGCTTAGTCGTGATAATATTCCAATTTAGGCAGTTCTAACTGTGCGTCCCAGTGTAGACCGGAACCCTGGTGAACCAGTTGGCTAAGTGGGTAGGTGAGTGGGGCAGTGGGGAGGAAGGGAAAAGAGGCACTGATAGGCTGGATGGGTTGTCTTTGAGCACAAATAAAAGAAAATTGGCATCCATTATTTGATTTACAATCATATTAGCAGTGGCTTTTACAGTAGAGAGAAAATAGACTTGGCTAGCGGACAGTTAAGGGTCTTATAAAATGGCTATAATTTGATAAGTGTTACTGATCTTAAGTTTTAAAAACACCACTAATGGCACCATGCGCTCTTAGTCTCCAACCAGTATTTAGCGAGCCCATACCTTTCTCATATGCAGAATCCTTTGCTGTGTCAGGGACACATTCTTGACTTCAGTGGGTACTCATGTCAAAGTCTTTGACATTTATTTATTAATGTATTTTTCAAAAAAATCTTAGAGAGTACCCCTAGGCACTTATTTAGGAGCCAATAAATATTTGATGTGGTGGAGATACATACACATTAATGAGACGTTCATTCTCACCCTCGAGCTTACAGTCTTGTGAGAGAGACAGACAAGGGAACAAATGATGATAGTCGTGAAACACGCTAATAGGAGCACATACCCAGTGTCATGGAATCTTTAATTCCCTGTTTACTCGGCATTTCTCTTACACCGGACCTTCTGGGCAGCTCATGGGAGGAGCAAAACTCACCCTGTCAGCTGAACCCATTCCATTGTTTATGGGAAAACCCACCACTTTTGATCTTACGATTATTTTTATTTTAAACTCTTGCTAATATGTATTTAACTGTAGTTTTAATATTATTTAAATTGAAATATTTGTTAATTTTATTTTGTAACTTTTTTTGAAATAATGTTTCCTATTGGACAGAAATATTTTATATTCGACATTTAGAGAGATGCTGGGAGAAATCGATTAGAATTGAGTGAAAGCAGGGATATTCTCACATCTGATAACATATTCTTTGCAGATTATTCTAAAATTGGATATTGGAATTTACAATTGGGGGTGTGTCTATCTTTGTTAATCCCCATAATTTCTTCACTAACTTGATAATTCACCAGAGATACAGCTTTGGTTATTTCTCAGCCTCTGTCTCTTGCAACAATGGAATTTCACTTATGGCATTTTGCTCTTCTAGGTAATTGAATTAGAGGAGAAAGCACCTAATCCATTGCTGTTCTCTCCCTCTCTCTCTCCCCCTCCCTCCTTCTTGCCCTCCCTCCCCCCATCTCTCTCCCCCTTCCTCCCTCTCTCCCTCTCTCTCTCTCCCTCTCAGTCACACACACAGATGGAAGAGAGGTGGTCTGGTACCTTGTAGACCTTGTAGTGTCTGACAGGCCTGCTGTGGAGTCTGAGAGGGCTGACCTTATATTTCACGAATGTAACATCAGTGTCTCTCTGAATTAAGTCGGAAAAAATGACCTCAGTTCTTCCCGACGATCATTACCTAGTACTGACTAACCTCACCTTGCCTCCCTACCCCACAGTCCCCCACCTGCAGGTTTCAAATTCTGCTTTCTGAAGCAGGTAAGAGGCAGCGATGGACAGAGTCAGTGAAATCAGAGCGTGACACACTAAGACAACACACGCAAGGTGTCTACAGTGGCCCCTAGCACGTAATAAATGCTCAGCGTTTATTTATTATCATGGTTGTTATTTCCGTTGCCCCCGTTTGCTTTAACGTGACTGTCTCCAGTTATGCCAGGTTGAGTAGTTTCAGCGCCTCACCATTCCCCATCGTCATGAGCAGCAGAACAGCTTCACCTTTGGCTGTATACAGTTGACAAGTGTAAGAAGAAAACCTATCTTTTCAACATTTTGTCTCCACAAAATTATCAGCACTGGCGCGTTCCTCCTGGAGGCTCCGGGGAGAACCTGTTGCCTTGTGTTTCGGGCTGGCGGGGCTGCCCGCATCCCTGGGCTCCCCGCATCCCTGGGCTCCCGGGCTCCGGGCCCTTCAGAGCTGCAGTCCGTCACTCCGACCTCCGCTGCGCATCCCCAGCTCTCCTGATTGCGGTGGGCTCATCTGGCTAATCCAGATGGATCACCTCCCCATCTCAAGGCCTTGAACCGCATCACCTCTCCCAAGCGGCCTCAGAAGTCCTGGGAACCAGGACATGAATGCACGTGGGGCCCCTTCTCGTGCCTGACGGAGGCTGCGGGGAAACCACGTGGCTCGCTGGGTAGAGTCACAGCCTCAGATCTCAAGGCCCATTGGGCCACTCATGTTAGAGTCGAGAAGACTAAAACACGGCAGAGAGCATTTACACAACCTGGGACTGAAACCCAGGCTTCGATCCTTACTCAGACGACTTTGCCAGAGTGTTTACCCAGCATTTCTTAAAACCGTGCTCGTTGGCTAATTGATTAGTTTTTGATTAGGAGCCCGTGTTATAAAATTGCAAATAGTAGTTTTAAACTGAACTTGAGGGCACTTTGAAATCTGAAGGCAGTCTGCCCACTTGGACTTCATTTTTGACATACTTACAAAAAGAGCTGGATGCTTCAAAATTAGTTCAGTGACATTTATTTTTAAAAGGGGAAAAAAATACCTGAAGGCTCTTCCAAGAAGCTTATAAAATTTATAACTGTGGCTCCAGTTGAAATCGTGCAGCCCAGAATTCTTCTCCTCCTATGGGTAGAATATAGGATCTTTGTGAATACTCCTTACTCAGGCCACAATTAAGAAAATTCCACACTAAAAAGGTAAACAATTGATTTTTATGGACAGAGAGCATTGTTAGAGCTGAGCTGTGGCTTGTTTTCATAGACTATCTAATGGACTGTTGAGCAAACTCATGGTACCATTTGATTTCCTGCATTTCATCTGTGTAGTGTGCCTTGATGCTATACTCAATCAGAACAGCGTGTTCTTATGTACAATATATGTGGTTTTTATGGAGCTCACCCAAGGAGAAATTAGAAACTGGCTTGTTGCCTCTATTTCATTTTTTACTCTTTTTGCAGTTTGAATTTTTACAGTCTATGGAGGATACATTTGGTCATTTCGATGCTGTTTTATTTTCTGGGTTGCATTTCAGACTATGACCTGAAACATAGACTGCTAATCTTGTCATTCATTCTGACGGGACATGTCTAAATTACCTAACCAAAAAGCAAGGACTCATTAAGCAGGTCTTATGTTCAAAGAACCAAGAGAGGGATATCAAGATGAATTAGACACAACCTTTTACGGCGGGAAAGCCATCAACTTCAGATTCAATTTCGTTCCTATTTCCTTTCTAGCCCTGAGTGAAAGCCAGACTCTGAGCAAATACTTAACTGCTTTGAGACTGTTTCCCTGCTTCCAAAAGCAAATGAGAGCCACCTCACAGGGGTGTTACAGGATTAAATTGAGGTGATGCATGTGAAAACACCAAAGATAGTGCTTGGCGCAGAGCAGGTCCATCGTATGTGTTAGTCTCCAACTTCAAAGAGCTCACCGTCTAGTAGGAAAGATGAGATCTATAAATATCTGTAGGACAAAGCAAAAGTGGTAAGTGGCACGAGAGAGGTCCAGATAAGGAGCTGTTGGAGTTCAGAGAGGAGCTGTGTTATGGGTATCAGAGAGGGCTTCCCGGCGCGTTTTTATGGCATGTTAGCTCGTCCTTAAAAGAGGGAGAGGATTGAGCCAGAGCGATAGGGGCCCTGTGATTTATGAGCCTGTCTCCTGGTGGATCTTCCCATTAGCTGGCTTCCTGTGCCTGTCTATCCAGTGCTTGGGTTTTCTGGTTTTGTCTCTTTTAATCTGACTTCTGGCTATGCTTACATATCATCAAGACTTAATATCCTTCCTTGCAATGGTGCTCTGGGTTCATGCTTTTACACGTCTCAAAGCTGTATATCATTTAAATAGAATAATTATATATTTTTTAAAGAGCAAGTTATTTTCCCCCTTGAAATAACTGATAGTGAGATAGGTCCAATTAATCTCATGTGGTTGGTTTGTAGAGATCTAGGCTGGGTTTGGGGGAAGCCTTTGGTGGGTATTATTCAAGGTGCATGAAATCAAGGTTTTCTTTCAGAGAAAAAAGCAATTGTCAGGTATGTTTTTTTTTAGATGTGTGGTGCTGGAAATCTGTCTCCCACAGTCGCCCACACAGTTGGTTCCATCTGTGCGACCCTGCCTCATAGCCCCTCTTTATAGCAGGATGACCTCCATTGGCCTCTACAGCTCACTGAAGACCAGATTTAGAAAACAGACTCATTCTGCACACTACTGAGCAGCTATTTGGAGGGACTGCCTTCTAGTGACTTACAGCTTGAACTAGATCGAGAGTCCCAAATGTGGCTTTCCTTCCTTATTTACCTGTAAAGTCACACAAGCTTTACCAAATTAGATTCATACTTCTCACCATTCTTGTTAAGGTTTGAGTGACCATATTTTCCGAATCAAAGTTTGGAATTTTTTGCATGACATAGGATCCAATTTGGGAGCCTAATATATCTAATGTATATATACATATTCAGGTATATATACACATACATGTATACACACGTATACAAACTACGTGTGTTTGTGTAGCTCAAACCTAGTTGGTGGCTATACCTTTATTACTAATAAGTGGGCCCTTTGCTCCTCTTTAGATCTTAATTTTTAAAATGTCTAGTATTTTAAATCGCAGCACTGAACTTTTGGCCCCAAAGTGGGTAAATCTTATTAGAGTATAAGGTATTAAGAGTTATTAATTATTAATTGCTGTCAATAAGAGGATGCATTTAGATTTTGGGAACTGTTCAGCTAAGTGGTTGTGTGATTATTTATTCCTAGATCATAATAAAACATACCCAAGGGCTCTATGAATTTTGGTTTGGGGTCAAACAATTGTTTGCTGCTGTGGCTTGGTCCCCCATCCTCGCCTGAGATCACAGCCTCTGAGATCTCGGTGAGGAGAATTCTGAGAGACAACGTCCGCCTCCCCAGGCAGCAGGCATGGCCTTATCTTCTTCCTGTTTTTGTATTTGGGGTCCAAGAAACAGGGGTTCGTGGGGGAAATAAGGAACTCTACCCTTGTTCTCAGGATCAGTTTTTGCTCACCTGCGTGGGCAGAGCATAGGGTTTCTCTGGACACCATGGCTACTCTTAACAGCAGGTTGAAGTTTTGTTTTAGGCTAACTGTCTAGAAGATCAAAGTAAAACTCAACAAAAGATCGGGGCTTTGTGAAATTTCAGAACCCACTTCCTATGTCTTTTGGGAGAGATGGAAACAGAGCTGGACAAGAATATATGAGTCCATATAACCAGGTTTTGACACGTGTGGGGGTGGAAGGGTTGAGTGGTGAGTAAGGACCTTGAATGGTTTTCTTCATTCAGCTGTTGTTTCACCCTGTCTTAAACTCTGTCTGCTTTCTTTAAATATATGGATTTGGATGGTACTGAGTGGTTAGTCCAAGTAAGTGTTGGGAAGTACCCTACTTTTGACTAATTTATTGATACAGTTTTCAGGGAGCAATGCTGTTCTTACTGTGACTCTATAAAGATATCTTTCTCTCTCATCTTTTGTGTATTTACTATAGGTTTTTGCTTTGTGGTTACCATAGGGCTCACATATAATGACTTATATCTGTAACAGCCTATTTTAGGCTGATAACAAGTTAAGTTTGATCCCATTTGAAAGCTCAGCATTTTTACTCTCTTTAAAGACTCGTGTTCATAAATGAGGACAGAGCTCTTCTTAGTATTTGTGAATCATCTTGAGCAGTAAGATCACTCTAAGAACTTTTAACGCTAAACCACCGGGCTGAGGGCATCCAGAGCTTTTATTGTCAAACTTTTAGGGTGAACTGCTTCATTGACAAGGATCATTTTCAAACTCTAGATCTTTTTCTGTACTTTGACTCCAGGCAAATAAATATAAAGTGAATACAGTGTAGGTGTAGCAAAAACTCACTTTGATACAGGCTATTTTGGGGCCCTACCCAAGATTTTAATTTTTCTTTATTTTTTTCAGTTTTATGCCAAAAAGACTTCACTGTACCTCAGTCTCTGCATAGTATGGATCCCAAAGTGATGTAGAAGGAGACCTCCATATGCTGCGTATTTTTGTAGACTATTTTTATAGTCTATAGCAGTTTTCCAAAGGGTCTCATGACTGTTAATAGTTTTTAGTTGAAAAGAGGGATCATTTTTGAAAGATTTAGTTAAACAAAATAGAAGTAGTTTCTTTGTGATAGTATTTCTCATAGCTACAATATGCTCTTGTGTATAGTGAATTTCCAAGAAGATGATATGTGGACTTTCTCACATTTTTAAACATAAACCTCCACCCTATATACCTCTTCTTCTTCTTATTTTTTTTTTCAGAGCATCTCTTGGATTTTTGTTCCACAGAACAGAATTTGGTCAATACTGTTTATAGAATCTAGAAAGAGAATTTAAAAAAAATTATTAAAATTTTTTGACATCTCTCTTGGGTTGGGGCTTCTAAGGGTTTAGATTAGTGTTTCCATAACTTTAATGTGCATGCAGATTTGCTGGGTAGCCTGTTAATATGCAGAATTCCATTCAATTGCTCTCAGTGGGGGCAGTGATTTTGCATTTCTAACAAGCTCCAAGGTGATATTAATGCTGCTGGCCTTTGGAACACACTTTGAATGCTTCAGGGCATTCCCAGGTGCAAAACTTTAAAATGGCTTCTGCTACCTGGAGCCTGTGGGGAGGTGAGCTGGTTAGAGAGGCATTTCGATTGGAAGTTGTAGCTGAGTAAGTAGTTATTTTCCACATCATCTACTTGTATATGAGTTGTACACAATTTATTTTAATTTATAATTTTGCATGGCTATGAGGGACACACACACACACATACACTCACACTCATAGATTTAAAAATAAATAGCAAATAGCTGTGTGCTTTGACAATTGCTGTGTGTGTGTGAAGTATTTATCCATGGCATTTTTGAGATGTCCCCAGTGGGTGAGTTTGGGTCTCTCTCCTGTAAACAATAACTCAATGTTAAATACACATCTAGCATTCTTAGACTGACTCATTTAACCCCTTACCTATCTCAGTACTATTGCACCCAGCCTAGAGCAAAGACTTAACTCACTATATGAAAGTTTGTCAGTGAATCGGAAGAACTTTTGATTGTTTAATCTAAGGCTGAGGTAACAAATAAGGTTCATTTCTTGGGCTAACTCCACTCATTTGTTTTTGATATCTAATGGGATATCTGTAGACAGAACCCAAGGCTATGGTTGTGAGCTTGCTGGGAAAGAGCAACACAGTCTATTGGTGATGTCTGCGCTGGGCATGGGAAGGGAGTTATCCTCCCAGGATAACTAGCTGTGAGCTAGTTAGCTGACATCCCAGGTAAGGCACTAGATGATGCTGACCCCACATAGTCAACAGATGGTTTTTGCACCCTGTGATTTGGTTAGCATCTATTGTCAAGTAATTAAATATTGGCTAAAGCTATTACAAAAATGATTTGCTTCCAATGCCATTTTCTTTTATTTTTTGGAACTAAATTTGCTTTTTAGGCTGTGTACTCAGAGTAACTGGGCCAAGTTTCCAGTGAGTTATCTGGATTGTGCTAAAAATAAACTCAATGTTATTCCTTTAAGCCCCTTCTCGGTGCTTAGATTCATTACTCCTCAAATTCCTTGTGAATGAATTCTTCCTAATAGAGGCCCTGTTATAGAAAATTAAGATTTTTTTTTTTTTTTTTTTTGTAATTAGAAACTCTTATTTGCAAACAATTGATGGAGCCATTAAAAGTCTTCTGTAGGTTAGACATATTTTCTACAGTTCTGATTACAAACATTTCCTTTGCCATTGTGACAGTTAAGCTTTAGTCTAACCCTTGGTCATATCAAAAATTTCAAATTAATTGAATCTGAATCATGATTTTATTATGTTCCTAGAATTGTGTAATAAAGCATTAACAATAATAACAATGAAGGTGCTTCTTTTATGTGTTAGACTCAATTTGTTGGAGCAGAAGAGATTCAATATACCGTGGATACCCAGTGTAAAAAATATATAAATTCAAATTATCCAGTGATCTAAGCTACAATTTTTTAAAGGGTAACATAAAATAGCCTTGGCACTTGTGCGTATTCTTGTGTCTATGTTCTTGTGTTGTTGGTGCTATATATCGTTTGGCTTTGTTTTCTTGTTCCCCGTATAAATCCAAATAAGAGCTTTTCTGACTTGGTATTTAAAAGTCAGGGTGGAAAGCAGGATAAGCTATCTTTCCCCCACTTATGAGTTGTATATGACCTGTCGGGCTACTCGTGTTTCCAGCTCTTCGTAAATTTCGATGGCTGGTTCTGGCTGCCGTAGCAGGTATGTATCATAGCTTATATAATATAAGAACGCAAAGTCTATCATAGCTGTACCACTGTAAATTCAGTGCCTGTTGCTGTATAATTACGATACTGCAATTGAAGAAAATAAAAAAGCCAATTCAAATATGTGTTCAGAATATTGTTTTCTCATTCATGTCTTAGGAAAGATGAGAATGTAGATTATCGGGCAGAAAAAAATGGATAACTTTGTGTCAGAGCTACTTGTAAGCTTGTGCTTATATTCTTGTGTTTGTGTACTTGCTTTCACGTAGCTTTATATAAATCATGTTGTCTAATGCATTGGGGAGAAGAGATCCTAGCATGCTGGATAATCCTCTTTGAGAGCAGGGACCGTGTCTTTTCTATTTCTCTCCCTGCACACCCTGCACTGGGCTCTCTACAGAGCAAGTGTATTGATTGTAGAATCCCCATATCATGTCTCTTTGTCTTTGGGCTGTAAGCAGGCATAAAATCAGACAAAGGCAATAAGAGGGGTCTATTACATGAAATAATTCAAGAGAAAATGTCAATCAAAAGTGATTTATGGAGGGGGGGGTGAGAAAGGATCAAAAACATCAATTTAGTCCAAACAAGTGCTAAGTCAGTTATTGTAATAAAACTCTGGTTATTCGAACCAGCAACCTAGGTATGTGCCCCGACTGGGAATCAAACCCATGACCCTCCAGTGCACAAGAAGAGGTTCCAACCAACTGAGCCATACCAGCTAAGGCCATACTTTTCTTGAGTATGTTTTTTTCCTGTTTCTTGAGTTACTTCTCTAGGTCCACCTTGCTGTTTCTGAGGTAGCACTGAGAATTAGGAATAAAACAGATTACCCACTTATAGAATCTGCTCTGTTACCCAGAAGTCAGTACCATTTGTGAACAAAATGTGAGTTTGGGGCCTTAAAGAGAAACAAAAGAGAGTTTTTGAGTGTCATTATGTAACACATGAAGGTATTTTTCACAGTGCATCTTGATGCCAAGTGGTTTATCATGCATATATAATTGGTGCCTGTGGTCAACCCATAATCTGGCTGTCTTCTGTTTGCTCCAAGAGCATGGTGGGCAAATAACACTAGAATGTGGAACTTTAGCCATGAATCTTAAGTTTGCTAAAGTGCTACTTAAAAACTTTTATTTGTGGTAGATTTGAACCAGTGCTACCACATTAATTGAAACACAAAATTCAGACCATCTTTTCCCAAGGTCAGGTAAAGGCTTTAATGAGTTAAAATATGCTATTTAGGTGGTGGGCACACAGTGCAGTATACAGATCTTGTATCTTGTATCATAGAAATTGACCCCTGAAACCTGTGTAATCTTATTAACCAATGTCAACCCAATAAATTTAATGAAATATGCTTTCTGTTCACCAGTGAGGATTATATATTTTACTTTATGCACAAAATATAGGTAGTAGATATTATGATTGTGTGCTGTCAGATAAAGTCCTGGGCATTTATGGTAAACCTAAATTCGTCTAGTGTAGACTTTTGTTGTTGTTAGTGTCCACGTAAGAAATATGCAAACCTATAAGAATTTTTACGAGTCTATTTGAGCCAAACTGACGACAATTGCCAGGAAGCAAAATCTCAGTGGATTCAGAAAATGCTCTGGAAAATGTCCGTTTTAACCACCTGTTTTGTACATAAGAATCGAAGGAGAAGATGTAAGGGGCTACATGAGAGTCACTGGTGATACATTAATGAAGCAGGAGAAAGTGAAGTGGGGTGGGGGTGCCGTGGGTGGAGATCTCTGGGGACTGGATGTAAAGTAAAAGGAATAGGCACATGCTTACTTTACACTGGTGTGTATAGGATAGTTAACAGTTAACAATTAACACGGTAACACTAACCTTGAGGGGTTCTGTGGTCCCCTGCTCCAGGGGGTGATGGTGCCCTGAGGGATCTGGAAAAAGGAAATTACCCTGACATTCCAAAGGTATGTTATCCTAGATACAAAAAACAATAGAGAAGTTCAGTTGAGGTAAAGACTGACCTCTGTCAGGGGAGATACTGGCCTAGGGCATGACCACCTGCCATGACTCACTTTTCACTAGAAGGTTTTAATTTCAGACCATCCTATGTGGTTACTTTCTGTTTCTGAGTTTGTAAGGTAGCCATGCAGGTCTCCCCTGGGCTTGTCAGGTTTAGTATGTGGCCCCTTTTCATTCACACCAGCTACCAAATCCCATTTTGTGGGCTGAAAATCACTATACTGGGAGACTTTATTAATTTGTTCCAAGTCGGTGAGCAGATCCATGTTAGTAAAAATTAGTTCTGAAAACTGTACTTGGAACAAGCTGCTCTTCAAGGCAACAGTGTATGACTATCAACTTATTAAAAATAATTAACATATAATAGCGCTTGTTAAAGGCCAAACACTATGTAAAGCACTTTATATGCATTGTGTCATTTCTAAGAACAACATCATGAGTAATCTATTATTATTATATGCATTTTCCTGAAGACTCTACACTGAGCTTCAGAACTTGGCCAAGGTCATGTGGATGGTGATATGATCTCAATTATTCTGCCTCCAGGGTCCTTGCTCCTAACCAATATATTAATTCTCCAGTTTCTCCAATATATTAATTCAGAGCCAGCCAGAAATTTAGATGTTCTGAACATAACCAAAAGTCTTTATTTCAGCTGTGTAGTGTTATCAGAGAAAATGGGGGGGCCTCTTCCCCACTGGGTGCTGCTGGGGGTGGAGTCCTTATGACATCTCGAGAAAGAAAATTTTCTGAGACTCACACAGAAGAACGAGTGGTTTTTATTTGCGTGGAATTAAATCCCTGTGTTTCTAGAGTCCCATTTCCCTTAGTCCAGTCATAGAAGAAGTGTAGCTGGGGTTTCAGTAAAGCTAGACACAGAGCCAGGGCCCAGAGTTTCCTTTCTGTGTTGGAGGCTGGCCCAGTACAGCATCAGGCCAGCTGCAGCCCAAGAGTCCATCGTGTGTGGGGTCTGCATGGCCTGGGCCATGTGGGTGGATGCAGGGGAGCAGGAACAGAAGAGCCCCACAGCCCAGAGGCACAGGAGTCCCAAGAGAGCGAACTTCTTTTAGAAAATCTTCCCGAGCTTGCAGTGGCCACACCCATTCTGGCCAATGATCTTTGTTCCCACGTGTGACTGACAGACAAGCACCTTTCTTATGTCACCCCAACTTTACTGGGCATGTGTCCATTTTCCCTTTGCCCAGTCCCCTTCCCCAGTGTTTTGCAGGGGACATGCCTAAGATGTCTGGCCTTGCCTTTGCTTCTTTCCTGTCATTCATAGCTAGTTTAATTACCACAGTATCAGTAGGATTTAGTTCTTTCATAAGTTGATACATGGGCTATAAAGTACAAAATATTGCATCTATTAATTTATGTTAGATTAGACAATTTTTAAATTGCTTTTAAGTCCTAAAAGTCAATGAATTAGTAAAAACAGTTTAGTTGAAACTGTTTTCTCTTGGGACATGTTTCAAAACACTTTTCAAATAGAGAAGCAAATTCAGCTCCATATTTAATTCATATCCAAATTTATCTTTTAAAAGCAATACCTAATTATCGCTCCAAATGAGCTTATGGAACATATATTTAAAAGGAGCAGATACTGCCTTTTGAAAATGTTTTATATCTTCCCCTAAAAGAATCCAGAAAACCAGTGAATACCTCAATGAAATCTGTGTCGTCCCCCCCCCCCCCCCTTTTTCTTGTACAAGCAGAGTGCTTTGGTGGCAAAATGAGCTTAATTAATTTGAGAAAACATGCTACAGCACATTTACTGAGATGCTATCAGATGTAATTAAAACAAAATTTCTCTTGTCAAAATAAATGAATAAATTTGGTGAGCTATTTTCCTCTATTTTGCAGATTTGTTCCACTTTATTACTAATTCTTAAAGTCCACAAAGGGTCTCTAGTCATCACTGTGCTTAGTTAAATTCTGCAGTTATTGCATTGTCATGAAAGGGGCATAAAAGTCAGAAGGGTGTATCAGGCCAAATGGGTGAGGTGAGAGCGCATGTCTGCAAGTGCTTTAAATAAGCAGGTTTATTTACAACGGCCAAGATCTGGAAACAGCCCAAGTGCCTATCAGTAGATGAGTGGATAAAAAAGCTGTGCTGTTTTATGTAGCATGGAGACAGAAAAATGAAACATCCATCGACCTACCTTCATGGATCCTGTATTCTAGCAGTATATTGGAAAATGTATTTAAATAATTAAAGTAGAATGTAAAGCAATATTTGTCGAAAAAAATTCAGACAAGTTTTTTGGGAGGTTAGAGTAAGAAGTGTTTGCCTCTGGCTGTGGGCATCAGGGTGGCATCCCAGACCCTGGGTGATAGGTAGGTTTTGAATACATGATTATGGAAGAACATAGGCTGAGGGGATTATAACAAAGATTCAGAGGTGCGAAACCATGCCTAGGTTTGTGTGACATCATATTTCTCCCTTTGGCTGGAGAAAAGTTATAGGAAAAGGTATAGACTGGAATGTAGAGCTTGAACTTAGAAGACCTTTGATGTCAGGTTAGGCATTTTCTTTTTTTTTTTGTAAGACAGTTGGCAGGGATAAGGAGAGGCTATTATTAAATAGGAGAGGGACATTATCACTTTTGTGCTTCAAAAAAAGGATTTGAACCCTGAAGTAAAATGCAATAGTAGGGCGGGAATTTAGAATTGTGCAGACTGGAGAAAAGCCATTGCAATAGTCCAAGCAAAAAGCATCTAAGCTCTGAAATAGAGTAGTGATATAGGAATGAAAAGGTGGTGGGGTAGGTGAGAGGGCTATTGGGGAACAGACTTGAAAAGATTCTGCACATGGCCCTGACTGGTGCTGTTAAGTGGTTAGAGCATCTACCTGCACATGGAAAGGTGTCGGGTTTGATTCCTGGTCAAGGGCACGAGCTCCAGCCCTGTCAGGGCACGTGCAGGAGGCAGCAAATCCATGCGTCTCTCTCACATCGATGTTTCTCTCCCTCTCTTCCTTCCCCTCCCATTCACTCTCTCTAAAAATCAATGGAAAAAATATCCTCAAGTGAGGATTAACAAAAAACAAAAAAAAGATTTTGCCTATGGTTCATTGGGACAGATGGACAAGTGGCCAATTATAATTCCAGATTTAAATATGGATTTTTAGGAGCATGTTTATACCATTGGCTGGAAGAGAAAGAAGGGGAAAGGATAACATCTGAGAAGGAAGGTAGTGAATCTCTTATGAACATATTTGAGTTTGAGGTGCCAGGGAATATGTAGGTGGGATCTTCAATTAGCAGTTCTAAGGGCAGTGTTTGGAGTCCAGTAATGTGGATGCAAAAGATCTTATTAAATACCATTTTAGAATCTTGAAATAGAAAAATAGCATATTAGGTTTTCCTAACCCAGAATCATCTTGTTGAAAGTTAGGACCCACTTCTTAATATGGAGGAGGTAGCTGTTGAATTGAAACATCCTCATTACAGTGAAGTCAGGGAAAGAAAATGTTAATAAGCAGGCAAAGCATCTCCAAATTGTAAAAGGTTTAAAAGCATCTGGGCCTATTAGAATACAACAATGGCAACGATAGCCACTGTATACTAATATTACCATTATGAATACTTCTGTTAATAATATTCAGGGCTATCAATAACACTTGTTGAGTTCGCATGTAGTACCTCACTGTGCTCTATGTGTATCATGGCCTCTCTCATTATTTTCTGGTTTCATTATTTCCTGGTTGAAAACTTGGTCTAAGGGCTTAGCATACTGAATATCAATTTCTTCATCTTTAAAACAGAGATGATACTGAAACCCTCTCATAAAGTTGTGAAAAATAAAATTCAACAATATGTTGAATCACAGTAGCTTCTCGTTAAATGTGTCAAAGCCATCAAGCCGTAGGATGCTTTAGGTTGAAATTATTTGAGGTTGAACTTTTTATGAGGCCTTTACTATGGTCTTTCAGTTTTCACTCATACCAATATTACCAGCCTTCATGAGCGCAGGCCCAGTGCAGTGATGTCTCATGAGTTCAGAGGTGATATTCTAGAACTGTATCTCTCTGGTCATCCCAGTGTTAGCCTGACCCCGGGATGAGATGGCCAAAAAGATACAGACAGTGCAAAAAATCCTTCAACTAGAAGAAGAGATTCTTTTAAAAGATGTGTGGGTTTAAAACTGTGTTTCAAGGGAGACACTAACTATTTATGTTTAAGCTTATAATGTGAGCATGAGCGTTAGGAAACACGATAAAACAAACCTGGTGAAAACCCCAAATCGTATATTCTGAAGTTCCATTTAAGCATCTCTTTGTTCAATCACATCCTACTAGTAAACGCCCTAGTGTTTGGGGGAAGTGGGAACACTGCTGAATATCTGCAGTATGATTAAAAAAGTCACTTTAGGCCCGAGGAACAGGAAGGTGAGCGAATGCACACAGCCCACAAGTGCTCAAGTAGAGATGTCAGACATCACGCAAGCGGCAAGGACTGGCTGCTGCGTCAGCTCCCTGGAAGCTGCGGCCTGGGGTTAGGCCTGATGGGCGGCGGTTCAGGGAGCGTGAAGAACTCAAAGGGGGTTCAGATGCAGGGGAGGACCCGTAAACTGGGCATGAGGAAGCGTTGCACGTTCCGGGGGGACTGAGATGCCTGGATCACAGGGCACGTGGAAGTAAGTGGTAGAAATACAGTAAGTACTTCAGATATAGCCCTGTATTCAGTCCCATCTGTGCCTCCCGTTGCAGGCCCACTGATATCGTCTTAGTTCAGACACTATTTGCTCCAAAAGCCAACATTATATAAGAGTATAAAGATTATACACTCCAAAGCTGACACTATCTCAGAGACTGTAAATGGCTATCTTTCCTTCTGACATTCCTAAACCCAGCATTGATTAAGATTGGGTCTGTGTCCCCACTAGTGCCTAACGTGGAGTGTGGGTAGATAGCTTGTTCTGGTCAAGTGGTTAAATATGAGATGTGGAAGAGTCAATTAAAAAAAACTTTCTGGATGAAGATTGAAACTTCACATTTCACTCAGTGAGCTTGGCAGTCACCTCATGGAATATTGCGTTGATATGGCATTTTGGTGCCATGTGCAGAATCCATGGGAAGGGTGGAGGTGTTAACTATGGAGCTCTGCCATGGACAAGGAAAGAGGGGATCCTTGCTGTTCTTAACACCACCTATTCCACCTCTCATTTCCACCAGCCTGCAAAAGTGTTATGATTCCATGATTTTATGCCATACATGTGTTGGGAAAAATGACACTGGCTCCCCACTCCCCATAAATTTAAGCATAAAATAGTTACTGTAGCAGTCAAGGCTTTCCAGCCCCTGGCCCCTATATACCGTTTTAGTCTCTTATGTCAGTTTCTTTATTATTTCTAACCTCAATACTCTTGGAAAGTCATACATCCTTCACTACTTACCTTATTTGCTACTTGGTTTGGCATAATCTCTAATCACCTGAAATGATCACTAACTCAGATCTCCTATAATCTTTACTGTCTGTATTATTATTATGAGATAGTTCGATTTTTCAATGTTTGTTTATACATTTATTTGCCCCACCCCTAGCCCTTACTGCAAGTTCCTTGGGATCTTGAAATCCATGCCTTACACATTTTGTATTTTATGTCATCACTGGACATAATACATAGACATGCTCAAGAAGTATATTGCTGAGTGAATGAATGAATACATGAATAATTTTCCATTCTTTTATTTCTTTCCAGTGTTCATATAATTTTAAATTACTACTACTTTGTTGAAATCTTACTTTTTTTCATGTGGGTAAAATATCTTTTATAAAAATTAAAATATCTAGGAAATTTTTCTCAAAAGGAGCAATATTACTTTTACTCACAAAATGAGACTTCTTGTCATATGATATATAGATTTGGTTTTTCCTCTCTCATTTTAAAAGTTAAATCCTAATGGACCTAATTCATCTATTTGATCTTTGAAGAGTGTGATTTAATTTTAAAATATGCATTATATTTGCATTAAGATATCGAGAATATTTAAAATTTTAATTTATCTTTGTCTTCATTAATTCAACTATTTTTCAAAATCTTGATTTTACTGGCAGCCCATCAAAAAAAAAAAAAAAAAAAAAAAGGTCTCTGAAGGGAAAATTCCACCAGAGTTTTCATATTTTAGGGGCACAAGTTCATGAAAAGGGAAATGTATGAGGACAGTCTGCTTCCTAGCAATGCCTATGTCTGCCGTCCCTCTTACTCTGTGTACTGGGGGTGGGTTTCCCCTCATATTTGAAACTCCCTCACTGGTCAGCATCGCTCCAGTGAAGACTATTGGCAATGTTTGAAGCTTGAATCCTGCTAAGGAACACTTGGACCTCTTGGCCCCTTTTCTAAACCAGAGTCACTTGCTCTCTTGTCTTTTCCATTCTCGTTGTATCCCTCACAAGAGAACTCGATTTCCTGCCAGTGAAACTGCTCGATTACATTCTAAAGCCATTCCTTCTAAAATGCACCAAGCTTATATTACCTGGTCAACATAATAAACGTGGTTACTTGGTTTTATTTTTATCCCCCAATATATTTCTACTTATAATGTCTTAAAGCTCTAAGACTTGCCCTGGCTGGTGAGGGTCAGTGGTTAAAAGTGTTGGCCTGCACACCCAGGGGTCATGGGTTCAATTCCCAGTCAACGGCTCATACCTGTGTTGCAGGTTTGATCTCAGCCCTGGTCAGGGTGAGTATGGGAGGTGACCAATTGATGTGTCTTTCTCACATCAATGTTTCTCTCCCTCTTTCTCTCTCTCTCTCTCTCTCTCCCCCTCCCTCCCTAACCACCCCTCTCTTCCATTCTCTCTAAAAAGCAGTGGAAAAAATATCCTCAGGTAAGGATTAACAACCAAAAAACCAACAACCCCAAATTCTGAGACTTTCCATTACCTCAAAAATGGGGTGTTTAGTTAGTATATTTTAATTTATATGATAACATAGGGATAAATTAAAATTGGAATTGTTTTATTGTAAATATATATATTGTTTTATCAGTTTTGATCTGTAGTGATCTTATAATTAGATTAGAATTTCTTCATCTGTAAAATGGGACCAATAATCTGTTGGGATTTTTGCAAGGTTTAAAATTATACAGGCACACATATACACATGCATATATATATTTGCTTAGAATTATGTCTAGGCATAATAAGTAGGTACTCAATAAGCTTCAGTGATTATTACCTGAAAATTGAATCTCCACAAAGTTTCATAAGCTTTTCTTAGTACGCTTTTGACTTGAAGGTCAAAACTGGATGTAAGACTGGACAGATTTATAGGCTAGAAACAAAAACGTTCTCAAGAGTTGCAATTCCTTTGTTCCACACAGATTATAGAATGTTCACCGTGTGCCACTGCAGTAGTCTCTGGGGGTAGAATGACAACACTAAGACAGTATTTGCTCTTATAGGAGTTGTGTCCTAGTGCAGGGGCCAAGCAAACAACAGACAAATAGGGGTATAAACAAAATAGATGCAACTATAAAGTTGAAAGAAAAAAAATCACACAAAGAACAGTTAAGGAGTAATAGAAGGGACCTACTTTACATGAAGTTTTCAGAGAAGGCCTTTAAGCTGATTTCTAAAGAATGGGTAGGAGCTAGTCACGAAGTAGAATGGGTGGGAGCCTTCCAGGCAGAAAGTAATGACCCTCGGTCCTGAGGTAGGAAAGAGCTTAGAATGTTCAAGGAACTACAAGTAGACCAGAGGGATTAGAAGGTGGTGAACAGGAGGGTGGCAAGGAATTAAATGGGAGAAATAGGCAGTGGGTGGACCATGTGGGGCCTTGTTGAGCATGGTGAGGAGTTCGTTTTTATTCTGTAAGTTTCATGGGAAGACACTGAATGTCTTCTAAACACCCCTGATCTACTACAGTGAGGTCTAAGAAAGAAAGGGTGTCTGTTTCTGTTCTGTATTTCTTAGAACCTCTATATTATTTTTGTTTCTGAGCAAAGTCTGTGCCCATTTTCCCTCTGCCTGCTTCCTTTCATCTCTGTTTACATCTTTTTTCCTTCTTTGCTGAGAGGAACAGCAGCTTCTTGGATCAAAATCCTTCCCACAGGTTTCCTGCAGAATAAATCCCTGTATGACTCTAAGAGAGCGTTAAACTATCCATCCAACAATTTTTATAAATGTTTTTATTGTGAAATTATATTCGTTGTGTAACAATTTAAGACTACCTACATGCTGTTGTATACCCTCAGCTTTAACCAAGGGTAGATTTGTTCCCTAGAGCAAAGAGGTATTTTGTTTCAACACGTATTTATTTTCTCTCGCCTGCTGTACCAGTGACTCATTTTGGATGAGAGGGCTTTAAAATGACAGTCAGTGTGTTGGGGCCGTCAGGCTCGTGTTCCTAGCTTCTTACAGACTTTTTCCTGTGCTCCTATACATTTCTTCTTCACTGTAGGAATAAATATGGGCTTATTCTTATGTGCTGGCTGATCATTTGCAAGTTGTTGACTATGCTGAGAAGGATCCAACGTGAGTATCTGTTCTCAGCAAGAAAGAGACCCGTTATCAAACAGCGATGGCTCAAATAGTCCGCTGCAGGCACAGGCCGAGCGAGTGCGGTCCCCTGTGTCTGCCAGACGTTCTTTGGGATGTTGAATATTTCACGTAATGAAGATGAACTGACACGCGGCAGTGCGGATTGAAATGCGGTGGTTAAGTATTTATTAAAACATGAACTCTCACGGTAATGTGATGAAGTACATTAGGGCAACTATAGTACTCTATATTTGAATTAGGAGAACATGCTTAAAGTTGTCTGAGAAGTTGGAAATATTGCTGAATATTTGGAAGCACGATTCTCAGTAAATTTGTAGAGTAATAGGAGACAAGCCATATATTTGTGAAGTAATGGAGAGGAAATTGTATTCAACATGATTTTGTCACCAAACACTTATATGGATAAAGAAATGCCTGGTCCGGCCGGGCGTGGCTCAGAGGTTGAGCATCGGCCTAGGATCCAGGCGATCGGGGTTCGATTCCCGGTCAGGGCACATGCCGGGGTTGCGGGTTCCATCCCCAGTCGGGGGCGTGCAGGAGGCAGCCGATCAATGACTCTCTCATCATTGATGTTTCTCTGTCTCTCTCCCCCTCCCCTTTCCTCTCTCTGAAATCAATAAAGATATATTTAAAAAAAAGAAAAAAAGAAATGCCTGGAGCGTAACGATCACAGTGGTTGGCGATCAGGAGTGCAGGTGTTGCTGTTACATGTCCAGGTAATTCCGTGTCTGGCACTGGCCGCGATGGCAGATAGCTTCGACGTGCCCCTTCACGCCCACCCTCTGCTATTCTGGATCCTACTCTTTGCTCCAGGAGGCCAACCCGCGTGAACTCCATGGACAGGCTGGCTGTGGTCTGGTTTGGAGTTTGGTCAGCCAGTGGTAGCCCGGCAGGAGGCCACGGAGGGGATCCGGGGGGGGCATATGCTTCCCTCCCTCCCCCTCCTTGTAGGGCTGCCAAGGGTGGGCTGTGTCCTGCAGCTGCAGCTCCAGCTCCCCCGCAAGTTCATGTAACCACCTGTCCCCCCCCCCCCTTTCCAGGTCTGAATGACCAACCCCAGGCTACCCCACTGCCCTTAATTGTGTCGGAAACCCTGCCCACACCTTTGTAAATAGTTGCTTTATTAACTCCTCTTTAAATTATCTGAATTTGCATGTACCATCTGTTTTCCTAAGAGATTCTGACCGAGCTGCATAATCTTGACGAAAAATTTTAACTGTGCTCCAGCATCCTTATCTGTAAAATCCATTCTCTTCTCAGACACCCTCTGCATCTGTGAAATCAGGGGGTGGCCCAGAGCCACTGCACTCAAATAAATGCTGTTTTCTGAAGCTCTAGAGATTCTGCCTCGACTGCTTTCCATACCCTTCCCCGAGGACTAACTTTTCCTTACTCAGTGACAGCAAAGGTCTGAACAGTTTTTATTTGAAGCAAGGACTCTACGACTAAAACCCCTTGAAATCCACTGGCCTTGGATGATTGCAGGGCTCTTTACAGTCCTAAAAGTCTGTTTCTCTGTCTGGCTGTTATTTCAGGTAAGAAACTGCCGTTCTTTGCATTACAGCCTCTGACCAGAGCTGGCAACTTGGGAGCTTAGTTAGCAATTGACCATCTGGTCTCATGATTTACTATCTGGGCACAGGGAAGAGTCCAGTTAATTCTCCAAGATTATATTCTCTTTTACAAAGTGTTTTCATGGCTTAGGATAGAAAACCATTGGGGCCAATAAATATAGAGTAAGTAGGAGATCAAAAAGCTGCCCGCAGTGGTTTGACGGTGGCCTTCTCAGCACCCTTGGGCAATAATTGCTTGTCAGTGTGCTGAGTCCTGAACCCAGCCTAGTGTGGCTGTTAAACCATGGAAGTTGTTCAAGTCCAGGAACACATTTGGAGCAGTCCACCTCTTGGCTTGTCGCTCCATTCAACCTTGTAGTCAACATCTTTTCCCCCCTTTTCTGTATAAAGGAGTAGAGGAAAGGCGTGAACAAATATCTTGAGTGTGCTGCAGGCCAGACATCGCCGAGATTGATTGCAGCCTTGATTGGGATGATGAAGCACTCAGAAACACGGCGTATAGCATGTCAAAGGCAAGGTCTGGAAAACTATCGATTATAAAGCAGTTTGGATTTGCTTTTTACAGCCATGCAAGTGCCTGTTTGTTCCTTCGTTTAACATGTATTCATCAAATATGTCTGAGTATCGACTCTGTGCCCAAGAGTGTGCTGGACACTGAAACATGAATTCAGTAAGGCTCCTGAGGTCAGAGCCTAAGCCTAAAATGTATTCAGATGACTGCAGTGCGATCGGCTGGCCAGGGGCAGCCTCAGCTAGCCTCCTACAGGCAGCCCTGAAAGACTGCGCAGGCTGGGACGCCTTGGGGCTGGGCCTGGGAGCTACTTGGTGTGGCATTCCTTCAGGACATCTGTGTCTGTCTCAGGGCCTTCCCCGGGTGCCACAGTCGAGTTTATTTCACTTTACACGGTGTTGCTGTCGCATTGCACACATACCCTTTTCGGTACTTTTCTCTCTTTGAGCTATTTACATGAGAAAATCTTCTACCATCCCTCCCCCATCCCACTGTGAACCCATAAAAGACCCTAATCCTAAATAAGTATATATAAAGAAAGGCAGAAATTCTGAAGTAAAATTAGCCTGAAACCACTGGGGCCCCTGTAATCACTTTCAGAATTTTGGCAAATTTATTTTCTGCTTTTCTGAGCATGAACATTCAAGATTTTAAGATACAAAGTAAAACATATATATTTTTTATTTATTAGGAACTTTCATTACATTTTTGGGAAGGGGCACATTCACACAAAAAAGGGGAAGAATCATATCCACATGGTTATGAGGCAAGACTTCATAAAGACAGTGGCATTTGAACTTGCTTCTTTTGGGGGTAGTTATATGAAGATGGAAGTGTGGGTTGCGGAAGGCACAGAAGGCAAACAATAAATAAAAGTCCACACTTATGAGCTGAAAGCGCAGCGCTCGCCTTGGTTCCCACTGCCTTTGACCACCCTGGATTATGGCAATCACTTTCCTTGGCTGTGATCACTTGTTTGCATGTCTGGCTATAACACTATAAACTTTTTAAAGAAGGGGGTTGTCTTTCATGTTTTTTGTTTTCAGTGTCAACACAATGTCAAGCACATGTGGGTACTCAGTAAGTGCTGAAGAATGAAGGGTTAATTGCAAGGTGGATGTCAAGGATAGGAAGTTATCTAGTTTGACAAGAGCCAGGATTTGATAGAGAAGTGGGATCTAATGGTAGGAAGGTAGACTGGAACAGATTATGGATGTTTTACACACCAAGGTATTAAATAGACTGTGGGGAGCCCACAGAAGGTTATGGAGAGAGAGTGTGACACCAAGGAATTCACCTTCGGGAAGGAGGCTATGGTCGCAGTGTGCTGTATAGACTAGTGGGAGGAAGGCGTAGACCAGAGATGTGGAATCCAGTGATGGGGTGAATGCAGAAGACAGATATGAGTGGTCTAAAGGATATTTAAAAAGTCATTCAGCAGTTTAATACCCTAAACAACTGGCTTTAGTATGCCGCTCCCTTCAAAGTGTTGTCAGTCTTCCCAGACCTGAATCCTAGTCTGCCATTTAGTATTCACGTGACCTTGAACACATTACCTAAGTTCTTTTTATTTTCTATTCTTTTTTGTTTTTAATGTTTCTTTATCTTTATTGATGAGACCGTTGCAGATGTCCTCCTTTTAACCCCACTGATCCCCTCCACCCCACATCCATCCCACCCCCAGGCCCTCCCCACACCAATGTGTTCTTTAAATGTAATTCCAATGTGTTTTTACTGTGAGGATTGATGAGAAAAAACAACAACCATAAAGTATTTGGCATGGTGCTTGATGAGTGGGAAATATTTAATACATGATAGTCATCAACATTGTTGTTATCGTTACTTGTCAAGGCTGCAAGGAACAGTTCAATGCTGCAGGGATGGAATGAGTCTTCTGTGATTTTTTTCTCCTGGGTACTCTTAAGTCAAGGAATTGATCGTGATTTATAAGATTTGATTGATTTGATGACAAATATTACGTATAGAGGAATCCTAGGTGGTAGGGTGTCATGGAAAAGCTCTCGTTTAAAACTTGTCTCGGAGGAGCAGTGTGGCCTTGGGTAAGTCAGTTCCTCAGTCTGGATCTCCATTTTCTCAGCTAGAAAATGAAGGGGTTAGACTAACTGATCTTTAAGCTCCTTCCTAACCAAATATTAAATGATTTTTCAAGTTACTCATTAAATTTCCAAGCTCCATCAAACAGCTCATTATGGAGCCTGCCTGCTCATTTGATGTCTCTCTCTATTTTTCAGTCTAGATTTTTATTTGGTACATTTTCATTAGCGCTGCAGTTTTTTCGAGCTCTGCTTTCTGTAGATGCTAGCTGCGTGAGTGAGTGTGTGCGTGAGAGAGAGGAGGGGGGTGAGGGAAAGGCAGAAGGCTTTTTGCTAGGTTTAGGGCTTAAACTTGCTGGTGGAGAGGATTGCTTTCACTGCTTCCTCAAATATCTGGGAACATTTGCAGCTCAGATGCTGCAGGTGAAGTTGGGCAGCATCTTTCTTGCTTGAATTTATCTACATCTCATTTCCATGAGAAAGAAGCGCTTCTAGAGGAAAAATAGGTTGGTCTTGACTCCTTTTTCTTTAAGACTGGATGATATTGAAATATGTGTGATGGATAAGGGTGACCTTGATAAAGGCCAATTTGTGGGCAAGAGCTGTGAAGCGCTGGAAAGGCAACTCATCTGGAGGCATAAAAAAATCCCTACCCAGGGAGCCTCTCTCTCAGTGGCTCAGCTTTGGAGAAGGGGAAGTCCTGATTCATGCCCAGAATGATTGACACTGGAACCATTTTTACACATCCACCTGACACCTTGTATGTGCCTTGGGGGGAAAAAAACACATTCATATATGTTTGAATTGAAAGAGCTTCAGAGCATGAAAAATCTTAGGCATCTGGCAGTTTTTCTATGGGACTCCTGGCTCAGTGTAGCTGAAAGCGAGCAGCTCTATTCCTCTCTCACGTACCAAGGAACTCTCTTTGCCCGGGGAATCCATGGAAAGCTCTGCTCAAAAGCAACGTGAAATGTAGGCAACAGTGTCATGGGGAGGGGATAGAAGCCCAACTTCACCACCACCAGACACTCACTGACAATGATGTTAATTAAAACTAACAAGCAGAACAGTTGGGGGCCGGCAAATATAAATGCTAATTTTAGTAGGTGTCAGTTCAATCTTTTTTTTTTAAGAAAAATAAACACCTTTATTACCTGAGCTAAGCTAGGAGGGAGCAGGATTTATTTGCCTTCCCAGGCCTTGATTTCTCTCCAGCACATAGCCATCTGCTCAGCCACGGTGGCCTGGTTCTGGAGCGATGCAAGCAAGTCATTTCCTGCTGGACCTGCTCCTCTAGAAGACTGCTTTGGGCATTCTTTTTCCTGTAATCACATATCTTCTGAATTTACTTTGATCACTTTTTCAAAATCTCTTTCTCATCAGGAATCAGCTCAGCCCCCTCTTGCGGCTCAGGGGCAGTGCCGAGTGGGACTCGTACTCCTGTTGGTACTGTGTGCTGCCCATGAGCATGAGCTAGTTCTCTACAAGGGTCTTGGTTGGACCACTTTCGTTGTTAGATGCGTTGTAGACAACATCAGTAATCCTTGTTTTGCATGGAAAACACTTGGAGCCCCCGGAGGAGTTGCCCATGTCCAGCCTCAAGGCACAGAATTTCTTGCTGCCTCCCTGCTCGTGGGCTGTGTTGGCAGCCAAGCATCCCAGCTCATATTTTTGCATCTCTTGCCCGTGGCCTTGTGATGCTTGTGTGAGTTGTCCTGAGAGATGCCCATGGCTCGGCAATGGCTGGAAAGAGCTCAAGTTCAATATTAAGAGCTGTGCTCCTCTCTTTAGGCAAGAAGCAGCAGACAAGAAATGGCTCTTGTACACATGAGTACCCTTGGAGATTCTTATAGGTCTTTGGGGAAAGGTATTTGGGGAATATATTGGAATTATTGCTCAAAGAGTAGGGTAAGTGAGAATGCAAAGTCTTTGCAAATTCTGTATTAATGTAAATGTGACTTCATTTGAATACAGGCCCATATTAAATTACTATAGATAGACTCACCAAGCATAAAGAAAGGTTAAAATGATTTGATGACCCATCATATTTATTCATTTAATATAGTAACAGGGCATTCTGGTTTTACATAGTAGATAACATGAGGCCACCCCTGACAGTAGAGCCTCTCTTAGTATACTAATAAGCCAGATTTTTAAATCTACTCTGTAAAGTTGAGGAAAGCACTTAATAGATCTGAGTGGCTAGCCAGTCTCTATTAGGTGATATCCACATTCCCTATACACCTTTATCTTGTATCTGCATCAATAGTCATCTGAAAATCTTCATGAACTGGAAGGGTAGATATTACTTTTGTCCATTTTAAATGGAATTGAACATGGGCTCAGGAAGGACTAACAGCACTCCCAAAATCACACTAAGGTTGATGGTGGAATGTGGACTCCTGGTTTGGTCTTCTGAATATGTTGTGTTATTAGATCTCCTCTCCTCTGAGGTCAGCGGGACAACCTGAAGCCTGAAGGAATGGGTATAAGGGGAGTGGGGGGAGGGAAGCTCCTTCTTTCATTGTAAAAAGGGCAGTAATTCTAGACAGATTGTTGAAACTAGAGTTAAGCCTTTTAAAAAAAAATTCTTTTATCAAAAACTATTTATCAGCCTGGACCAGACTTCCCTGGAATTCCAGGGTGTGTGTGTGTGTGTGTGTGTGTGTGTGTGTGTGTGTATTGGGATGGGCAAGGATCCTGGGATTATTTCTATGATTCAATTCACTATATTTTACAAGCAGCTCCGATAAACATGCTAAGATAATAACAATTCATCTCTTGCTGATTCCAGATGCAAATGAGATATTTATGGTCTGGGTCATTTAGTTCCCTCCTGAAGCTTGGAAATTTAATTATCTTAACTTCCCCCCTTTTTGTTGTAATCCAAGTGGCTTATTATTAATTTTCCAATGTAGTTAATTTTTTTTTTCTTTGTAAGAGTTTGGGTTAGACTGAAATCAGATAATGGCTGAGTTTAGATGCTCTGTACAGAATACTTGATAATATTTAGATCAGTATCTTTGAAAATATGAGATATAGAATTTCACATATGTATAAATTTGTTTTCTTAAAGTTCATTTATTTTAATGAGTCCTTTGGGGCTAAGGGAGTGTATGCTTGTTTGACATCTGTTGAAAATAAATAAATGCCCCTGAGAAGGAAAACACATGAATCCTCTATCAGCCTTTTATTCCATGGAACTTGGCTTTTTGTATTAATTAATGGTAATTTCAGGAGACTCTGAGGGAATTAGACATAAAAAAGCACATTTCACTGGTAGGTCTAGAATCCAGAATGTGGGTACTACTCCATGCAAGAGTCAGCATGGCATAAAAAAGAGTATGTTTTAGGGTCAAAGAACTGGGTTTGCATTATGAATATGACACGTTGGACAATAATATTAAGTAATACAAGCCTGCATTTTTTCCCTTATAAATTAGGATTGATAGTATTTTCCTATCTGACTTCAAAGGATTTTTCTGTGGGCCAAGTTAAATAATGAATCTGAAACTTATATAAAAGCTTGTATCATTTAGGATTCTTGGGATATAAGCAACAGATTCCTTCTAACCTAAGAAAAGAAGGGGAAAAAAAAGAACTTTATTGAAGGGTAACTCACTAAATGAAAGGACAAAACTGGGATATTAGTTACAGAAGTGCAGGAGCCAGGGCTGGACCAGGGATCTAATTACAGGGACTAGTGGGTGGTCTTGTTAGGATGCCATCACAGGAAGAGTCCCTTCCACCTCTCTCTTCAAGATTCAGAACCCCTGGGAAGAGACCAGGACCAAATGACCCCATCTTGGGGCAGAAGCCCTCCACCTGGATTAGCTGGGGCAAGGTCCCTTGATTAAGTGACCATCAAGAATAGTAACCCTGAGGGAAAGGACACACCATCAGGGAAAAGCTGGGAGTGGAGACTGGGTGGCAAAATCACAATGTTCCCAGTCAGGGCTATGGGTTGTTCCAGTGGGAGGGCAGGCTGCTGAGAGGCTGCAACGCGTGAGGGGTGGGCCGGGGGGCTGCTGAGAGGCTGCAACGCGTGAGGGGTGGGCCGGGGGGCTGCTGAGAGGCTGGAATGCGTGAGGGGTGGGCCGGGGAGCCCTGGGCAGCGAAGGCTTCTGGGCAGGGGTGCGGGCCTTGGGCAAAGGGGAGGTGGTAAGGAGGCGGAAGGGAAGGTGGTTGAGGCAATAGAGGTGGGGGGACCTGCAAAACATAAACACCAGTAACTTGCTTACAGAATATTTTTGTGGCCAACAGATTTCATGTAACATTTCAAGATAAACATAGACATTACCAGTCATTTTTTTGTTTTTGTTTCTCCCAGTTCGTCAACGGTGGGAGTCTCTCTTGCATGCATCCTAGGGCTGCAGGGAAGTACCCGAGAGGAAAGCATGCTCGGCCTGGCTGGGCGCCGGCCACATGTCAGCCAGAAATGCTCCTAGTTATATGTTTTATGAATTGCGGTTTCATGTGTGAATCTCTTTAGAGTAGGGCAAAAAAAAATTTTTTTATTTACTGCTAAAAATAGCACCGGAACACCAGCGTCTGCTAAAGGAAAGCATGATTTTTTTTTGTAGAGCATATTTAGGCTCTTCAAACTGTACCGGTCTCCTTCAACAGCTGGGCAGTGGAGTACACAAGCACGATATTGCTTTATTGTTTGATTGATATCGATATTACCTCAGCATTGCCTGCACAATTCATTCTGCAATAGCCACAAAGAGCCGCAGTCTGCAGAAAATGTTCACCTGCCAAGATGTTTTGTTGAAATAATCCTGAATCGTGCTTGATCTGTTTGGTCAACAGAGGGATCATTAGGCTCAGGCAGATTGGGCCTCTTGGCTGAAAAATAACCTCCTTTCTCTCTGTGTGCGCTGAAAGGTTGGAGTTCAGCTGCCTAGGAATTCCCAGTCCTCCCTGAAACCTGGGAATTATTTTAGCTCATTCATTTGCCCTCAATATCTGTTAGCATTTCCTTGTGTCTTGCAGAGTGAATGGGTCTCTCTGGAGAACTGAAGCGAGGTTAGAGAAGTGTGTGCTAGCGGGAGGGATGACAGACTTTGGGAAGTGCGTATTCTTAGCGTTGCCCCAAGCAAAACAAGTTTCATGAATATTCTTAGATTGCTCAAAATAATCTGAGCAAAGAATTTCACGGAAGATCAAGTCAGTACTAGAACAATGGTACCTTAGACATATAATAATCTGGCATTCAAGATGCTATATAACTTATTCAATTGTATGTTTACTCGAAATAGGTAGCTGCACACTCAGGGTCAGAGTGGAAGTAATGTTATATCTATGCCTACCTATCATATCTATCTACCTCCAAAATACTATTATAATTCTTTTAGTCTATGTACTCTGTTAGCCTCAAAAATTCTTTGTATGAATTATAAATAAGTATAGTCAGATACATATATATGCATATGTCACTGGTATGGAGATAAAAAAGGTCTGTGCATGACAATTTCTATTTGCTTGATAGAGGTTGTCTAATGCAGAAGAGGAAAGATTAAACAGATTATATAACAGAGCGTGATACCAAGAAAGGGAAGACTGGGAAGATTTTTGAATGAAGATTGTAGGGTATAGAATGCTGCTTATATTAAATAATAATTTTTTTTGTTTTTACATGTGAAATCTGAAATTACATTTTAGAAAATGTTGAAAGTATTAAAACAGTATAAAGGAGCAGAAAAATCCCAACCACTCCCAGGTGACTGATGACATCTCTATATATTTTCATCCAAGCTCTTATCTCTTTTTTTCTTTCATTTTCACATAGTCGTGTTCATGCAACATATACAATTTTGTGTTTTGCTTTGTTCAGTAAATAGTATATCATAGACGCACTGTGTTTGTGAATAAATATTTGTTTAATATTTTAGGTAATCTCAAAATCTAGATTTCCAGAAATGAAGTCAATGGGCTAAAATGCATACATTATTTGAGGCTCTTAACCTCCAGAAGGTTCTGCTAATTCACACTGCCATTGATATTTCAATTTACGCTCTCCATTTATAATTTCTAAAGCTCTCAATGGGAATGCATATCCCATTGGGTAGCATAATTGACTTTCATCAACACTGAATTGCTGCTAATTTTTACTGAATTTATGAATTTGATAGTCAGAAATTTATCTTCTGCTTTTTATTTTTGCATTTCTTTATTAGTAGTAATGCTTGCCATGTGTTTAGTGCCCATGAGTATTTCACTTTTTGTGAATTATCTATTCATGTATTTGTATATATTTTCTATTCCTGTTTTTGTAGTTTTACTTGAATTCACATATTTGTATGTTTTCTTCACTTTCATAGGTTATTAAGGATTTAACAGTTTGTTAAATAAATTGCACATAATTTTTAGAACTTGCATTTAACTTTGTTGTTAAAGTTTACTATTTTTATTTTTTAATGCATGAGATTTTAAGGTGCTATATGTTCAAATATATCTACCGATTCTTTCATGATTTCTGCCTTTAATTTTATGCTTGAAAAGGTTTTCAGCATTCTAGGATACATAGACTAAAACAATTCTAGTGGTATATTTGGAGATAATATACCACTATAAGATGTGATAGTGCTTATAATGGTTTCAACATTTTATATTTAATACTTTGATCTCTATGAAACTTATCTTGGTGTATGGCCATGATGTAGGGGTTTAATTTGCTTTGTTTATCCCTAAACTGCTTGCTCTGGCCCATAGGACCCTATGTGACCTGGTCCCTCCTGTCCCACTAAACCCAATCTCCTCCCTCACTCTCCCCTGAGCCACTACTCTCCCTCCATTCTGTCCTCACTTTTCCTTTACAGACACGTCGGTTCCTCCTTCAGGGTTTTCACACTTGACTCCCTTGCTTGCAAAGCCCCTCCCCGTGTCTCATACGGCTCGTCCCTCATCGTGTCCAGCTCCGATTTCAAAGAGGCCTTTCTGACCACTCTGCCTTAAAGATTCTCTCACTATCACTGCTGGTCCCTTCAGTTATTCTATTTCCCCCCAAGGACATAGTCATATCCAAAATTTCTTGCCCATTTGCTTGTATACTTGTTAATTGCCTCCAACACCAGAGTGTGAGCTCCGTGCCAGCACGGGCCTGGCTGTCTGCCTCGCCACCACTCCCCAACATTGAGAACTGGATCGGCCCAGCACGTGCGTGCGTGCGTGTGTGTGTGTGTGTTCAATTGATATGGTCCTTGGTCACGCGAGTGAACAGATTTGGTGTGTTATTAGCCAAGTGCCATAATAGAAAGAGAATGGCAGCAACGACAGCTGACCTTTCCTGCGTTCTTACTCTGTGATAGGCTGCTAAGTGGTTTATAAACGTTATTTTCCATAATCCACCAAATAGGATCTGCTTGTTGAGTACATATTAAACCTTATTACTGAAAATAGCACTTAATAACAGTGGGTGCTAGTGTGTTTCCCACTTACAAGTAAGATAACAGGCACTGGGAGTTTAAGTAAATGGTTGAGGTCAAACAGCTGGCAAAGGGAGTATGCTGTAGTTTTATTATATAACATGTATGTATAATAAATAGCCTACTTCTCTACCCAATTCCTCTGGGAAATGTTTTTTCCAGATTCATTTTATTCTCCCAGGGGATGCCTGGACCTTTCCTCACCTACGCTTTCCAAATAATCTTATTGGACTTTTGATTAGGATTGCATTAAACTTTTTCATTAATTTGGAAAGAGCTTCATCTTTTCAAAATGAAATCATTCTCTTCTAGGAATGTGGTCTGTCTTTATCTCTGTTACTTTAGGACCCTTGAAAAAGTTTTGTAGTTTTTTCCTTATAGGTCCTGCTTATTTTTTAAAAATTAAGTTTGTAATGAGACATTTTATATTTTTGGTTGCCATTATAAATGGGATATTTTACATCAAAATTTTGAATTTGTTATAAATTCTTGCCCTTACCCGATTATGCAAAGCCATCTACTTAATGGGAATGGGTTTCTGTTTCAGTCATGATGTTCTGTGCTGGCATCTTCAGAGAAAAACCCTCACCACCCTGACAGATGTTCAAAAACAAATATTAAAGTTAGGAAACTACCAATGGAATGACTGTTAAAAGTAAGGGTTTAGAGCAGGGCAGACTTCTGCCTCTAGCACTTATAAGCTGTGTTATCTTAAGCAATTTAACCTTCCTGAGCTTTGCCTTCCACAGTTATTATTTGGGAGATACCAGAGCCCACTGGTGTGTTTGTCATGGGGATTAAACAAGGCCATGCATGTTAAATGCTTAACAAGCACCTGACACATGCAATGTTGAAGACATCACAACACTCATGACAATTATACTCATTCAGGTCAGGTGTGGGGAAGAAAACACTCAGGTTTCAATAAAGAGACATAGCTCGGCTAATTTAAAATATGCTCAGTAGTAGAGCCATTTTTTCTCAAAAGGAGATGCTCTGTCCAAACTCTGAATATTCAGTGTGTGGAGAAGGCAAGGTGACCTTCAGCCTCCTTACATGTTGGTAGTTTTGCTGGCAAATGATGACTGGTAAATGTTTTCCAGACCCTGCTGTCACACTGACATTTGATGGGGTCTTAATAATTTTCCATTTCTTCAACGTGTTAAATCATAAACTATAGCTATTTTGTTGGCTCGTGGCAGGCCTATCTGTGATGTTGAGTAATTGCTTGGCAAACAGGAAAGATTGCCTTCTATATTTAAACATGTTTATCAATCATGCCTTCCAGACACCATCTGCCCAAGAAGGGCCACAACAAGTGGAGGTCCAGAGAAGGATGGCTTTGGGAGGAAGCCTGTCCCAGGAGCGTAAAACAGAAGCGTCTGGCTCTAAGGATGGTTCAAGGTGGATGGGGAGAGGGGCGGGGGGGTGCGTGCCCACATACAACCCTTACTTGCTTATTAATCGAACAAGGGCAGGTGCCAGGCTGCTTTGAATTCTGCTGGCAGGCTGCAAAATGTGCCATTTTCCCCGCTAATAAGTCCTTCAACACAGCAGATATCTCTAGCAGTCTTTCCAGTGAGCAATAGAGGAAAAATTCAATTAATATGAACCCTGAGGTTAACTTTAAAAATCTCCTACATGTGGAGGGTTCAAAGGAAAGAGGAAAGGAGAGAAGAAAATAGAGCTCACTGTCATTAGGGATTGTTTAAGAGCACATTTGCTAGGTGTAGTCCGGACTCTCCAGCTCGGGGTTCAAGGTGACCTTCATGTCCACAGTGCTCTACCCGGGACACTGCCTCGGAGGCCTCCATCCCTGTGTCACTGAGGCCCCGGGAGTGAGACTGGAGGCGGAAGGAGGCTTATTTTTTTACTTCTCTTATGGTACTTTTCACACTCATCCTCATAGATATTCTGTTTGTTAGCTGAGACTCAAAGAAAGTTTGAGAACTTGACTAAGGAATCCAGGTAGTGGGTGAATGAACTCGGCTTAATTCCACTCTCATCACAACTATTTGCTTTCACACCTTTCCCCCTAATTATATGAATGCTCCTTGAGGGCGAGGTTTATTATTTATGTGGCATTTTCCTGTTTACTCTTTATTTGTTAAAAGTTATACATGATCTATGCAGAAAACTTGGTAACAAAGAAGAGCCAGAGGAGGTTAAGCGCTTCCACTGCCAAGGATTTTCATCAGTCATTTCATTTGCGTGCTTCCGTGTGTGTGTGCGTGTGTGTGTGTGTACACGTGCTTGTACATAATTACACCACTAGGAAGCCTGCATCATGGCTAAGGGGAAGTAGACTAGATTCAGATAAACCCAGACCTGGGTCTGAATCTTTTACTATTATATTACATTGGCTAAATTTCATAAACATTTTGATCGTCAGTTTTCTCATCTGGGAAAATAACAGCCATTCTGGATTTCCATTTCCTCGCTTATAAAATGTGGATAATGACATCGATTTCATAAGTACTTTCTGAAAATTAAACCACCTAACACTGGGCCACTTGATTAACTACTGTTATAATAATAGCAACAATGGTTACTGTGGTTATTATAATTATTCATCAGGAACATTTTCTTTGTCAGTAAATGTTTTCCTACAATAGTATTTCTCAACCTTTTGTTCATTAGTGTCCCGCAAAGGAGTTTTTTAAGACATTCTTTTTTCCTGAATTTGCCACCCCTAATGAACTTTTAATACCACAGACACAGTGCATATCTGTCTGTGAACTGTATGCATATCTGTGCTGTGTATCCACAAAGACTGAGACTTTTTTCACCCCTGCAAAGCAGCAACCTTAATCCCCATTGAGAATGCATGTTCTACAGCATGATTTAAAACATCACATCATAGTCTATTATATAGGCGAATTATAATTTAGATCACCAAGACTCTGTTATTTAATATTTGAGTTATTTTAAATATTTTCCTATTTTTAGTTACATTATCATTAACATAGTTTACATACATCTCCTGTACATACACACTTACCTTCATGTATGCCTGTGCTTTTACGTAGAACAAATTTCTCAAAATGAATTATCTTGACCAAAGGTTATGAATTTTTAAAGTCATTTTGATATATTTTGTTAAATAACTCTTCAGAAATTTTGATACCAAATTATACATTTTTAAGCAGTATTTGAATGTGACCATCTCGCTAAATCTTACCTAAATTGGTATTAAAATATATAATTTTTTTACAATTTCTAAATATCTCGAGGAGGGTTTAGTTTTGAGTCAGTTTTGCATCCCCACTGCCCCTAGGGATGTCCCTAACTGTGGCCTGGCTCACAGGCCTCTCAGGGCTCAACGCAAGGCTTCCTCTCTGTGCCTTCTCTGTACTCCTACGTGGCCCTGCACATCTCAGCAGAGTGGACAGCAGGCCGCCTCCAACCAGCCCATGTGTTTCTTTTCTTTCATGTTCTTTTTTTTTTTTTTTTAAATATATCTTTATTGATTTCAGAGAGAGGAAAGGAGAGAGAAAGACAGACAGACAGAAACATCAATGATGAGAGAGTCATTGGGGATTGAGCCCACAACCCGGGCATGTGCCCTGATCGGGAATCGAACCCTGATCGCCTAGATCCTAGGTTGATGCTCAACCGCTGAGCCACGCTTGGCTGGGCTCTTTCATGTTCTTATGCAGCCTCTTCAGCGGTGGGTTGTCACAAAGATGACCCTGGTTTACACACTAAGACTTTTATTCAATATAAGTATCCATATTTCTTCCCAATAATGCTTCCATTTTTAATTTGGATCTAATTCAGATGTATTTTTTCCAGCCACTGTGGAACTAGGTTAAACAGAGACACAAAACAAGATAACTGTAGAAATAGAAACCAGTTTTGGGGAAAGGTCAGGTTTGAGTTTTGGGGTGAAGAGATTTTTGTTTATACATCAAGTGTTTATTGAGTAACTACTATGTATATGGCACATAGTAGTTCTGGTTCCTGCAAATATGATGGTGAACAAGACAAATGCTGTCATGTTCCTAGAGATGGAAAACTCCTGTATATAGACTAACAACCCCAGTGCAAGAAAGTCTCATCACCTCAGAATGGCAAAGTGGAACAGTGGGGGACAGAAAAATGTGGATGATGCAAGAAGATAAGGTGAAGCAGTGCTAAAACATTGGCCTGCTAAGGACTTTTACCAGTTGCTCAGAGAGGAGAGAAGTGAAAGGTCCTATTAGAATTGCACTGCATTACAATAGCCACGGTTCGGAAGCAGCCCAAGTGCCCACCAGTAAACGAGTGGGTAAGAAAGCTGTGGGACATTCACACCATGGAATACTATGTGGCTATGAAAAAGAAGGCGCTCTTACCTTCTGTGACAGCATGGATGGGCCTGGAGAGTATTGTGCTAAGTGAAATAAGCCGGTCAGAGAAAGACAAGTACCCTATGATTTCACTCATATGTGGAATCGAATGAACAAAGTACACTAATAAACAAAATAGAAACAGACTCATAGATACAGAGAACAGACTGACAGCTCTCAGAGGGGAAGGGGGCTTGGAGCTGGGTGAAAAAGGTGAAGGGATTAAAAAACCAAAACAAACCTTCACAGACACAGACAGCAGTGTGGCGATTACCAGGGGAAAGGGGTAGGGGACGATAGAAAAGGTTTTGGGGGGATAAATGCTGATGAAGGAGACTTGACTTGAGGTGAAGTACACACAGTACAGTATACAGATAATGTATCATAGAGTGTATACTCCAAACCTATATAATTTAATTAACCAGTGTCACCCCAATAAATTCAATAAAACCCCCTCCTTTTCTACCTTTTCCTCCTGTTGCCTTCACAGTAAATTTAATCAGCTGTGGCTGTGAATCATGCGTCAGCCACAGAGGTCCAGCAGGTGCTGGATCGCTGCAGAAGACTCCTGACCCCTAGGAGGAGTCCCCCCAGGCTGTGGGAGGGGAGGGTGCTCTGTCTCTTTTCCTTATTTTCAGCAGGGATCCTCCTGTCTACGTTTCCCTGCTTTATAGGATCACAGCTGCCTGGATCAGATATTTCAGGTGTTCCACACAAAGGTACTGTGTTCTGCCTTTACTTCCAGATCCCTTCCTGGATAGAGACATTTTCTCTTGTACCTTTAATTCTGCAGGAAAATGTAACGGAATACATTTAGTCTGCTCTTGGTTGGTACTCAGTGTATTATTTTATTACTTATAGGGCTGGTAAAATTGACTTAACCTCTCTGTTTTCCCCAGGAGCTACCTTGTGTGTATATTGTGCGCAGTTCCTCCTTTGGGGGCATTTGATCAACAAAGAAATCGAATTCTAAAATCTCAGTTTTGTGAATTCTCTTCCTCGACTGTATTTTTATATCCAGCTCTTTGCAGGCAGAGCCCATGCTCAGGTCCAAATTTCTCCCTAGAACTTACAAGGGCCTATCTCATAGCAGGTGCTTATGTGTTTTAAAAATAATTTGGAATGAAGATTTATTCAAAAATTTAAAATGATGTGGCAGTTAGGGAAGAGTCATATATTTGTGAGAGGGAAGGATGCTGTGAAAGGGATTTTAGTTTATAGTATGTGATGTTGAGTTTCTCCAGATGGATATATATGGTTGGGGCTTCTGTAGCCAGCTTTAAGTTTTCTAGATTTTTATATTATGTATGTTATTTTTGTATAGTATACATTATACATAATGTATAGTATTCTTCAAATGTAATAGGGAAAAAGCTAAAAAGGAAGGCATGGAAAGATTTGTCCTTATATCAAGCCCTGAGATTTTCTATCTGGAGTAAAGGGTGTGTGCAGTCTAGAATTTTAATTTGTTGACTAAGCTCAGTAATCAGCTCCCCTGTTGTTGCCTTAAAAATCACTGAAGCCTTGTGACCACTTTCCTCAGGGATAATAGCACTGGTAATAGGAAATAAGGACACTAGATAAAATCTGGGTTTAAAAAAAAGAGGTTAGTACTGGGACAACTGCACAATTAATTCAATTCAGAAAAGTGCATTAAAACAACATTAGAAATATGACTCAATCAAGTAAGGTCTGGGAAGGTCAAAGTATGACATATTGTCTTCTGCTAATTTGTGAATCTATAATTCCTCAGGCATCTGGGGACATTTCTGCCAGCGAAAGGCTTTCTGGGCTCGAGTGTGGCAGGGAGTTGGATGATCAGGTTTAAGTTCCTGTGTTTAAGTGACCCTTGTGACATTGTGTTGATGGTTAATTTAAATCTCATTCTCCCTGCAGCTTTTAAAAAAAAAAAATACAAATTGTATATATTTAGCTATACAACTTGATAATTTGACACATTTACATAGTGAAATGATTGCTCCAGTCAAGTTAATGAAAATATGAGTCTCCTCACATCTTTACTATATAGATAGGTATATATTTGGAGATAAGAGCACCTGATATCTACCCTTTTAGCAAATTTCAGCATTCGATACAGTATTATTAAATAAGTACAGTCATCATGGTGCACATTAGACCTTTAGATTCATTTGTCCTACGTAATTGCAACTTTGTGCACTTTGACAGCATCTCCCCATTTCCCCTGACTGGTAACCACCATTCTAATCTCTGCTTCTGTGTGTTCAGCTTTTTAGAGTCCACATATAATGAGATCACCTGCATCCATTTTCATTCACAGTACTGTGTGTGTATGTGTTTGTGTGTGTGTTCTACAAGACATACAATCTCAGAGGGCATTTTCATGTTTCACTTTCTGCTGATAGCTAAGTTGATGTGGACATGAAGACTGCTTGGGTGGAATTCTGCATTCTGAGGATAACATATAGAACTCAATGCACAGCAAAGGGGCCTTCAAATGACCTAGGAAAACATGTATCATTTAAAGAATTAAAAAAAACAAACCCAGATTCTAACCCAGAGGTTTCTTCTTTGATGTGCAGAATTTTATGTTCATATATGTCCTAAGAAGAACACAGTGGTTTCATTATTTGACTGGAAATGAGGTTTTCCTATTTCTTAGGAGAGGAGCTGCAACACTGTGTACCCTCTGGGGAAGCTTAGTAGCAAAACAAAACAGAGAACTTATTTCATTAAAGATGGATTTTCTGCAATGTTCATTTATAGGAAATCTGTCATATGGTATCTATTTTCATCTGAGGAAATAAATACCTAATGTATTCTCCATCGAATCCTTACTTTGGGATAAGAAACTGTAGATTGTGAAATATGTGATTTTTGTGAAAGCAAATTCTGAGAAATTAGGTGAGGTAACCCAGGCAAATGAGAGAAAAATTGGTATTGTAAAGCTGGGAACAAAATTAAACTTCTTGGATGAATCCTACTGGAGTTAATTGGAATATATTGTTACTATTTTCTCTGCTAGCCTTTAGGGCCTGTATATGGTAGTTCTACAAAATGGGATGTGTAATAGAGAAAGGGGGGAATGATTCGGTCCCGGCTAACCTGACAGGCATAGAGTTTGAGTAGAATTAACAGCTCTTTAATCTGCCATTAGCTTTGCACCAGGCATATATTGGGAAGGCTATAGAAGGACGACAAAGCTTGGCATTTGCTGTCACATAATTTATAATCCAAGGGACTCGAAGAAGGGAACCAACATTTATTGCATAACCTGTATTCAGTATGCTGAAGATGTCTGTGTCCTAATCCCCAGAGCCTATGAATATGTTATCTTACCTGGTAAAAGAGACTTGGCAGATGTCATTGAGCTAAGGATCTTAAATTGAGGAGATGACCCTGGAATATTCAGGAGGGTGCAATGTAATCTTTCCTTATCAGTGAAAGGGGATGTGGAGAGTCAGAGGAGATGTGACGATGGGAGCAGAGGTTGGAGTGATACGGGGCCACGAGCTGAGGAAAGTGGGCAGCCCCTAGAAGCTGGAAAAGACAAAGAAATGGGTTCTCCCTTCGAGCCTCCAGAATAAGCACAGGTCGGCCTACCCATTTCAATCTTCTGACCTCCAGACTGCAAAATCATAAATTTGTATTGTTTTAAGCCATTGCACTTGGAGTAAATTTTTATAGCAACAATAGTAAACTCATATATTACTGTACTATCTTATCTGCCATTCTTATTAACACCATAGAAAGGTGACTGGCATCCCCCTGAAGAAACTCAAACTGTGCTCATGCAGGTGTACACATTGCACGCAGACACACACATACATATACACATATACACATTAACGCACACAGACAGACACATCAACAAGCAGTTAGGGCTATAGAGGAAGCTGAGGAAGCGAGGTTAAAGAGGTTCAGCGACAAAAGAAACACAAAAAAGCCTATTATATAGGGAATCACACGGAGAGCACATTCCTGAGGGACCTCCAGGCTGCAGAAGGGACCTGTTATTTCCATCTATTTTCTTGCCTATGTTCCCTGGGAATAGGAATCTAGTATTGTAATTCTTGGGATCTGCTACAGTGCCTTACACATTGTAATGCTCATTAAAAATCTGCCGTCCGTATGAGTAAGTGATCCCTACTTATTTCAAGTATTGCTCCAAAGAGATAAGAAAAATACATTCTCTAAAAAGGGGAAAAAACTTTAACTGGCGCTCATAGCATTTTATAACAAAGCTTTGAAACTCAAGGCGTTTATATAATAATATAGGGGGATGTGGATAGTTCATGGAGGAGTTGGAGAGCACTTTCAATCTAATAAAAAGGCCCATGAGCAGTTCAGGAGTTTTCTGGTTAAAATAGATGGATTGTTTTTCTCATCAAGACAGCATACAGGGTAAAAGTAGGTTTGCAGTTGTTCGGATGGAAAATAATACAATAACTAACAAATAATAATACAAGAATAAACTGTGTGTCTCGCACTCACAACTGTAAATAAACCTCCTTTTGCCCGCCCTGTACTTCGATACCCGTGGTTCCTCCCACCTTCGTTTGCTGATGTGGGTTAACACAGCACTGGCTTAAAAACATGTGCACTAGTCTCTGAAAAGGCTGGGGAGAGGAGCTGGGTGAGTTCAGAATTGTGTTTGTCAGGTACTGTGTATTTTATCTAATTTAATCTTCACAACTCTGCAAGGTGAGTGCTTTTCTTATTGTGATTATACATATACCATAAAATTTACCATTTTAACCATTTTTAAATGGACAGTTTAATGATATTAGGTGCATTCAAAATTCTGTGCAACCGTGCCCATTGTCTATTTCCAGAATTTTTCACCATCCTGAACAGAAACTCTGTGCCCATTAAACGCTGACTGCACATGCCCCCCTCCCTAACTCTCAGCTCCTGGTAACTCCGATTCCACTCTCTGTCTCTACCAGTTTGCCTCTCCTGGGTACCTCATAAAAGTGCAATCACACTATATCTGTCCCTTTTGTTTTGGGTTTATTTCACTTACCATAATGTTTTCAAGTTTCACTCACTTTGTAGCATGTATCAGAATTTCATTCTTTTTTATGGCCGAATAATATTCTGTTGACTTTATTAAAGCACATTTTGTTTATCTGTTCATCTGTGGTTGGGCAGCCGGGTTATTGCCGCTTTTTGGTTATTGTGAATCATGTTGCTATGAACACTATTGTACAAGTATCTGTTTGAGTCCCTGCTTTCCATCCTTTTTGGTGTATACCTAGAAATGAAATTGCTGGAGGCAAGTGCTTTTATATTCTTTATTTTTTCTGACAGAAAATTGAGACTCAAAGATATTAGCTTTCTTAGAGCCCCACTGTAAGTGGCAGAGCTGGGATTCCAACCTGACCAGATGTGTTCAATTCTAAACCCCGTGTGCTCTCTTTCTAATATCATATTGATTTATGACTCAGTATATTTTTATTCTTATATTATGAAAAGCTTCTGTTTTCTATAAGGTGCTTCTGCCTTTCACATGACCCAGAATGCACTGACATGAAAAAAAAATAATCTTCCTGATTTAAAGTGGTAGTTATTCATGTTGTCTTTGTTTTTGTTGTGTTTAAAAAATACCGTGCATTATAAAAGTTGAAAGGAAATATGAGAAATGGAGAGCAACATTTCAGGGATCTGGTTCTCTTAAGATTTAAGTGAAATTTGAAATGTAAATGAGAATTTAGGCTAGATTTATTTCCTACTCATTCGGATTGCACATGGTACTTCCCCAGGGAGACTGCTTGACAATACCATATTTTGTGCATAGAGAAATCATGAACTAGGATTACCTTTTAATCCTGTACTTTACATTTGTCTGGTATTAATCACTGAATTATTTATATGCAAGAAGAGACACAGACAAACCCAAACAAATGATGCTGAATAAAATGGAAAAAGAGAAAAGCGATATTGCCCCAGAGACCAGTCCAACGGTGAAGTATGTTGTTACATACAGTGACGCCTGCTCTCAGGAGATTCTTTTTTTTTCCCAAATACTCCTACAGTCGACCTATAGTGACAGTGAGATGATGGGTGTCATACTTATACAGTACATGCACTAATGCTTGGAACAGAGAATGACATGCACTCCTACTGTTCTGAATTATGAGGAGCCACCTTGGAACCTCCCTCTCCCCCACGCCTGAAAGGAAACTTTCTGTCTGCTCGCCCTGAAACACGATTCTGTCCCAGGGTTGGCTTCCTTCCTTCCTTCCATAAACCACTAGGAAAACATATACTTATTTTCTGAACAGCAACCTCTGTGGATTATGTATTTTCAAAATACATATTAGATGAACCTAATTCAGTCAAATCCAAATGATGTGAGCATAATGGAGAAATGGGTTTTGATTGTGGAATTAGAATCCCATTATGCATGAATCTTTAAAAAAATGTAACAGTGCTGACAAACTTTTTAAATAGTTATAACTTTTTATTTTGTTCCATGGTCTCCCAAGAGACATAGGGAATTTAAGTGTCTTTAGGGGTATATTATATCACATGTGTGGCTCAGTAATTGATAAGGCACAGGGAGATTAAATCTCTAGCCACGTAACTCCATTGTCCCTAAAGTTTGCTGCTGCTCAACTTGAGGTGCTGCAAGGACAGTCAATAGTTTCACAAATTGTCAATAATTTCACACCTTCTGTCTGGCTTGATTTCAAGGCTTCCTGGTCTTATGGGTTGATTTGAGTGATGTGCCTAAAATCTCATTTTTCATTCCATCTGTAGAAACACCAAAGATAAAGACTTGTCCTCAATTTAGGGATTATTTGTCTTTTTCATATTGTGCTCGGAGAGAATACCAGTTCTATTTTACTTAGACATATTTCTAACCTTCTGGTGATGAAGTTCTCTGGAATACTTCAGTACACTTAACATGAAAAAAAAACAACACTTTTTGTCTCTTTCCCTGTGGAGTACATTAAGCGTCTTCGCATGAAAAGTGAAATGTATTCCTATGTTTTCTTACTTAATTTAACTTTCTTGCAACAGTGATTTGCCTCTTCTGTATTTTATATATTGCAGGACAGTATTTTATGGATTTTTAGGTCATAAAATTCATTATGTATATGTGTCTAAATCATTTATTTATGATTTACTGTCTTTGAATGTTTATCACAGGATGGGAATTGCACATGACAATAATAGGCCCCGACCCTACTCTCCTAATTAACTATACGCACTGAGCTTCAGGATGACCAGAGGGAGTCTGTTCTGTTTCATGTCAATGTGAGCAAGATAAGGTGAGCCATCTGCTATATTTAGATTATAAACATCATCCTCACATTAACTACTGTGCAGCGTTATTACTGTGCCTCAGTAGGGGCTAAGTTATAGGCGTCAGTACATTATTCCTCTCAATAGTTTAACATAATATATAATAGTATAGTATAGTATAGTATAGTATAGTATAGTATAGTATAGTATAGTATAGTATAATATAATAATATAATACCCTGGTTTTACAAATAAGGAGATTGGGACTTAAAAAGATTCAGTAACTTGCTCAGAGTTTACACAGCTAGTAACAGAAACGGGATTTGAAACGATATCTTTTGTACTTCAAAGAATTTTGTTAACCATTAATTTTTTTCTGACGCACATTGAAGGATATAGAATGATTGGTCAGGATCAAGCCCAATGGTTAGTTTTAGTACTGAGACATAAAAACTTCACGTAAATCGCTGCCACATTTATAGGCTACGCGAGGCAGGAGGGAAACGTCCTTTGCCAGAGCAGAGCCCGCCACCAGAACAGCTCATGGCCCCTGGGCGAAGGGAGATGATTTTGACTGTCAGTCTCTTAGAGTCTTACTTGTTTTGCCTTTGATCTAGGTCTTCAGGAGCACTGGGGGTTAGGATTTAACATGTGAGTTGGGGGGGACGGGGAACACAAACATTCAGATCACAGCAAAGGAGGAACGGAAAGGGACAACTCGGTCTCCAGAGTCCCACTTGAATAAGCCGCTCTGGGCTCTGGGCTCTGCCAGAGGAAAGCCTGGACTTGGGAGAGTTTGAGCTCAGAATGATGCTGCTGGAGGTAGTAAAGCAGAAGCCGCTTCTATAACCTCTCTCATTATATCCAGATTATAATTGTACAATACCGATATTAGTACTGCGATCCTGGTATATCTCTCTAATGCCTTCTTTTCTCTAAGGTGTACATTATTCATCTTTTTTTTATTGTTCAAAATATTACAGGTGTCCCTTTTCTCCCCATTGCCCCCCCCCAGCCCCTCTTCAGCCCCTCCCCACACCATTGTCGGTGCCCTTGGTACATTATTCGTCGTAATACTTAAGAATTCTCTCATTTTTGATGGTTGATGTGTTGCCATTTGGTGGGTGGAATGCATTAATTTCCTTAGTGTTTCTCCAAGTTTTGCTTTTAAATTAACCAGAGTCATTCTAGAAAAAGTCAAATCAGAAATGTTTGTTCTCTTTCTCTGCTTGGTGCTTGCTGATAACCTAATGGCTCTTGCTTGCTTATTTTTGACTTGAGTCGAAAGCTCCCATCCGAATACTATCCAGGTGTAGACGCTCCCTGCCTTCCTCGCCTGTCCTTGCCTCTCTGGGTGTAGACACTCTGTACGCCTCACCTCTCTTTGTTTGACTATGTCTTTCAAAGAGGAATGATTCCACATTGGGACTTAGGACTCTGACATATGAATTTGGGGGGGAGTACAATTCTCTCTATAGCACCTCCCTACAGTTGTGAATAGATCGAAACTATCAGTAAAGATTCATTTGTCAGTTCTGTGGGCCTAATTTACTAATATTTTTCCCTGACAGAAAAGGGCCTACAATGACACAGCATCTGCTTTTTTATTATCCCCCCCTTGCTACTTTTTTCAGAATATTTTTTCTTATATCTGAATATATTTATCACTTTCTGTTGAACAGTTTTCAGTTGCTATTTATTTTCTTCATTTCCAAGTGAAATTTCTTTGTATTCTTTATGTCCACTGTGAGTCACAGGATAGCACGCGCGTGCGCACACACACACACACACACGCACACACGCACACACACTCAGTGAGGGATGGGTGTGGGCTCAGGGCTGTGCTGGCTTCTGTGGGAGCTGTGAAGAAGGGAGACGACATGGTGAGGAACTTGATTTAGACTTTAGTACATTTAGGTGGGACTCTTAGTAAGAAATCGTGGATACGGAGACATAATTTCCTCCTGTTTTTTAAATGACAGGCTAGGTTGGGGATTGGGGATTGAGGAGGAAAAACTTGAGTTTCAGGTGCACAAAAAGACATGGTGGGGAAACAGAATAGTTGTTCTTTTTAGACCCTTCTTTGTGCTTGTTTAGAAGGGTCAGAGTGTGAAGCAGAGCGGCCTAGGGAGGCTCCTCACTCTTCCTTCCCCTTCGGCCTGTGTAAGGTATTCCTGTAGCCTGTGAACCCGACAGAATGCCTGTCACTTCAATTTGTATGTTTTTGTCCAGTTCATATGGGACCGTTATTTTAACTGTAACAATATAAAATTGCTTAAGTGAAAAATTAAAGTAGCTTAACCAAAAAGGAAAAATATTAGTTATTTCATTTCTATAATGTCAGGCATTTTACATACTATACCTGATTTAATTCTCCTAACCCTCCTACAAAGTAGATATTTTTATCTCTATTTTACATACAAAGGGATTGAGACCCAGGGAAATTAAATAACTTGCTTTAAACCGGTTTTAAAAAGGCACTTGTTCTGCTAATAAGTGTAGACATAGAATTTTAGCCAGACCATGTTGACTCTGAAGCCCATAATCTTTTTATCACATATAGCATATCATTAGTGTGCTACTTCCCTTATGTAACTACAACCTCCCCCCTTATGTCCGATTTTGCTTTCCATGGTTTCAGTTACCTGTGGTGAACTGTGGTCCAAAAATATTAAATTAAAAATCCCAGAAATAAAAAATTCATAAGTTTTAAATTGTGCGTAGTTTAGAGTAGCAAGATGAAATCTCATGCCCACTCTCTGCATTCCACCTGGGACGTGAGCCGTTCCCTCACACAGTGTGTACATGTACCCGCCTTGAGTCACTTAGGAGCCATCTCGGTTATCAGAGAGAGAGAGAGAGAGAGAGAGAGAGAGAGAGAGACCGAGACCACATTCACATAACATTTATCACAGTACATTGTTATAATTGTTCTGTTGTATTATTATTGTTGTTAATCTCTTACTGTGCCTAATTTATAAATTAATCTTGATCATAGCTACAGATGGATAGGAAAAACATAGTGTATATATAGGACTCAGTACTATTCATGGTTTCGGGCATCCACTGGGGGTCACAGGGGCTGATCTAAAACAAGAATTGCATACCAAGAATGAGAATGGTGTTCACCCTAATGTATTGCTTGAATAATGATGTTCCACAAGAAATATAGTAGATACTGTATGCGGATAAAAGCCTATGGTAAAATAGTTTTAGGAAATCCTGGTTTAAACAGTTAAACAGGTTTGTACCTTGCAGGATTTCCTGCATCTTTGCATGCTAGTAGGCATTGTAGATTTCCAAAGGAGTAAAATGAATGAGCTGCTGTGTTTTCCTAAATTATTTGACCACAACACCTTATTCTTATTGAATATCTATTAGAGTCTTAATGACTCTAGAGTTTTCTAGTGTAGTTGAAGGCACTGGCTCCTGGTAATGAATGACACCCGTTTCTTCTAAGTGGTTTCCCATGGTCACTATGAGAATATTTGTCTCATGAGTTAAGCCTTAGAAGCTCGGAATGCATATGTGGCTGAGCTAGTTCTTTCATTTCAATTGGTAAAGCAGTTCGGGGGAGGTGATACATAAACCACACGAATACGAGCACAGAATTTTATTTGTCTGTGTGGTTCAGAGCAAGGTGCATTTAAGATTTAATTGCTCTGACAGAGCGTGAGTGTGGGTAGGGTGGGTGTGGGTGTGGGTGGCATCCATTTTAAGCCATTATGAAGGTAGAACTCACTTGCTTTTACTATCAGCACAATATGTGCCTTTGTCAACAGGACACAATCTGGAACCCGATTCCTGTATTCAACACTCTTTTTGTAGCTCATTTTTAGAATTTGGAGCTTAGCTTCCTCTTGCTGCTATAGAGCAGGCAGTTCGCTTGGAGTCTGGGGTGTCATGGGAAGGCAATACATGAACTGGCTTTGGTGGGGAGAGGGAAGAACTGATGGCCACAGATCACTCTCGAGCTTCCAACCACCTGGAGGATGCCAGATAGAGGAGGGAAGGGTTCAGGGAGGACCAGCACGTAAATCATCAGAACCCGATTTAGTCTCTGTTGGGCTAGATTTGCTCATAAAGAACTGACTATCGTCATCTCCATTCTGATTATTGGACTCACACAGGACTAGATTAACATAATGACTCCACCGTTTGCTAGCTGTATGTCTATTTTTTCAAGTTATTTAATTTTTCTAAATCTTATATTAGTCATCAGTAACATGAGGATAATACTCACTTAATGGACTTACTGTTGTTATTACTGGAAATAAAAGCGCCTACACTGTTCTTTGCTCCGAACTGATAAATGAGGAGGGCTGCTTTCCTTTTCATCCTGGACTTTGGGATGGGGTTGGAGAGGAAGGACTCGGTGACTGGGCCAAGATGATCCAGGTGGAGGGAACACATGCTGGTGCTTCCCAGACAACAGCCCAACGTATCTGCAGGTTCTGCATCTGTGGGTTCAACCAACTAGAGATAAAAAATATTCCCTCCCCCGCAAAAGTTACCTTGTTGCTAATTTGTACCATGTAGTTAAGTTTACAATTGTGTTTGTTCTGAATGTGTACAGTGCTTTTTTTGGGGTCATTATTTCTAAACAATATGGTATAACAACTATTTATGCCACACTTACATTGTATTAGGTATTATAAGTTGTCTAGAGATTATTTAAAATATATGAGAGGATCATGTAACTTCTATGCAAATACTATACCCTTTTATATAAGGGACTTGAGCATCTGCAGATTTCAGTATCTGTGGGGGTCCTGGAACCAACCCCCCTCAGCACCGGGGGACAGCTGTGTTCGATATTGCTTTTGTGTTGGAGGCTAGTCAGATTTACATCCTAGAGAGGAGATGACAAATGCATTTAATTTCTAGTGAACCCTCTTCTGCTCTCGTTTGACTTTTCCTCTTACAGCCTTTGCTAACGATGTGTACTTTCTCTGTCTTAAATTTCTTCCTTTGGCTTCCACAAGGCTCTACCATAGTAGTTCTGCCTAATTATGTGACTGTACCACTTCCTCCTGGTTTTAGAAAAATTGTGGGCTCTGGTTACCCATCATTGCATAACAAACCGCCTCCGAGCTTCTTGGCTTAAAACAAGAAATATTATTGTATTTTTATCCCTGGAGGTTGACTGGCTCAAGTTGGTGGTTCTCACTGAGGTTCAGTCACGCAGTTGCCATCAGGAATGCAGGGCTGGAGCCGTTGGAAGTCTTCCTCATGTCTGGCTCCTGAGAAGAGGGCGAGATGGGACTAGATGGTGGCTACAGCAGCTGGGGATCCTTGGGCATCTCCCTCTGTCTGTATGGAGTCTCTTTTCATAGTTTTTTTTAGTGCAGCAGCTTCAGTGCACCATACTTCTTACCTGGTGCCTCAGGGCTTCAAAGGTACATTTCTGAGAAAAAAAGCAGCATCTTTTTATGACCTAGCCTCAGAAGCCGCACATTATCACCTGTGAAACCTTTACTTCATCAAGAGAGCCACAGGCTCCTGCTCAGGCTGAAGGCGTGGAGAAACAAACTCCACTCTCAATGAGGGTGAGACAAGTTTCTGAAAGAGCATGTGGAACCAGAAATAGTTTTCGGCTACACTGGGAAAATAAAGCATACCACAGTACTCTGGTACCAATAACACATGTCCCTTCTACATGCAAAATAGACTCAATCCCTAAGACCACCTCCCCCCAGAGTTTCATTTTATTATGGTGTGAGGCCCATGCTCGAAGGACCAGGGTCTCAGCATATAAGTCAAGTTGAGGTGTGGATGAGTCCCCTCGTCTGGCTCCTTACGTGTAACTTCTTGATGGTCGTTCCTCTTGACCTAGGACCTGCAAACTAAAATGACAAACTATCTCCCTTTCCTCCACACCCAGCATATACTGGAGGGAAGGACCCAGAATAACCACAGTAGACGCTCCAATTCAGAAAGGGGGAAACAGGCAGCACAACAGTCTTTGGTCCGTAACAATTCTGAAAAAATAGCTGAGCATATATCGGCAATTTCTTGATTAAGGTCTAGTTGTTCTGTCTGGGAATGATTTTAATGCAGCTCGATAGTTCTTTCAGTCTCTTTCCTGCTAGTAGAAGCTCAAGAGCCTATGGGACTCTGTTCTTTTTAGTCCAAGGTGACACAATTTGTTAAAAAACTTGGTGTTTTTTAAATGTATCAATCTCTAATCAATCCATTACATTAAACCAAAGTCACACTCAGGATCTCTTCAGATCAATCTCTGTGCCATCTTGAGCTTCTTTTGAGACTGTTGTGAGACAATACCCTTCAGATTCTTGGAAGCCCTACTGTGTAATAGAAAAAATCTGTGAGATGTGACAACATTCTTAGGAGGCCGTTGGTCTGCTTGAGGTATCACCTTAAATTTTTCTTAGCATAGGTTTTTGTAGCCGTACTCCTGGCTTTAACCATGTCTCCTGATTGTTTGCTAGGCCTTTTTAATATCTGGAAGACATTAATAATTTTAGGATTGTTCTTCCTCCAGGGAGGCTTGGAAGGAAAGCGTTTTATTTACTCAGCAAGTCCTGGCTCCTTTATATTTAACAATTCCTTCTTTAGGTTCTTTCTCTCCTCTCATACTTTTGCTACAGGCAACAAGAAGGTAGGCAGTGACTTCAACGCTCTGTCTGGAAATCTCCTTACCTACCTAGTTCATTAGGTACATTTTTCTTATTTTCCACGTTGCAGAGGACATGAGGTTGCTAAACTTTCCAACACTGCCTTCCAGGCCGGCCAGACCTTTTATTTGACAGCTCAGTAAGTCAAAGATGCATGTCTCAGGATAGAGGGCAAACCTTTTATGACCTTTCTTGAAAGTTGCACATCCTCATGCATTTTATTTGTCTAGTTGATCACAAAGTCTCACTCAGGTTAAAGAGGGAGGGAAATGGCAAGGATCTAGAAAAGCACGTAGTAATAAAATGTGTTATGGCCACTTATGCAAAATATAACCTGACACATCCAGAATATAGGCATTCCCAAAGGTTCAGTTTTTTCGCCACTCCACTTTTTTTTTCAATAATTGTTCCTTGGTGATTTTATCCACACTCATGGCTTCAAGTAACATACTATGTATACGATTCCAAAAATCAGCTTCATCATTGTAGTCATCACTATTATGAAATAGCTAACATTTTGAGTGCCTGTAGTGACCTAGGCCCTGTGCTAAGGGTTTTACATGAATTATAACTTATATAGTCTCTACCACAACTCTATGCCATTGTTTCTGTTTTATAGAGGAGATGTTGAGGTTTAAATAACTTAACTACAGACTCACTACAGCTGTTATAGAGTCCTGATTTTTTTTTTTTTTTTTCTTGAGAGAGGGGGAGAGAAACATCAAATTGTTATTCCACTTACTTATGCATTCACTGGTTACTTCTTGCATGTGCTGTGACCAGGTCTTGAACCCATTCATTACATTGGTGTATCAGGGTGATGCTCTAACCAACTGAGAAACCAGGCCAGGGCTATGGTTCTGATTTTTAATCTCAGATTTTTTACCTCCAAAGTCCACTCCCTTAATCACTAGGTGAGTTTGTCTATGAGGTTTATATTTCTGGTTCTGACTACTTTTCCAAGGCTGTCAAACTGCTCACAATAATGCCACCTTTTGAATTTTCTCTCTAGACAGAAAGGTGGCGGGCAAAGGAGGAGGGCTGCAGACCTGGTTGGGATGTGTCTTGTGGGCTGAGACAGGAAAGGGGGAGACAGCCTTCATCTCAAGCTGTGGACTTCAAAGAAGGCAGTGTAAGAATCTGATCCTTGAGCAGAGGAGGCTGTTTGTAAATCAGAGATGTAGGCTCCAATGTCTTATAGACAGAAAGGTTCTGGGACAGGTTATCAGGAATGATACTCCAACATTTGATTTGCAAACTATTGAGCACACAAGTAGGAGAGAATCTCGGCAAAACATTGCCTATTTGTAGTAAGTGACCAGAGGTGCTCAATTTCAATGTCTAGGCATGGAGTAGATGATATTGTATCTCACATGATCCTGTTAATGTCTCAAACACATTATCTTCTCCACATAAGGATAAAAAAAATTACTATAAAATGCAGAAGTGGCTTTAAAGCAACTTATGTGAAAAAAAGGTAGAGGTTTGGGTTGACTGATACTTGAATGTGAATCTACAGTATCCTGTAACTATATATTTTTTCCACTGAGATAAAAATAGATTGCCTTGAAAGAGACTGCAGTGAGGGAAGTGAGCATTCCATGCTGTTCTGACATGTATAGTCCCTGCTAGAGTCTGTGCTGTGTTTTGATCAGGGCGCTCTCTTGGAGGTTATTGTTAGGGTCAAATCTCTTCTCTATCACTCTTCAATAACTTGGCTGGTGAAACCACTCAAATCTGGACCAAGTTAACTACATTTAAATAAAATAAAACACTTTATCCAGCAGAAGCCAGGATATATGTATGTTTTTCATTGCTGCCGTAACAAGACACTATAAACTTAGTGGTTTAAAATAATATAAATATATTATCTTAAGTTCTGTAGATCAAAAGTCCAACACAGATCCCACTGGGCTAAAATCAAATTGTCAACAGGGCTGCATTCCTTTCTAGATAACCTAGGGGAGAATCCGTTGTGTTTTCCTATTTCTAGAGGCTGCCCACATTCCTTGGCTCTTGGCTGCTATACTAGGCCCATCTTCAAAGCAAGCAAAGGAGGGTCAAATTCTCTTCTAGCATCTCCCTGAAAGGCAATTCTCATCTAATTTTAAAGATTTATGTGATAATACAGGATAATCTTCCTTAAAAATCAGCTGATTAGCAATCTGAATCCCCATCTTCAATCTTAATTGCCTTTTGTTATACCAGCTAACATAGTTTCCAGGGATTGGGGTATGGAGATATTTGGGGGACCGTTATTTTGCCTATCACAGTATGTAACCTAAGCAGGAAAACTATATATAATTTTACATATTTTATAAGTGTTATATATAACTAAATAAAAATTTGTATATGAAATTATAAACACAATGCAGAAGTGTGGTATGGTCTCTGGAAACTAGAGTTACCCAAGAAGATGTCTCTTAGCCGAGACTCTTGCCAGTACTTCCACCTGCCCAATTCTGCTTTTGCTTGTTTTACAAATAAGGATTCTATTCCAGATTTTCTTTGAGGACCAATGGCCCTGTTATTTTTAAAAATGGAAAAATCATCACTAACACTTATCCCCCATTTTAAAGATGAAGAAACTGAGACTCAGAAAACTGACCTCCTCAAAAGCATGTACATAACAAGAGACAGAGGAAACACCTTCGTTAAAGCTCATAGCTGATTCGTGTAAAGGGCTCTGTTGGTGCTGGATCACACCCTCCAGGCCTCACCAAGTCAGGGCTCCAAGAGAAGACTTCCAGTTACCTGCACTGGCATCGCTTCACCTGAGGACTTTCAACTAGGGAGGCTGCTGTGCCACAGTGCAGGGAAGATTGGAAAAGCTAAAGAATGAACAACCCCCGAAGCTTTTTATACCGCAACTCCCTCACTCCTCAAATGGGATACCTCTGAGGGGTATGTTCTATACTGTTTTTCTAGGATTACCCTCTAGGATTAAGCTGATTACCCATAGGGGTAGTTTCCTTGATAATATGCCCCTTATATATTATTTATTTTCTTATATAGTATACTCCCTCCCAGAGTGTCCTTGAGATCATAGCACTAATAAACTGCTTTCATTGGAATCCTTGTCTCAAGATCCGTGTCTGGGAAAACACAAATCAAGCCATCTTCTGACTCACCATACAGTGCTGCGACTTGAGTTAACCACTGGCGGGTGAATAGACTGGGCACAGGCAAAGTATGAGTGAAGGACTGGGCAAAAGCTGGGACGTGAACAGCTCGATGCCACTTATAGATCCCGGAGAGCTCTGCCACCTGGGCATATGTTCCTTCCACCCTGTTCAATCCACTTTGCTCGCCTCCTATTTTATACACTCATTGCACTTTCCTTCCACTTAAGCATCACAATTCTCCATGGTGTAGAATTTGCACAGTCCGATTGTGTTCTGACTTCTCTGGTTTATCATGACATCCTCAGTCTGTGGCCTGTCCTTCAAACAGCATGTCCCACAGTGCTCGGCATGGAGTTCACTTGGTTTGTGGGAGCTAAGAGAGGCACTAAGCGTGTGTGCTGGTACAATGGGCCAGGAGCTCATCTGATTCGAGAAGCTGGTGGGAAATCGGGTGGCTACACCGGGCCGGGGACAAGAGTGTAGCTGTGGAGTGTAAGAACTCACAAACCATGAAAGGTCTTTAAGTACAGGAGCAGCATCATGAAAGTGCTATTTAAGGAAGAAAATGCTTGAAGCTGCACTTAAAATAGACCAGATCGAGGGAGCTTGAGGTTGAGGCAGCTGACGGGCGGCTGCTGTAATCCAGGTGGGAGCGGATGGCTTGGGGGGAGGGCAAAGTCTGTATCCAGGAGAATGGACAGGAGGAGACAGATGAGAAGAGGAACACTTTGCACAAAATTTTGACAGGAATTGCTAAACATTTGTAGTTAAAAATACATTAAGTTATATCTATGTGGTGCTTCCTCCTTTTATTTACTTAAAAATTTAGAGCCACTGGACAGGTATGATGTTATTACTGATAAAGGCAAGGACATTAAGAGCTGGAGCTGCTGTTGGAGGGTTAACAAGCTCAGTATAGTTACTTTAAATTTGTGGTGTCAGGAAACTCTTCAAGTAGTAACGCTATTACCATTCAGAAGCCAGAACTCCTTCATTGCCCTCCTACCCTGCAAATAACTGTTTTAGAAACATGTTAGCTGTGTCAGCTAATTTTTATTGGAGAAAACAAATAAATAAAATGGCTCTTTCAAACTATTTCTGATCACTTTTCTTTTATAGCACTCAGTAAAAATTCAATGATATTATCAGTTTAATTAAAGATTAAGCTTTTACCTAAAATACTGAATTTTAAAGTACATGAAATGTGATTTAATTTATTGTCAACATTCTTAATCTTTATGTGTCATTGAGGTAGTATATCATCATAAGCCCTCGATTGAAGAGTCACGCCTATTTTATGCTTTCATTTAACTTTATTGTATATTAAACACTCACCGTGTACATTACACTTTGAGAAAATATAGAATGAATAAAATAACATGTTTGCTCTCAACAAATGTAGGCCCTAAAACAGGTTTCTTGAGACCAAGTCGAAACGGCCACGTTAAAATGTCAGGTGTGCATAAAGAAAATTGATGGGCTTACAATGTCTCCAGCGGGGATTAAAAAAGAGTCATTTGTTCTGACGAGGGTCATCTGGGAAGGGGTGGCATTTGACCTGATCCTGGTATGGGGCGGAAGAGCGTGTGGCCGGTGCTGGGTGAGTTGTGTTGTCTCAGTGACGTAAGAAGCATCGAGGTGTCCTTGGCCCGCGGTGGACGTATGGCGGCGGAGTCGTCAAGGCTCTTGCGAACATCGGCGCTCACGGGCTGTGGCCATCGCAGTGACTCAGACTGGAGAGCTTTCAGCCTCCCGTCGCTCGCGCTCGTTCTGTTTCAGAGCAACGCCTGAGTCATCACAGGGAACAGTTGGCCGTGTTGTTACCAGTGCACTTCAAAGCAGTCACAGAATATTTATGCCTGTTGGCAGAGGAAGGTCAGCTGTGGGCTCAGGATTCACTCCTGTAGCAGGAGCGAGCCCGAAGCCTGGTTCCCCCTTGAGTCTCCCTCGCATGGCAGGTAGAAAACCTGGGAGATAAGAGCTGACATAAGAATATTAACAGAGCATCAGTGCTCCCATGTATAGAATGCCCTGCGCCCTGTCCAAAGCGTGAAAGCCTATGGAGACAGAGCTTCCCTGAAGTAGGCCTTCGTAGCCACCCTGCTGTTTACAGGTATGGGACAAAGGCTTAGGAAGCCGAAGTAACTTTCCCACAGTCATCACGCCCAGTAATCAGTTACTATTTGATTCCAACGGATTCTGACTCAACATCTTATTCTTTTAAAAAATTACTGTTTCTCATGAGTAACCAAGGGCCATAAGTATTCTTGTCGATGAATCATGAAAATCACTCATATTAGCACAGCTCTCTAGTGTTTTTAATGGGCCAAGTATTGTTATACTTAATAGTAAGTTAAAAGTGCTTCTCCTGAATGTCATTTTTGTTTCTTATGATAACTCTTTAAGGCTGAATGGAAATTAATGTTCAGAGAAAGTGCTGGGCATGACCAAAGGTCACGAGTTAATCATATGAAGTCACTGGTGCCTGGACCCTAAATAAGAACCGTTTCTACAAATGGTTTTCAAGTGTTTCAAAAACAGAAAAACCACTTCTTCAAATAAAATATTATGGAGAAGCCCATTATGTGATAAAACCAAAGGGAGCGGACTGCTGGGGCTGAATTCCAGGCTAGACGCGTGGAGACTCTGCCTGTTCGGACTCTTCCTCCTTATGTGCTGGCCCTTTCCAAGGAACCGCCGTAACACCTGGGGCTTGAAGGGCTCAGGGTCTCCTCTTGCTGCCTTGGGTGGAAGAGACACAGCCACCTTGGTCTAAGCCCCCTCCCCTGCCCCAGCCTTCCCACTTCTTTGGGGCTTCAGTCATTACAGAACGTGTTTCCTATTCTTTCGCTCTGATATGTGAAACTTGGGGGTTCTGTTTCACCATGTGAGGGTCTATAGATTGGCCTGTACAGATGTCATATCAGGAGCAAGAACTTCTTTCTCTTTCCTAAGGGAATATGAGGCACCTTTATGTGACTTATTAATATCTTATTACCACCGAAAAGGCACAGAGATTCTGGTATCGGATTGCACAGGCTCGGAGTGTAGCTCTTTATCTCAGTAAGTGGAAAAATAGCCTCTGTCTTTGTTAGTCTTCTCATCCATAAAATGGGGAAGGTAATGATCATGGCCACTCTGGGCCATTTTGATCATGAAATTAGTACTTCATGGAGAAGACTAAGAATAGTGTCTGGTGCATAAAGAGTGCTCAGTAAATATGAGCTATTATCATGCATGAAAAAGTCTCGGAGGTGGTTGTCTCAGTGACTCAGTAGACTCTGTAGGCGCCCACACACCTGTTGGTCTGAGGCTGCACTGATAAAAAAACATTGTATGAAAAGTAAACCGTAATCTTTCCTTTTCAGGAGCCGTCATACATGAGTATTTAGGGTAGCGTTTGCTGCCATACTTTAGGATGGGGATTGAAAAATTATAGTGTATTTACAGAGTGCATGGTCCAGTGTGCCCTGGGCTGGTACTCAGGCTGCAGAGATGAAGGGTGATAACTGTTTGAACTGAGATGACCGACCCGGAGAAGATGATCTGTGCTGAGTGTGGGGCATAATGGGTCTCAGGTGGGATCTGAACCAATAGGTGGAGACTAGCAGGAAGGAAGGAAATATTTATTTAGTACCTATGATGTGTTACATCTATGCATTCACATATTCAGCTTTTATAAACTGTCTCATAAAACAAGAATTACTGTCCTCATTTTTATACATAAGGGAAGCTAGAGTTCAGGACTGCCACCTGCTTGGGAAGGGTTTCCAAGTAGGCCCCACAGGTGGCGAGTGCTCAGATCTTTCCGCGGCTTCCCTCTGCGGGAGGCTGCCTGGAAGCCTGGAAGCGCACACAGAACTCAGGGTGGGCTCCTGCTTCCTTGAGCCTAGTCTTTAGTACGTGACAAAAAGACCTTTCAACCTGGACTTTCTTTTAAGATGCATTTCATCTTCCATGGTAATTTTCAAAGTTGAGGTTTTCAGTTTCAAGAAATCTGTCAAATTAATATTGAGCTTTACTCAGCTGTGTGTATTAGTTTCATTGGAGGGCAAATTTCAAGATGGAGCAGGTCACTCAGGGCTTCACCTTTGCAGACACTGACTTCACAGGTGAAAATGAAGCGCTTAGAAAGGCTTTGACCTTTAGGACAACCCTATTATACTGTCGGAAATCTTCCAGGCATCCTAGCAATGAATAGAAAGATTACAAAATAAGCCCTGGCCCATGTGGCTCAGTGGTTAGAGCACCAGCCTTTGCACGGAAAGGGTCACGGGTTCGATTCCTTGACAAAGGGCAGGTACCTGGGTTGCAGGTTTGATCCCAGGCCCTGGTCACGTGCGGGAGGCAATAATTGATGTATCTCTTTCACATTGATGGTTCTTTCTCTTCCTCCCTCCCTCCCTCCCTCCCTCCCTCCCTCCCTCCCTCCCTCCCTCTTATTTATTTATTTTATAACTTCCTTAATAAATGAAACTTCAGTTTAAATTCAAAGCCTTGAGTGTTTTTGTTTTTTTTTTGTTGCTTTTTTGTTTTGTTTTATTTGTTTTTTTAGATAACCTTGAAGTGTGTAGTTCCTAAAACAAGCTGGCACTCTACAAAGAAGAGCCGCTTCTCACTCAAGCAAAACAGCAAAGTTGCAGATTGCAGCTATCATCACTAATTAGCTGTCCCAGATGGAGGGCTGGCCCACCCCAAAGCCAGAGCTGGATGACTTCCTGCAGATAACTGAGACATAAATAACTTGCTCCACTCTCCCATAACCGTCCCACAGTAACCATACCGTATGGCCTCTCTTGTGAGAAATATACAATTGGTCCATTTTAGAATGGGGGCAAAAGAGGCTTGTTTTGTAATTGGTTTTAATAGAATTATCTAGGTATAAAAATAATAAATGCAACTGCAGAATGTTTAGGTAATGGAAAAGACACAACTAAGACACAAATAAGTCATCCACAGTTTTCTCCAGCAAGTACTACAATTAACACACATATTGGTATATATCCTTCCACTTCTACTTTGATACATGCATATGAAATATGTTTACACTCTACACAGCATTTTGCAAGGTTTTTACTTAACACTTATCATAAATGTTTCTATGTCATCACTTTTGGTTTTATGAATGATGGATAGTGTTCTATTATTTGGATGGTTCTTATTTTAACCACCTCTGATTTTTGATACTTAAATTATTTTTCATTTTTCACTATTATAACACATGTTGTAATGATGATCCCTGTGGCTAAATCTCAGTACACATCCACAATTATTTCCTTGAGATAAATATCTTAGTTGTAAAGTTGCTGGGGATGAGAAGCACATCTCATGGTTAATGAATGTGGAAATTATCCTTACACCCTGGCAACATTATATATTACTGTTTTATAAAAAAAATGCTAATATGCTTGGTAAGACTTTATATATAAATATATATTAAAGTCTACTTATTTAAGTAGAAATTTTTATATGCTTATTAGCTTTTATATTTCTGTCATAAATTTCTTCTTCCCATTCTTTCTATCTCTTTATATACTAAGTCTGATGATTCTGTTATATAGTGTCTTTCAATTTGTCATTTTCCATTTAATTATTGTATATTTAGCATAATATTTAAGAGCACAGACTCTATATTTAGATTGCCTGGGTACAAATATGGAACCCAGCACACTGGCTATATAGCCTTGAGTGAGTTCCTGAATAACTATGCCTCAGTTCATTCACCTATACATTGGAAGTAATAATAGTATGTACCTCATATGGTTGTGAGAATTAAATGGGATGACATTTGAACAGTGCTGAGCACAATCTCTGGATAGTCACAAGTACTCAACAGTTATGAGAATATATTGTCATCAGCTATATTTATGTTGCTGGTTAGTCCGAAGGCTGCCACATGGGACAGAAACTTCACTTTCTGACCTATATGAGCGTACACTGAGGGTAGAAATCACGGTGGGTGGGAGGATGGGTGTGTGTTCCCACGCAGCTCTGAAAGTTGTGCTTTCTTCTTTGCCTTAGGCACTGTCAGAGATAAACGAAGCGTATGTTCCAACAAAAACCCGCCGATGGAGAAAAGTTCAAGGGCCTGTGTGGTGAGGTCCTGGATGCATAATTAAATCTACAAATCCTTTGACTTCTCTGTGCTGCCAATTGTTGGTGCTTAATCAGGTTGCATGTTTTAGGATAAAAAATGTTGGCCCCAAGTGGAGAGGCAGTTGGCCAAGATTTGGCAATTATTGTGACAGTTAAAAGAGGAAAGTAGATTAGCAATAATACAATAAATGCGCTAAACAGTAGGCCTGGCCAGTCAGAGTCATTGATGCAGAAATATCAAGTCAGATGCAGACCAGTTCCACACATGAGGCTATTAACACAACTCAGACTGTGTTGCATAGAGTGACATGTGCTTCAGAAGCATTATGAAGTTCCCAGAGATGATAATGATACATCAGTAGAAATGCTTTTAAAGAGCCATAAAGTCTGAATTGTCTTAATCAGGGCTAAGGCTGAGATCACAAAAATAGTAAGAATGGCTGAATTGTTAGAGAGAATAAAAAGCTAATTTATTCCTAGGTATGTCTATTGGTATTTGAAATGTGACTCAGTAATAATGGTCCCTTAGATGAGGCAGTAGGAATGTAGAGAGATTATGTAATTCAGAGTTAGATAATGAATGCATCCATGTGTCCTAGTGAGAGAATCCACAGCTTGTTTCAAACAGAGAATTCAGTATTTAGCAGGTATGTTGGATAACACTCTAACAGTAGAACCGAACTACTTTAGCAGAGTTTTTTCCCTGGGAAATCCATTTATTAATAAGATTTGCCAGTAAAGACATGCGTATTTCCTACAACATGCAAGACACAGCCCACATGAAGAATGAATTTTTTAGCTGGCTGCAAAGTTGATGCTATGTGAGTGCAAAAAAAAAAAATCCCAACTAGCTAACTTAAAAATGTATGTAAAAAAGAATTAATATTCTTGACATTAAAAGAGCTCTTTTCTATTAGTTAAAAACATGTTTTCTAATTGAAATATAGACTGAAAATATGAACAGGCAAGTCATTAAGGAAGCAATGTAAGTGAACATCGTCATGAAAAGATGAACAGTCCTATTAATAATAAATTTAAAATAAATTCCTATTTTACCTTTCAAAATTGGCACTTAAAAATGATACATTTGCCTTTTGGCAAGATTATAATGAAAAAATGTAAGGGGGCATCTTCATAATGTACATAAAAAATCTTAAAATATATTTCCTTTTTAATCAGCAGCTTCATTTCTTGGAATCTGTTCTCGTGTTTAAGTATACACAGAAGCAATCTCAGTTAAAAAATAAAGAGAAATTCAAATGCAAGTCGTTTATGAAACAGCCAAGAGAGGGTGTAGGGAGAAGGAGCTGGGGGACTTCTACACCAGCTCCGGAGAGTCAGTAGCAGAGAGCTGCTTCTGGGAGTGTTAATTCCCTGGAATTCCAGCCCGCTGTGGACTTGAGCTGAATGACTTCCACAGTAATGCAAAAAGCATTCAGCCAGAAAGACGCAGATAACGACAGTTGGAAACAGGTTAACTGCTCCTCGAGATATGGACAAGCCAGTGATGATGTCTGCCAGCAATAGTAAGAAAACATTCAAATGAACTGCAAATACACAAGGACAAATCTATTTATTATAACATACATTTTAGAAATAATGTAAGTGCCGAAGTCTTCAGTATTTATTACAGAAGCCATGGTGTATACAATTATATAGAATTTCTAAATAATATTTAATCACCAAAAAGTATGTTGTAGAAAACTTCCTGACATGACAGTGCTTTATTTAGGGAAATGAGCAGATTACAAAGCAGCATATATTGTGCGATTATATTTTAGTTTGGAGAAAAATCTATCATTAAAAATAGATTAGAAAGGACACAAGACTAACTCCCTCTGAGTAGTGTGATAGTGAATGCACCTTTCTTTTTCTTCTTTCCTGTTTTATTTTTGTTTGTTTTTTTTTAAATATTTTTAATGATTTTTAGAGAGGGGGAGAGAGAGAAACATTGATGTGAGAGTAAAACATCTATTAGCTGCCTCCTGCACGCCCTCCACAGGGGATCCAGCCAGCCCTGCAGAGCACGCACCCTCACCAGAAATCGAACTGACAACCTTTTGGTGCAGGGGACGGCACCCAACCAACTAAGCCACACGGGCCAGGGCCTGTTTTATGTTCTTTTTGTTTTTTTTTTTAATGTTCTACTATAAGCATATATTGCTCCTACAGTAACTAAAGAGTCATTTGTAAATTTAAAAATGAGTCATCAATGAGTTAAAGGTACAAAAATTAAAAACCCTTCACTAAGTCTAGAAAAATAATGTTTTTTTTAAATTAAATTTATTGGGATGACTTTGGTTAATAAGCTCATATAGGTGTATATTTCTATGATACATGATCTGTATATCACATTGTGTGCCCACCACCCAAAATCAAATCATCTTCTGTCACCATATATTTGGCCTCCTTTACCTCCCCCCCACCTCCCCAAAGGGAAAAATCATTTTTAAAGGAATTAATGTTTACTTTTTTGAACTCAGTTAAGATTATTTTTACAAACATAAACATTGTTTCCCCTGCCATTTGACTGGGCGTGCCTGTCACTTAGCAGCTATGGTATATGAAAAACAGTCTGGATTCCATCCTGTGCACTTCCAAATCAGCAGTCTCATTTGAACAAGCCTCATTACTTGTTCAATTTGTTATGTTGGCAATACAGAACTTGAATTGTGAATACAAGTGTTCAAATTCAGGCATAGAGACTTCCAATAAAAAAAGAACACACTCTACTTTACCAAGAAATAACTAAGAATAAAACAGTAACATTGAGAAAGGAAAATCCCTCCATGCAACCCCACCAGACAGGTATGCTGGACTATAAGTTTCTTTCCTGAAAGGAATTTAGACCTGCTTGTTTTGAGGTGCTAGTACATAAGAGACATCTTTAGAACTAAGATTAGCTCAGGGCAAACTGTTCCTTTTTCACAACATGGAAGTACCAGTCACAGAATGTTAATACAAATCTAATCAAATGCCAGATAAATCAATTTTCTGGCAGTGCCTTACACACAGTAGGTCCTCAAAGACACTGTATTGGACGCTTATCCAATACAGTAATATTAGGTTTGGCAAAAGAAAATCTGTCATAAATATGATTAACTGATTTGTTAGATGGTTCATGTTAGTCAAAATTGCCAGTTCTTTTTGCAGAAAGTTTTTTTTTCCTTCCAGAAAGAGAGTGGGAGATCGTTGTTCTAATCTTTTTAAGAGCTCATCAATAATGCACCAGATCAAAATTTAGAACAGGCTGTGTAGCGATTGGCATATGGGGGATGAAGAAAATTAATTTGATACAAGAGAACAACCAGACAGCTTTTCCTCAATAACACCTACTTCTGTGAGGAGAGGTTTTAGGAGATGGTGAGGAGGGGTGAGAAGCAGGTTTTCAAAACCTGCCCTAATTTTTCAACCACATAAAGAACAAATTGATGTAATTAAAATATACATTTCCAACCTTTCTTCATCTTGATAGTCAACCAGTTGTTCTGTTGTACTGATTCTAGTTCTTCAGCTTTCCTGAAATATCTCTCTTTCCCAGCACTTAAGCCCCTGAGAGCTTTCTCAGGTTCAGTTCTTATCTCCCTGTGGTTTATTCTAGGGGACCTCCCCCCCCCCCGCCCTTCCCCTTTGCCGCCCCTCCCCCCACAGTTTTTTTCCTAATTCGAATGTATTTTTGTAATATCTTACCAAGTTAATCTCCCAAAGCACAGTTCTTGTTTTTTTTCTGTCGTTGGGTAGCATTTCACATTTCATTCTGTATTGAACTTGTTTGCAATTGTTGTGTTCACCTTATCTTTCAAAGGTCAAGGCTAATCCTAGGGGTGTCTGGGTTTAGAAAAGCAGGAGGCAGGATACTGGTCGTGTGAGAATTCATATAAAAGACATGCCCACTGTCTCTAGGAAGCACCTTAAAACATCAGGTCGAGTGAAGTGAGACCCTTGAGGCAAAGCACCACTGTATTGCAGACTCTCTCCTTGACTTCGAGCTCACAATATGACCGTGCTGATCCTCGAGAGGCCTCAAGGACTAGTAACAGGGTAGGAATACGAATCTTGGGTTTTACTACTAACCTCTTTTCACATTAACTACAAAAGACCGGGAAATGAAAGGATCCATTTATTAATTCACTTATCTTACAAGTGTCTATTGAGTATCTCCAGTTCCTCGTTCTAGGAGTCCTGTTAGTTCTTAATAGGTTTATAATAAAGGTTAAGCTGATAATGTTTAAAGCTTATTTGTCCACATTTTTCATTTGAAAGATCAGTAAGTGAACTGATTAAGATCATATGACAAGCACTAAAATGTTTTTCATTTATAGAGAACATATGAAGTTCCCTCAGTTCTCTAGCATGGGACTGTTATGACATATGACCATTTCTCTTTTTGGAACTCCCATCCCCCACCTTTTAGCTCCTGCCCAACTTATAGATTTCACTTCAAATGTTATTTCCTCAGAGAAGTCTCTCCTGATTTTCTGAAATTAGGTTTAGCACCCCCACCCCGACCCCACTAATAAACTTTGTAACATCCTACTTTTCCTTTACGGCACTCATATGAATGTTTAACTATATAATTAACTCATAGTTCCCTGACTAGACTAACTACACAAGAGCTTCAGTTTTGCTCAGTGCTTCACTTAATGCCTGCAACAAGGAGATTCTCAGTGGGCATTTGTAAGATGAAGGAATTAATGAGTGGATCCTTTCATTTCTCAACCTCTTATTATTCTCGTGAAAAAAACATAAGAGGTTGAGAAAACCCAAGATTTTTATTTCTAGTCTGTTACTGGGAACATCTTGGGAGTCACTATAGTTCTATTGCAAAGCTTGAAGTAAAGCATAGGGAGTCTATAATATACTGTTCGAGAGTCTTGCCGAGGGTGGCCTTGGTGTCCTGAGGCACTTCACTGGCTAATAAACAGTGGAGTGTTTCTTTTATAGGGATTTTTGCACTGCCAGCTTCCTGCCTCCAGCCATACTGTTCTGAACCCAGAGATCCCTAGGTTTAGCCTTGACCTATAAAACGTAAGGTGAACACAAAGATTGCAAACACCTCAATGCAGAACAGAACATAAACTGTTACTCAGCAATAGAATACTATGCAGGTACCCAAAGAAACTCTCCATGGAATATAAATTTTATTAAAAAAAATAACTGGAGGGTAAAAATGTGGGCCAACCTGGTCCTCATGCAGACACTTGCTACCTTCCTCCCCCCTGCTCCCCACCCCAAGTGGTAAGGCTTGCCCCAATTTTGTTTGATAATCTTTTATGAGCCATCAAAATGCAGCCCACATCTCTTCCCATCTTCATCCTGGAATCATAGCATTCTGTATTTGCTGAAGAGTGTATGTGCATGGCTTGCTCAGGCAATGGAAAAATAATGTAAAATCTTAAGTGTTTTCAGCTGTGATTCTCGGCAAACCTCAAGGCGCTGGGTAATAGTGCAGTGAGTAATGCAGATGAGGTCCTTTGTCTTACGGAGTTTACATTACCCCTCGGCAGGGAGAGACAATCGATGAGTAGCTAGGATAATTTCTCAGAGTGTGATCTGTGCTGTGAAGAAAAGAAAACAGCCTGTTGTGGTGGAGGGTGCCCGGCTCCGGTGGTTGCTGCTTTCCATTGGGCAGACCAGGGAGTCATTCCTTGGAGAGGGGACATTTGAGCCCCCGCTCTTTTCTCCTACAGTGGCCATTCTCAACTAGGAATGCTCTTGCCCCACCCCTGAACATTGGACAGTATCTGGAGATACTTTTGGCTGTGACCAGGAGGGGGTGTTTGCTGCTGATATCTAGTAAGTAGAGGCCAGGGTGCCGCTGAACCGTCTACAGTGCACAGGACAGCCCCCACCAAAGAATTATATCCTCAGAATCTCAGTAGTGCCAAAGTTGAGAAACACTCATCGATTCTCATCACAACATCCGGGGTGATTTCTTAAAGTAGTGTATGATATCACAGCAGTCCTCTGTTCTAAATCTGTCTCGGATCTTCATGTCTCCCGGACTTTCCATCACTCCTTATCTCCGATTTTACCTCCTTTATTCTTTGTGCTCCAGCCTTAGGCCTTTGTGCTGGCTGATACCCCCGCCTGGGATAATCTTCCTTATCAACTTCCAACATGTAAGATGAATAAGTGTAGAGGCCCTAAAAGTGAATGAGCCTGGTGTGCTTGAAGGGCAGCCAGAAGGCTGGTAGCTGGCGTGCGGTGACTGAGAGCGGGAGCGATGCAACGGGAGCCAGAGGAACTGACACGGTCAGATCATGCAAGGTCTTACAGAACGCAGCAGGGTCCAGGTGTGTATTTTGTTTTTTTTAATTTTTTTATTTTTAAATATATCTTTATTGATTTCAGAGAGAGGAAAGGAGAGGGAGAGAGAGAGATAGAAACATCAATGATGAGAGAGTCATTGATCGACTGCAGCCCGCAACCTGGGCCTGTGCCCTGACTGGGAATCGAACCCCAATCGCCTGGGATCCTAGGTTGATGCTCAACTGCTGAGCCATGCCCGACTGGGCATGTGTGTATTTTGTAAAGGAAGAATTTGGGGTCAAGTGTAGGATAGGATTTATTCATATTTTCCTCCTAAGTTTGTTCATTTTTATATCCAACACGAATGATTCCAATGACTGTTTCATCTTTATGTTTTGCACTCAGTGGCTTTTCTCCATGAACTTGCAATGAGACACCCTCCACACCATAAAATCTATCAGATATTCAAAAGTCTAACTACCCCCCAAATATTTTCACACTGACCCATTTTTTAAATGTCCACTATTGTTCTGTGTCTTAGCCATTGTTTCAGATGCTGCTATTAAAAAGTAAATATGTTACCAAAACATAAAACACATAGTTCTACTAAAAAATGTTATGCCATCAGCGATGGATTGTACTGTCCCCTGAATAAAGACAGAATGAATAGAGGTATAATGAGAGAGGTTGAAATTGCCAAGCAAGGGAAGAATGCTAAAATTTCCTGATCAACTAGTAGGTAGTTGCATATGTACTTTCATTTAAACATTGAGAAACACTTATTTCATTTTAACAATTAAGAAATAAGGTTCAGAGAGATGAGTTAATTTTCTCAAAGTCATGAGGCTAGTAAAAAGCCTAGCTGGAATTTGAATTAAAATATTTTTGGGTCCAATGCTGTATTAGTGCACTCAGTTTGCTATATACCAAAATAACCTAAACTGTATAGCCTAAACTACAGATATTTATTTCTCACAGTTCTGGAAGCTAGGAAGTCCAATATCAAGGTGCCAGTCAATTTAGTTCCTGGTGGTGACCCTGTCCTGGCCTAGCGTTGGCCATCTTTTTGTTCTGTCCTCATATAGTGGAGAGAAAAGAGACAACTTTGTATTATTTCTTATAATGGCACCAGATCCATCATGAGGGCTCTACCCCCATGACCAAATTGTCTCCCAAAGGCTCCATTTCCAAATACCATCACATTATGGGTTAGGGAGTTAACACATGAATTTGGGGGACACACACAAATCAGTCCATAGCAAATGCCAGTGTTGTTTCTATGATATTAAGGTGCCTTTCTACTAAAAAGAAAGCACACACCTACTTTGATATTTCACCAAAAGTAGGCCCTCGATGAATCAATCACCTGTGAGTCTAGGCCTGGATTCATTCCCTTTAATTAAGTCAGTTCTTAAAGTATTTAGTTAATGCTGAGAAAGTTTCTTTAGCATCTTCTATGAAAGAAGATTTGATAGAGACTGGCTGAATGAATGAATTCTTTTTCTCTCAGTTCTCTGAAAAGTCAAAGTTTGTCCTAATGCAACTTTTACCCCCTGCTAGTTGTAAAGGAACATCCTAATGCCAAATTCCTGTACTTGGGTTTTTGGTACAGCTCTTGTGTCTGATAATAAAAGCCAAGATTTATATTGTTGACTACAGAAATTCAACCCTACCCTCATACATCAAATGGACAAAGGAGCACTTGCCATTAAATAAAGACTGTGTTGGTTACCATTTCCAGCTCTTCCACACAAAAAATACAGATAGACAATAATTCAGACTTTCAAAAATCTCCTGACGAAGGAACCATATGAATTTGATGATCTGTTCCTAAAGAATTGCCCAGGTGTTTAAGTAAGGAACTAAAAAAACCCAATGTTTTACTTTTTTTTTCTTTTTAAAGAAAAGAAAGGTTCATTTTTCTTCCCAAATTTCCTTTGTAGGGCTTAGATTTTTCCATTATCTTGGTTCTAGCTATAAAACAACAAAAAACATCCATCTTTTTCTATTGGGATATGTGAAGATTACCTATCAACATAGATTACGTGAAGTGGCTCTTTGTTTGCAGTTGCAGCATTTTTACCCAGAAATGCTTGCAGTTTATGACAGTATAATTTAAAATAGAGAAACACATATTAGAATAAGTTTAAGGAGATATTCCTTCCCCCAAAATTCTGTTTTGTTATTTGTCAGGGCATCTGGAATTCAACTTAAAAAGCTATTGTCTATGGATCTATGGATATGCTAAGTCAATTTATAAAAGTTTTTCCTCCCTGTAAAATCAATTTATATTGGGTAACATTCTGGACTCCCTCATCAAAAATCTAAATTTCTGCAGGCCTTGAATGGGATATTGGTACACAGAATCCCACTGCTTATAATACAAAGTATGTTTGAGAATTTTGTCTTCTTGTCTTAGAAAGATGAATATAAGAAGCCTTCATATGTGCAAATGTATGGATATTCAGAATTGCTAGAGTTAATGCATTGTTTGAAAGAATTGTCTTTGTTTCTGTGCCAATTTTAATTGCCTATTTGAGCAGAAATGCACTTTGAGTTATTTTTAGTCCTGTACATTGAATTTAGAATTCAGTAGATTTATTTTCCACCAATACAAATAACAAGTCTGATATATTTACGGCAAGTGGAGGGTGCAGCACTCTATTTTTAACCCTACTGGTTCCTAAAAATGATGCATTTTTAGTTTAAGAAGCAACCAGTCAAGGAAATCCAGTCTATGGAAACATACTCCAAGGAAACACACTCTACCTCTATAAGAAATCACCACAACCCAGCACTTGTAAAATTGCAGCTTGATAAAATTGCAGATTTTATAATAGGAGGAGTATCTGGGGAATGGCTGTTGTCTTCTGGCTAACGTTTGCATTTCTTTGCAGGGTAGAGATGGCCCCTCCTGGGGGTGCTGCAGTTTATGCCTGTCAGATAGGTTTAGACAGTTGTGGGTTGCAGTTAAAGATTGTCACTCTATAGGATAGTTTTCAGAACTTCATTTATATAATTCTCTATTATTAGAAAAAGTAATAAAGTGATTGATCAGAGCAGATTCTCCCCTAACTGCTATAATTCAACATTTATGCTATAGTATTTTGTGGAGAATTTTTGCATATAAGTCCATCAGGGATATTGGCCTGTAATCCCCTCTCTCCCCCAGTAGTGTCTTTGTCTGGTTTTGGCATCAGAATAATGCTGGCCTCCTGCAGTGAGTTTGGAGGTATTTCACTTTTCATTCTCTGTAATTTTTTGGAACAGTGGAGAAGGATACATATTAGTTCTTTAACTATTTGGTAGAATTCACCTGTGAAGCTGACTGGTCCTGGGCTTTTGTTTGCTGGGAGTGTTTTGATTACTGCTTCAATTTCATTGCTAGTAATTGGTCTGTTTAGATTTTCCTTTCTTTATGGTTTAGTCTTGGAAGGCTGTATGTTTCTAGAAATGTATTCATTTTTTTCTAGATTGTCCAATTTGTTGGCATATAATTAATCATAGTGTTCTTTAATGATCCTTTGTATTTCTGTAGTGTCAGTTGTAATCTCTCTCTCATTTCTGATTTTACTTGGTCTCTCTTTTTTTCTTTTCTTGATGAGTCTGGCATAAGTGTTCCATTCTTCATGTTTGCATTTTTTGACATTGACTATTGAAGATTGAGTATTGTGTTAGAGTCAAATAAAAAATGTAATGCTCAAGGCAATAAAACTAAAATGAGGAATTGTTATCAATTATTTTACAGAACATTTAGAATCACGGTAGAAGAATTAACTCAACTCGATTAATACATCCATCATGAATATTTCTGAATAGAGCTTTAGCTATATTAGGGATAATTTAATGGAAAATCTGCACTTTCAGAATGGTGACATCTATGGAACCTGTCTGTGCTATAATGTACAAAGTACTTACAACTGTGTGCTATACTTTCTGATAATTTATACTTCCAAAGTCATACATTCTATTACTTAATTAACAGCACTTATTACTTTCCGGCTTCTTTACAAAGCATAGTGACTAAGATAATCAAATGTTCTATGAAATGTTATGTATTAAAAATGAAATTCTATTATGGGGCAATTTCAATGTCACCCTTTAAGCTTAGCAGACTTCTATAATGAAACCTATCAACTGCTCTTTTCTGCTATAAAATTTGAGATTCTCAAAATGAAATCTTTCAGTTTTGTGTAGCTAGCTCTTTTCAGCTATTGTAATTTTAGTTGTTTGGCTCAAAGTATATAGACTTATTTAAAAATAATTTGTCAAATACATGTGAACCACTGAAGAATGAGACCAGATCTAGCTGGTTTGGTTTGGTTTGCTCAGGGCTTAGAGCATCAGCCCTCAGACTGAAGAGTCCTGGGGTCATTTCCAGCCCAGGGCATATGCTTCGGTGGCAGGTTCAACCCCTGGCCCCCATTGGGGTGCGTGGGGGAGGCAACCAATCGATGTGTCTCTCAGAATCCATGTTATTTTCTCTCTTTCTCCCTTCCATTTTCTCTAAAAAGCAATGGAAAAAAATATCCTCAGGTGAGGATTTAAAAAAAAATTAAAAATGAGGCCAAGCAAATCTGTTTGAAGTTTCAGAAGTAAAATTCACTTACAAACAGGAGCATAATCTGTTATATTTTGAAAAGGAACATCTATTCTTATATATTTTCTCTTTCCCTTCTCGAATACACATATCTTTCTCTATTGCTTGGTTTGCAGAGAGAGGGAGGCTAATATTTATCGAGTGCCTTTTACACTGAGTGGAAGTGGTGGGGTTTGCGCGGAGAGCTGTCACCTGCCTGCATCTGACAGGGAGACTGCTGCGGGAGCGCCAGGATGGAGCAGGGGACCACCTGAGGGCCACAGTCACGCAAGCTGGGGTGCTGGTTTGGGTGGAAGCTGCAGGTGGCAAGGAGGGTCTGGACTCTGGATACAGACTGAAGATGGATCTGAAGGCAGCGGCTCTGGGAAACCCAGATGGAGCTGAGGCAGAGCTCGAGGGAAAGAAGAGTCAAGAGTGACTGCCCCCCCCCCCCCCCCCCCGGCCTGAGCGAGGGAGGAACGGAGCTGGCAGCTCCGGGGGCCCGGGGCTGATCGGGGGCGTGAGGACAGTGGGCCTGGGGACGGAGAGCTCAGGGCCCGGGCCTCCCCCATCCCATGCTGCACGCTCTCAATGGGAAACATTTTAATGGATTAAGTGAACTTGATTGTAACAACTGACACAGTGTTCTAAGGATTTCAGATCAGGATTCATTTTTCCAAGATGCTTTATTGAATATAATGAGTCTGACAAGAAAGGAAGGAAGAGAAAGGGTGGGAGAGACCAAGGGGTGAGAGGGAAAGGGAAGGAAAGACGCCCGAGTTCCACAGGCTTCCTCCCGAGAGCCTGAGGTAGTGACAGGCAGGGTCTGTCCCCTCCTCCTAAGTCCGAGCCCCTGATTTGTGAGGCTCCTCCTTTGAAGTACTAGATTCTGATAAGACCAAATCTACCATTTTCTTCCCTAGTCTAAGACAGTGGTAGCTGTTTTTACAGTTATCTTTGTGTTTTTACTTTTTAATTCTCCTACAATCCATGTAATCAATCCCCTGTATTAAAATCAATTTTTTAAAAAAATGCCCAGAATGGTTTCTATCACACTTAGTATAAAACAAGCACACTTCTTTTCATAGTTCTTAACACAAGTCCTCAATTTTCCTTCATTTGCCTTTATTCAATAACCAGTTTGCATAAAGGCTGTAATGCTATCCATAGCGATTGTATAATAGTTGTTGGGATATTTTGGGCTGTAGCAGAGCAGCTATATTGAAACATGGGTAGAAATTTAAGTTGAGCTGTTACCTTTTTTGTGTGTGCAAATTTTGGCATATGAATGGTTTTAACCTGTAGGACAGGGCTCACATTTTCCTAATGACACACTCGGTATTTTTGAACAGTTCTCAGGAGTTGAAATGTTATGTAGATTTTTTGTGAGAGAAGGCATCTCTCCCTGCTGTGGAGCTGAGTGACTGTTTTATGTCTTTGAAGATAATTAAAAATCTCTTTATTTAACCAAGTCTGACTTTCTTCTCTGTACAAGCTTCAGAGGAAGAGTTCTTTTTTATTTTTTAAAATATATTTTTATTGATTTCAGAGAGAGGAAAGGAGAGAGAGAGATAGAAACATCAGTGATGAGAGAGTCATTTATTGGCTGCCTCCTGCACCTCCCCTGCTGAGTGTGGAGCCCACAACGCTGGCATGTGCCCTGACCTGGAATCGAACCTCTATCTCCTGGATCCTAGGTCGACACTCAACTGCTGAGCCATGTCTGTCTGGGCCAGAGGCAGAGTTCTCAAAGTTTCTATGAACCTACATTCTCCTTTGATCTACCCCATTAAATCCTGACAATGAGGGAACCATTTCTACTGAAAAAGTGAATTTCTCTGGATAGTGTACAAGTACATAAATTATATAGGTTACTTTTTTGGGCTGTTGTGGAAAGATAGCATTAAACAAACAAAATCTCAGCCACTTCACCAGCCCTAGAATTTCTCTACCTCCAGAACTCTTAACATATGAGATAATTAATGTCGAATACTTAAATATTGCTTTTCACTGGGTCTTCTGTGTTTTAACCAACTTTTATAGATTTTTTAATTGGTGATTTGGCATCCATTAATTACAGGACCTAAATTAGGTTCCTGGACCCAATTCTAATAATGTGTGTGCCCTTAAAGAATTTGAAAAATAAAGCCGAGGCTACTATTGCTCTCCTGGATGTAGACCCCCAGCCCCTCTGAGGTCAATTGGAACACCCTAGAAAGTGGTACTACACAGCAGAGGTCATGCAGGACCACCAGCAGTGTATCAGTTTTGTTTTGTTTTAATCCTAAGAAAATATAGGGAGAAATATGTCTGATAGTCATAAATTGCATGGAAAAGATTAAGTGCAGTAAATGAATAGCGAGTGCTATGAGGCCAGAAGTGCTATTGTATAGTGTCTTAAAAGGTAACAGTGGCCAAATACATGAATGAAGAAAGGATGGGAGCCTTGCATCTATCTAGGAAGAGCATGCAAGCTAGAGGGATTGGCAATATGCAAAGACCTGAACATGCTGGTTTGGCTGCTGCCAAGCAATAAGGGGACAGGTGAGAGGAGATGAGATACAAGAATATGACTGACTGGTGGAAGGATTAAATGATATAATAAACACAAAATATTTAGCATAGTGACTTTCAGGTAGTAAACACTATTTCTCCATTCCATCTTATTGCAATTCATAACACCCACAATCTAGGTATTTTTTAAATCCACAGCTTTGCTGCTCCGTCCACATTTTCTGCACAGAGTGACTCAGTATGTCCTCAATGCTCAGTTGCCTTAGATTCAACCTTTCACAACTTTTTCTCTTGTCACTCATATGATAATTATGACATTCACAGTTAATAGCTGAGCTTTTAATCACACTCATGACAGTTATTACACTTATGAAAAATGAAAAGCTCTCTTGAAGTCTGCAAAATTTTCTGATTTTTCCTATTTATGGATTAGAGAGGTATAGGTATGTTGATATCCCCAAGCCCCATTACTATATTATATCCAAAATTATTGACCAAGAGAAATGCGAAATATGGAAAGACATGCGAGACACGTTAAGTGAAAGGAACAGGTTGCAGAACCATATGTAGAACACCCATTATTTTAAAAACAGTGTGTGTTTATGCATGCGTGAAAGGGTGCTAAAATGGTCTTGACTTGGAGTTTTAGCTGAGTTCTCATAGATGTGAATTGTTAAATATCTTCATCAAAGTGCTTGACCATCAATGTAGGATATGTAGTGGGGTGACAAAAAAAAAAAAAAAAAATCCCTCTCAGGATTAGCTTATTTCCCACACCAAGTCCAGTCTACGTCATACACTCTTAGAAAGCTAAGAGTTCTTTAGAGCAGACAGAATGTGACTATTTTGGGAGATACTTGTAAGTGTACTGAGTGATTCCTGCATCCTGTTGAGAAGGGGTGAGCGACAGGCCTTCCTATCCTGAAGCCAGCTGAAGGGCTCTCTAAGAGAATCCTTTAGAGAACCCAGCTTGTGTCCTCTGGGAGTTTTATGACACAAAGCTGGCATGTAACTCCTGCCTGAAGTGGCCTGCGGCAGCAGAGAGAGGGGGAGGCCTGTACCTCTAGAGCTTGGTGGGAATGGATATGTGCACAGGTAGACCCCCAAAAGGAGGCAGGAGGAGTGCTTCTCCAGAGGCGCACCACCCAACGGGAACACTTAAAGGACGGGGGCCCCACGCAAGGGGGCCATTTGAAAACTGAAGAGAAGATATTGCCTATATCAAGGAAGCTGCAGTCAGAGGATCTCTGAGGAACCTCAGAATGCTTCGATACAAAACAAGCTCCCAGATGACCAACCCTGAGGACCTCAATACAGATGTAACCATGCCAGACACGTAAAGCTTCTCCTGACCTTACCTTCTCCCTCGCCTGCTCCACTTCTGGAGAAGCCAGGGGAGTCCTGCTGGATAAGGGGGAGGAATAGAAGCCCAAGATGGACAAATATTGAAGAGGCCACTGTTCCTGCAGCTTCTGCCCCATTGCATGTCTCTCACCCAGCGGCAGGTCCAGGCAGGAGAGAAGAGAAGCTTTAATGGTGAGGGGCAGCACTGATGCAGATTGGGTTTAATATCATGTTAAAGGACGCTTTTAGGCAGGTAAAATCAAGACTCTCATACAAATGTAAAATGAACCTGCTTCCAAGATTATATTTAATTTACAAATTAATGAGGAAAATAGAAATATACCCGGTGCAAGTTTTAAGAGTACATGTAATGAAGGCTTCACTGTAAAGCATCAGCCTTTGCCAGGGGCTGGTGCACACAATAAGGGTCAGATAAGTGCTAAGGACAGTGAGTAGAGTAAAAACTCAGAGGAAGGAAACAGTACCTGCAGGCAGACTGTTCTGGTCAGACTCTCGAGCATAGGTACGTACGTATTAGGAATAAAGGGTGAGCAGACGGAAGACAAGGAGGGCTTCTTAGTCAGCAGAAACAGTTAAAATGGAGACTCGAAGATCGTGTTTCCTGAGATTAAAGAATCATTTAACTGAATTGGGCTGAAGATTTTTGGAGTAATATGAGATAATATTAAAAATGTTGGTGAGAAATAGGACACCTGCTTTGCTCAGCACTTTATTCCCAGTCCTTGGCTGGAGTGCGTGACATTTAGCACATGATTAATAAATATTTTTTGTATGAATGATTGGTCACATTATTCTGAAGTGAAACAGGCCATGAAGTTTTGGATCAGCAAAGTAAGCAGAATGATATTTTAGAAATATTAGCAGAGAAGGGGGAGAGGCATTGGAGTAAGAAAGATTCAGGTATTAAGTGCTAAGAGCTTGAAATGAGGATGGGGGTGGGGGTCTTTGGAAAAGTAAAGGAAGTAGTAGTATGGGCTCTTGTACAAAGGTAGGATCTGTGGGCCAAAGGAATGGAGAGAGGAAAATTATTAAAGGGTATTCCATATGTTTGGGTTATAACAAGAAATTTGTGTTGAGAACAATATTTCCAATTAATTTTCCAGTGTTTGGACGGGGAAGACATTTTTTCTTGTAGGCACACAAATAAAATTTATAGGATCTTTAAGGCGAACTTTGAAATATTTTGTAATTTTCTTTCCATTTTTTTCACCAGTGCCATTTTTATCTTGACGCCTTTCTTTCCCATTGAACTGGGCCTTCTGTCCTTTCCTGAGCTTCTCTCCATAATCTAGAAAAAGACTGTGTCTTAGTCTAGGTTCCTCCAAAATGCAGAGCCAGAGACAAAGACTTCCACGGTGGTTATTTATTTTAGGAAGTTACCCTAAAGAACAAGGGTAGGGGAAGAGTGAAATGACGAAATAGGATAGAAATCCCATTTAAAGATGTGTGGGCAACAGAGGCTTGTAATTGGATTGCAGTTCAATTTCTCTACCTGCCCAATCTGACTTCCCTGGGTCCCCCATAGGTGTTAATCCATAAGAAATTCCCCAGTAAGTCTCCTGCAGGTAAATCTCTATCTCAGAGTCTCTTTCCAGCGGACCATACATAGCAAGAGAGGCAGCTTCTCTGATTGTGAACAGCCAAGAAGGAAGGAGGTCTGCATGTGCTTCTGAGCCACCTGAGGGTTCTCCTTGTGGATTTTGCCTTCAGAAAGTGCGCTTGGGCCAGCTCATTGTCTGGTTACTGAAGGAGTCTCACCCTCCAGGAGACCCCCTTTGTATAGTGCTACCTGAGATAGGGTGAGGCTGCTTGTTCCAGATTTAAAGTCTTGTTCTTTGATCAGCTTTATATATAATAATAATATTTTGATATCCATCTAATTGCTTTATCTCTAATATCATCCTGAACTTAGGCATGGTGAAACATTTGAGTTATTTATTGGGCTATGTCAAATTCCAGAGAACATCTACCTCATAGTGTTATCATGAAAACTAAATGAGATGCATTTAAATTGCTTAGCATAGCACCTGGTGCTAGTAAATGCTTAAAAAGCCTTCCCAACATGGTTCAGCGGTTAAGCATCGACCTAGGATCCAGGAGATCTTTGTTCAACTCCTGGTCAGGGCACATGCCAAGGGTTGTGGGCTCCATCCCCAGTCGAGGGTGTGCAGAAGGCAGCCGATCAATGACTCTCTCATCATTGATGTTTCTCTCTCTCTCCCCCCTCCCTCCCTCGCTGAAATCAATGAAGACGTATTTATAAATGAATGCTTAAAAATTAACCCTATTGCAAAGAACATGATTCAATGCCACATTTATTTTAAAATGTATCCAATTTATTCAAACCCAGATCACTCTGAGCAGTCTTTTAGAAGCATTATGCTGGTGTGAAAAATGAAGGTCAAAAGGAACTTACGGATTAAATCTTGTTTTTTGGTCAAGAACCCCCAAACTACTTATATCTGCCACCTCAAAATTCAGTTATTTTCCTGTGATCTTCAAAGGTTGCAGAAAAATAATTTTTTCTTTCTTTGCACTGATTAGTAGTTCACATGTTTGTAAGTCTTTCCAGGCACCAGAACAACCATCCAAACTAACAACTCTCTGAGTCTTTGAACCTCATTTATTCATTCTTTCATCCAACTGGCATTTGTTGGTCACTTACCCTGAGCCAAGCTTTGAGTGAGTAAAACTCACACTATTTAATCCTTCCAGGAAGAGAACTCCTGTGCTACAGTCATTTCCTAATAGCATCATTGAAATTCTTTTTTCTCGAGGACTTTATGAAGGCAGTGCACATCTTGACACAATTTAAAACCAATTACGTGCAACGTGGAGCAGTGAGTTGCATTCATTCTCAGCGAGCCTCCTTCTGCATGGAATGAAACAATAGGAATGATGCCAAGGCTGAACTGTGAGGAAGGCTGTTTTTAAGGTTCACCCATGTGTAGAAATATGGGTCATCACGAGAATAGGAAGTGATGTGGGCTTTGGAAACATGCAAGCCTTGGATGAAACCAAATACCGTCGATATGATTGTTATTGGCCTTTTCAGTCCTTGAAGATTTTTGTGCAAATTAAATAAAACAATACAATAACTTAGTACAGTGAATTTCTTGGCAAAGAGTACCCTCTCAGTGAAAGATGACAATAGTAGTAGTAGTAGTAATACTAGTAATGGTACCACTAATAATAGTTGTAAATATATCTGCAAAATAAAATTCGATTGTGGCAGATCCCATTCAATAGCTGCCACCTTTCTTCTTTTTAACAGAACCCTCTTTTTTTTACATTTAATATTACTGTTATTAGTTCCAGGTATACAACATAGTGGTTAGACATTTATATAATTTACAAAGTGATTCCCCCAATAAGATCTAGTACCCACCTGGCACCATATATAGTTATTACAATATAATTGGCTCTGTTCCGTATTCTGTACTTTATGTCCCCTCCTTTTGCACAAGTAGTAGACAGCTCCAGATCTCAGGGAAGCTCGCCTTTCCCACCCCACTAGCTCAAGATGATTAGTCATAATTGTTTCAAATACTGTAAGACATTAAGACCTCATTTCTCTTGACCTCTTTTGCAGATGACTCTGTTTCAGACTCTCTTAGGTGGGATTAAGTTGTAATAGAAGGAGATTCCCTGAGGAGCTTTTGGGAAATGTTCTTCATTCCTGATAAAAAGGAGAAAGGTGCATACAGATGTCTCTTGTCACTGTGACTTTCAGTCCTTTCCTTCCTTCCCTCCTTTCTTCCTCCCTCCGTTTTTTTCCTTCCCTCCTTCCTTCCATCTGGCTGTGTGATGCTCAGAATTATAGAAGCCATGGTGTGGCTTTAAGGTGATAGCCATAAGGAAGGAAAGCCAGCCTGCAGAGGAGGCCAGAGCAGGAAAACAGAAACAGTAGGGCCTCTTGAGAGTATGTGAAGTAGCTGTCTTTAATTGCCTAAGCCACTGCTGGTTGAATATCCTACTATTTGACGTCAATGTTGATAGTAACAAAAGTAGTCATTAGTATGGCACTTGTTGACATTCTTCATCATCTGTTGGCCATAGTGGTTGTGATATGTAGAGAAATTAGTTCAAGATAATTCTCATAGGAAATTGTAATGACCGTTGGTGAATGGTCCTCCTTGTTATGGTGATGCCTGAATAATTGTTTGCCAGCTCAGTCTTCAGCTGGAAAAGCAGCTCAGCCATGTTCTGGAGTTTTCCAGAAGTACTCTATGCTTTCAGATCACATGTGCTCTATTAAATAACTTTGTCTCTGCCTGGACTGGAAGAGGGCTCTGTGCAGGGCTGGTCCTGGTTCACACTGGGTGTAAGACTAGAAGGTGCTGGAGTTTAAACATCACCTCCTTTCCCTGTTTCTGCTCTTTGGTTCAATATCAGCTGAGACTGGCTGGGTGAAGGGTTGGTGCTCTTGCACTGCTGGACCATCTCATAGGAAGCGGGTTAGAACACAAGGATTGGTGTCACTAGAGTTTACCTACTTGTCCTTACAGGGTGGGGCCAACGCAGTGTTTCTACTATGCTATCAACCTGCCTACTAATGGGGGCTCTCCCTCAATAAGCCCGTCCTTTCCTTCATCTCCTTTCCTTCAGCTTAGACCCCTGGGCTGCAGACAGCAGTGGTCTAAGGTTCACAGAGCAACTATGAGTTATGGTGATAATGGTGAGTTTACTGAAATTCCCTAATTTGAAGACTACAAGTCATAGGACAATCAACTAATTGGGGAAGTTGTTGGAAGAGTTGACGTGTTCCACCACTATAAATTGTGGCTCAGACAGGGACATTGCTTAGCTAGTGAATGTTGTGCCAAACAAAAGCACATTGACAATTTATAAAAATCAACAAATGGTTGGGGATAATTGGTAGATTTTATGAACAATGTATTTAACTTAGAAAATAGTTTACTTTCAGCTTAAAAAGAAATTATGTTTAAATTTTGGAGTCACGTATTTATTTGTATGTTTGCTGTATTTCCATCATGGTTGCTATTTATTTAAAATATTACTTTTACTTGCAACCAAGAGCTTCTAACTGAGGAATTTCGATGAAAAGAAAGAAAATTATTTCATCCCAGCAGCCAGAACAAAGAGTTTACTTGTCAATGGAATTTTTAGTTCTGGCAACAGATAGATAAAAGCCAAACACTGCCGACATTGGTGAACTTCTGCGTCTTTTGAAAATCTTCTTGGCACCACTCTTCTTGCTGTGGCCTATGTCAAGTTTATTTCAACTTGTCTCTTGCTCAATCCAAAGTAAGTGGGAAGACACAAAACCACATTTTTTTATTAAATGTGAAGCCCAGACATTGGTGCAATTCAATTGTGAAAGAAGAAGCCAGGAAAATGTTCCAGGTTTCACTCACCCTTAAATGAAAGACTTTCCATCACAAGTATATCTTTCTTTGTAAGTAACCCCTGGATTACTTTGGATGCCAAGACTAACACAGCTCAGATTTTACTTGTTGGGAAAACATTGCAGGCAGCTACCTTGATTTTTAACATCATTCCAGATATTTTCAAAAATAATCTTTCTGACATTGTCCTTTTGAGACTGATTCAACTAAATTAAGAACATCATGATTAGATTATATAGGCTATTAATTATTAAAATGAAGAGAAATATGGCAATGATAAAAATATACAGTTAAGTTTCTTTATGGCTATTTCTTAAATAAATACTGTGGTGTGTGGGTTTTCATTCTGTAGTCATTCAGATCCTTATGATCCTTCATGGTTTCTTAAGGTACACTGTTTAAGGGGAAATCCCAATAGGTGGGCCTTTTACCCCTTATCAGGTATTGATTCTCTGCTTTTATATGTTTATATATTGAGGTTCCACAAAAAATTAAGCAATTTACAAATATATACAACTATATAACCACCATCCTGCCCCAGTCATGATAGAGAACATTTCCATTACTTTCAAAACTTTCCTCATACTCCTTTGCAGTCAATCCCCACCACCCCTGGCTTCAGCAAACACAGTTCACCTTTCAATCACTGCAGGTGAAATTTACCTATTCTAGAATTTCTTATAAATGAAATCAAACAGTAGTATACACTTGTTTGTATCTGGCTTATTTGCCTGACTTTTTTTATTATTATTAATCTAAGTTGTTGTATGTATCAATATTTTTTTAAATGGGTGAGTAATAGACTATTGCATTTTATTGCCAGAGAAATTTTTGCCTACCCCAGGGTAGTAAGATTTTTTTCATATGTTTTCTTCTATAAATTTTATAATATAGTTTTTGTTTTTTGGTCAATGACCTATCTCAAGTTAATTTTTAGAGCTAAAAGTCAAGATCCACCTCCCCAGCCCCCCGCTGGCCAAACAGATATCCTGTTCTCTAGCATCAACCTTAACCACGTTTGCATGAGTCTATTTTTTGGATTCTGCATTTTTTTCCCCTGTAGATACCTATTTTTTCACCAATCTCACACTCTTGATCACTATAGCTTTACATTAAGTTTTGAAATTAAGGAGTATAGTTCCCGTTAATATAACTTTGTTATACTACTTTGTTATGTTTCAAAATTAGTTTCACCAGTCTAGGTTCTTTTCATTTTCATGTAGATTTTAAAATTGGCATGTCAATTGCCACAAAAAGCTTGCTGGGGTACTTATTGGGATTATACCATACCTATAAATAGTTCTTTTATTTAGTTACATATATTTATCCTTTTGGTCACTATTTCTTACTTTTTATAGATTTCAGTTTCTATCTGGTATTATTTCCTTCTGCTGGAAATTTTCTTTGACTATTGTTTTATAGCATGATTCTGATGACAATTTCTGTGCTTCCATCTCTCTGTCAAAGTCCTAATTTCACCTTTATTTGAAGGATATTTTTGCCTGATATAATGATATATGTAATTTATATTATATTATATTATATTATATTATATTATATTATATTATATTATATTATATTATATTATATTATATTATATTATATTATATTATATTATATTATATTATAATATTATATTAATTATTATGTTATTATATTTTGCAGTTTTTACTGATGTGATGTCAACCATTCTTAGCGATGCTCCCCTGTAGCTAATGTTTCTTTTTCTATAGCTGTTCTTAAGGTTTTTCTTTACTAGTGGTTTATTTTCCTTGGTGTTCATTGAGAGCCTTGCAACTATTGGTTTATAATTTTCACCCAAATATTGAAAAATTTTCGACATTATTGCCTCAAGTAAGTTACTTGCTAATCAGTTTTATTCTTTCAAGGCTAATTGTTCATCTTTGATATGGCAGGTTTAGATAGTGTATTCTAAAGATACTTTAGCCATAATACTAAGATGTGAGCTTTCTGGAGTCTCCACTATGTGCCCTGTGTGTTCAATGAGGACTCCACTGTGGCTGTTGGAAACTCAGGTGTCACCCCACTCTGTGTCAATCCTGGTACTCTTGACTTCTCAGGGTCTTGTTCTTTGCCCAGCATCATGGAGGATCAGCCTAAGCATGTGTGCTTAGCATTAAGCCAGATTCTCTAGGGGACTTGTATGAAGCTCTTTGAAGGCCTTACTTTGTGAAGAGCTCTCTTTTCTGGTACTTCCAAATACATTCCAGTCACCTCTTCCCCCCAACTCTGATTTCTGTCTCCTCAACTCAGCGAGAATGTGGAGATCTTTCTGAATTTCTCCTCCCTGATCCATGGACCAGAAAGTGCCGCCAAGCAGAACACCTAGAAGATTCTAGGATTCACCTGCTTTTCTTCTGTTCATGTGCACAGCCCTGCCTTCTTGTTATGCATTTCGTCTGGTTTTCTAGTTGCTTAGGGCAGGAGGGCAAGTTCTGTACCAGTTACTCCATCATGACCAGACGCAAACATCTCTGACTTTTAAAGGGCAGTTTTCCAGTTGAAGTTATTTGGAAACCACTCCTAAGTATCTCTTTCTAAACTGTATACCATAAATACTAGATTGAATTACAAAAACAAACAGAATTATAGAAAAGATACATTATTTTCTTGAAGAGATAGGTTGAGCTAGAAACAAATCACTGCCATATGTGCAGGTGCTCTAGAAAGTAGCTCTGGAACCTGTTCCACTTTGGGGTCACCACATCGCAGTCCTGGGTATAACCTGAAAACACTCATACTGTGTAATCTGAAGAGACTCATAGCATATAAAAGACTTCATGAACAAAGAGACTTGGAGGTAAAAACCATCCAGAAACAGACACAAAAGTTGTGCATGTGTGTGTGTGTGTGTGTGTGTTGTGTGTGTGTATGGGGGGTGGGGGTTGAGTGCTGAAGAAATCTAATGGGAATCTACAAGTGTCTGGAATTCCAGTGCAGAGTTAGTTAAGTATTCTAGGAACTGTGGGTGGCCATCTTGAGAATAAAATCCATTAATGAATTTGCTTCTGAACTCTTTGTTCTATAATTTTAAGTGATCTTGTCCCTTGGAAACTCATTTGATGAAGTAGTTGGCCTTCAGTAAACCTCCGTGTACTCACTAATGTATTGAAAGAATTACTGGTAATGCATCCTGATGATAGATTAACTCACCATAATAATCCATCGGAGTAGAGCTTTTATACTCTATTCCTCCAGAGGACTGTCTAGGGAACAATCGGTCCTAAAGATGATTCCATTTAATTAGTCTGGAAAGTGCAATGATAACATGGACTGTTTTCATCTTTTAGACGTAGGACATTCTGGAGATAGGCCTCACATGGAGGAGTTGATAACTGTGGTTCCTAGAAAGAGGCTGTCCTGTTCTCTGTGTTTTTTGCAACAGGAAAGGGCCCCTTTTAGAGTTGCCTAACTTGGGTTGTTCTTGGGAATCCATTTGAATGGGTTCTGTTGACGTAAAAAACGTCCAAATCTGTAGGGAATTTTTATAACAGTTTATTTGAGCCAAACTGATCACATATGCTGGGGAGCAAGATCTCAGATTCCCCCGAGAATAACAGTTTTTCTGCTTCTTCTATGCATTTGAAATTAAGGAGGGAATGTGTATGGAGGTGGGAGAAAGCAAGGTGAAGACTGAATTACAGGATAGTTAACAAGATTATGTGCTCTCTTGAGAGTTAGTGCCCCCTTTGAGGGTAGTACTTCTGGTATTTCAAAGGTGTATTCTAGATGCACAAAAACAATGGACAGGGCTGGCTTAAAACCTTCAATAAAGAACTAATAGGGCCCTGCCTTCATGGCTCAGTGGTTGAGGAACAACCTAGGATCCAGGAGATCTCAGTTTGATTCCCAGTCAGGGCACATGCCCGGGTTGGGTTGCAGGCTCGATCCCCAGTGGGGGCGTGCAGGAGGCAGCAGGTCAGTGACTCTCTCTCTCTCATCATTGGTGTTTCTATCTCTCTCTCCCTTCCTCTCTCTGAAATGAATAAAAATATATTTATATATAAAAAAAGAAGTTATAGGGCTGGGGCATGACTACCTACCATGACCTGCCCAGTTAGGAATTTATCATCAGGTCATCCTGTGAAGTTACTTTCCCTAGAGCCCCCTTTTTTCATCCACAGTTCTGTGCTTATGAATAGATTTTGAGCATATAACAGAGGTGTTGTCAAGCAGTCTGTTTTTTTTTTAAATGGAGTCTGGCCAGGCAACCACGTATATCAGATCAGATGTGGTGCAGAATGTTGGTTTTATTCTGTTTCTTAAGGGGTATAAGATGGAGAAGCGGGACTGACACAGTAAGTCAGGAGTGGAGGCTGGGGTGATTTATTTCAGATATTTTGGTAGCAGTTACATAAAAGGCTGCTTTGAGAAAGATTCTGAGGCCATAGCCTGGCTCTGCAGGAGAGTGTGCTGTGATCAGTGAATGGTGCTTGCTCTGAGTCTGGGAGAAGAGGGGAGCAGGGACATTTTTTTTGGCACTCTTTCATGTAGAGACTAAGATTGCTATAAATTTTGTTATGAGACAAAAGAGACAAAGTCATGTGGGCACATGAGTACAGGGCCATATTGCTGGACTTTGCTAACTGTGATTGAGAAATAAGTCAGAAAATTAGCGATGGGCCTGGATAAGGGAGGTGAGAGGCAGGTGCGTTGGTGAAAGAAGGTTAGAGAGCGTGTGGGTGGCTTTCTTGAATAGAAAATATCAAAGTGAAGGTTTAGACTTTCTTGGAGGTGATATTTTTTTGTATGTGTATAGATAAGGCTATTTTTGTTTATTTTTTAAAGTAATTTTTAATTTATTAAAATTATAAATTCAGAAACTTTATTTTTTTGCTTTTCCTCAAGATTATTAGTTCATCTTATTCTATTTATAAGCCAAGCAGATTTTGATGATCATTGATTAGTTCGGTTTCATTTACAAACTTGGCCTATCAAGATCCCTCTAATATTTTAAACTTTATTTATTCTATTTCTTTTTTCAACAGTTCAAATTTATTACTAACAACCAAAACCTTCCCAAATACTTACACGATTGCAGAAAAACTAACAGATTACATACGGTGGATCTGAAACTGTTTACCAAGATTAAATACCATTATGCTTTTCAAACAGGTCACAAGTCATCAATTACTCAATGATTAACACAAGGCTAATCTGTTAGATCCTTTCAAGTGTCAAATTATTTTAAACAGAGATCATTTAAATATAAAATAGACTCCAAACTTCAAATTCTTAGTTTATCATTCAGTAACTCTTTGGTTTAAAAGTAGATAAATATGGCATTAAAACAAAAATTTCCTCATGGAACCCTATGAGAAGCAGATATTAAATCTTATATGGGATATCAAGGTATAAGGCAGAAGAGATAACTATACCAGGATACCCAAGGACCGTGAGTAACTCTAGGTACAATGAACCAGTTTCCAAGCCTAACTTTTGTGCCAAATTTGGGCTATAATCTTTAAAATTGGGAAAGGCTCCCAGCCCCTGGGACTCTCCCCTATTTTAAAAGAGCGAGGTAAGATTCACATCACATAGAATTAACCACGTTAAAGTACACAAATCAGTGGCATTTAGCATATTTACAGGGTTACACAGCCGTTATTCCCATCTCATACCGGAACATTTCATCACCCAGAAAGGCACCCCTGTACCTGTTACGCTGATTCCTCAGCCAGGCCCCCATCCCCTGGGGCTCCCTACCTGCCTCCTGTCTCTCAGGGTTTACCAATTCTGGATATTTCAGAGAAATTAAATGATATAGCACATGGCTCTCTGTGCCTGCCTTCCTTCAGTTAGCACAGCATTGCTGTCTCATCCATGACGCAGCAGGCCCCCGCTCCATTTCTTTCTCCAGCCGGCTAACACTCCATTGGGGGGCCCCCCCGCATTTCATTTGTCCACCATCTAATGGCCATCGGGGTCATTTTCACTTTTTGGCTTTTGTGAGTTGTGCTGCTATGAAGTCGCATGCACGTTGTTGCTTAAAGACCCTCTTCCAACCCCTCACTTTCGAGAAGCTAAGTACTGACCCAGTTTAACGGGTAATCCTGAGGTTGGCACATGGATCAGGGCCTCACGGCCCAAACCCGTGTCCTTTCCCTGAGAGACCGCTATTCCCCGGAGGCAAAGGAGCAGGGAATGAGCCACTTTCTTGCAAGGCGATGTCAGAGCTGCCTATTTCCTTGCATAAGAGAATCAGATAGAATTGGTGTGTTCCTCCCATTCTCAGGTAGTCTGCGGCTAGAAAGGGGCTGAAGGGCTTGGGGGGAAAGGCATGTGAGTGAGTGCGAATTATCTCTACCTTTACAGGTGGCCACTGTTCTACTCCCTTTCACCCTACCTCAGGGGGCTTCTGCCTTAGACACGGTATTGGCTAATATGATAATTAGTTTTAGCTTAGAAATTATCGGGAGGAAATAGGCTCCGAGAGCAAACAAGACCTTGCTCTGTTGGTGTCCTTTTGTAAACGATTCCCTCTAGTGGTTTGAAATTATTGCTATTGGGTTGACAAGATTTCTGTCTTCAAATGTGTAAGTGCGAGAGGCCCAGGATATTTATTATTGATAGTAATCCAAACAACAACAATAATAATTCTGGAGGTTTCTGGCTGTCACCACACAGAGCAACCCAGGGTGAGCTGTTAAAATATTTATTATTCGAGTTACTTCCTGGCTTTACATTCTGGTTAGAATAAACTCCAAACTCTTTCCCATGCTTTATAAAAACCTCAAAGGGTTGAAGCCTGCCTGATGCTCCAAACTTTTCCAGGAATGTCAACGCCCCTGGGAGGGGGGCCCCGGCCAGGAGCTTCTCCGTCTTTGTCATTAGTTGATCTTCAGCACCTGGAATAATGCCTAGCAAATGGCTGGTGCTCAGAAAAAGTGTGTGAGCAACTTGTTAAAAACCAAAATCCAGTGAATATGAAGATCAAATTGGCTTTATTAAGCAATTGATGAACCGGGCAGCATCCCATCCAGCAACTAGAAGAGTGCTCCAGGGTTGTATTAAATGTAAGGTTTTTGTAGGAAGAAGGGTGGGGCACCAGAGCTATTAACAAAAGAAAAGATTATTTTAGACCAACTCATCTTCTCTTGGGGGGAAGGGAACCTCAAGCATTTTTATCATGCAGATTGCTTGGTTGCCTTGGCTCTTTTGAAAGAAAGTCACAGTGGCAGAAGAAGTGAGCCAGCAGGGCTTCGTGGACTCAGGAAACAAGCTGCAGAGGCAAAAGGAGGGCCCTTGGAGACAGGTTTGGGGGTCAGCCTGGGATGAACTGCTCCCCTGGTTGTAACTCTCCTAGAAACCTTCAGAGCTTAGGAGAAAGAAAAGCAAAGATACATGCCTGAGGCAAGAAGGGGGGAAGGCTCAGGCATGAGAGAGAAAGAGACAGAGAATGTGTGTGTGTACTGGGTCCTTTGCCTTAAGGATTTTGTATGTTTTCTAAAAGCAGCAACTTTAAGGGAAATCACAAGGGAGGATCTCAGTAGAATATTCAGAGGCTTTCTAGGTGTGTCCTTTCAGGGTTGAGGACTCTACTGATTCTACTGATTGGTTAGCACTAGGGTAGGGGGTCATTAGTCATTGCATCTGGTCCTTATGTCAGCCATGGCATTGCTTCCTCTGGTTTGGCTGCTTTTCTGGGCCTGGAGCTGAAACACAACTGAGGCCTGGATGTTATCTCTAGTTTGACAAAACTCTGTCTTTGTGGTCAGTGGATCCGAGTCTTTGTTCCTAAGATTATTGGATTGGTTGTACAAGGGAGAAGGAGTCAGGGGGGTCAGGGTGCCAGAGGAGGCCAGTTTGAATCAGCTATTTGCCTCAGTTTCCCCATTCCACTTGCCAAAGAAATTTCCTTCTCTTTGCCTCAGCATGAGGCACATACTCAATTATTATTAGCTACAGTAGTAGCTTAAGGGTAGGATCAAGGCAAATATAAGATGCTTTAAGAAGCTTATAAGAGACCTATTTTGTGAGCGGTACACCTTTCTGTGTCTCTCAATTGAATCTACCGAGCAAGCTGTTCCTACAGGGCAGGAAGACAAGAGATATGTGTCCTAATCTCACCTCTACCAGAAATTCATTTAATCTCCCTGGACCAGTTATCTATCTCTGATTCTAAGTTTCTCCATTTGTAATGGGGATTGGAGATTTTAGTATGAGTTTCTCTTCGAGAGGTCGTGGGTCAAAATGAGCTAAAAGGGCTTAGAGCTCTCTGAAAGAAACTGACAATATAAATTTAAAGAAGCTGGTGTGATTTTTAATGTTGTGGTTGAAAGGTAATGCATTTATACCGTGAATCCGCCTTAATAATTTGCTCGGTAACAGCAACATGAAATGGCCCTGAAGAAGTCTAGGCGTAGCTGGCCTCCCTGGTTTTAGCAAAACTGGAGAAATATCAATTAAGATAAATACCCCAAGGCCAAAAAGCTATTAGCTTTTGGAGCCAGGGAGAATCTAAATATCTTGCTCAGAACTCAGAATAGCCATGCATAAATTTTCTCCACTGCATCCTATGACCTAGAGACTAGAATGAAGTGCATTCGTTTTATAAGAGGAGTGGCTGAAGCACAGAGAAGTTAAGTGAATTGCCTAAGGCCACACAGTAAACCAGCAGCCATTGCAATCCATTATTTCCTGATTTTGAGTCCTGAATCAGAACTTATTAGACTTGGTTGATATCCTAGCCTGATTTGGAAATTGACTGGACCTTTCTATGAATCTGTGTCACAAACCATCATGGCAGAATAATTCTGAGATTTCTTCCAGCGTAATCTGTCAATCACAGCCATTTAGGTGCTGTGCTTGGTACTGTTGCTGTTTTAATGATATGCAAGTACTCACTTAAGACCAAGGCCAGTTTAAGACTAAGTTGTGAAAGAGTCCAAATTTGCTTTGCTGCTCAGGAACACAATGCCCCAGGTACTCCTGGCTCCTTATATCAAGTTCCACTGTAGTTATTCACCCCCCTCCCCTACCTTGTACATCAAAACTTACTTGCTCCATGTCTCTGTGCCAGTGCCCATGGAAGAGGAATTCTTCTTAATGTGGTAATGGAGGCAACAGGCACTTAGTTGAACTGTCATAAGAATTTTCTGGTTCCCAAACTTTTATACCTAAAGATCATTTCATTTTTATTTTTATATCCTCGTGGATTCACTGTTCTAAAAGGTCTCGCTATCAAGCCAACAGCATATATTAAGTAATAATTAATTTGTTTTCCTATTTTTAATTAACCAGGGGCTTAAACAGCTGCCAGATAAGGCTCCTGGTCAGCATGAAATGTAAGCAGTGTGTCCACCCTGAGATGATTATATCCTATAAAAACTAAGAAAATTTCTAGCTTTGCCATATGCAAATGGACAACCTCAATTTGGCTTTAACTATATCAAAAATTTGCTTTTAGGAATCTATTTTCCTCTGTTTAGAAAATACTTCAGTTTTAGAAAACCCAGACTAGGAACCACTGACATAACCCAAGTCATAGCTCTTGGGTTAAATTATGAGTTCATAGGGCCAGCAGGATCTTTATTTTATTTTATTTTTGAGACCTTTAGTATTACTTGCAGGTCAGCATCTTAGCTGAAGGTTCAAGAAGCATTTTTGCCATAATGCACAAATGTTTGCTCGGTGCCAGGAATTAATGGGTTCCAGACAAATGAGCTTCTGCCCTTTGCGTCAATGAAACGACATGTAGGAAGAGCAAGCTTTAAGCTTTCCTTTTCTAAGAGTCACTTTTGGCTTCTAACCTCTATTAGGAAATAAATGTGGTGCAAAATGTACGATCAAAGAAAATGAGGAGCACAGCTAGTTTACATATAGAAAAGTTTAGCCATTTTTTATCAGAGAGAACCATGGGGCCTCTCCTCCTAAAACTCTTCCATTATGCTTTAGAAAAGATTTAGTTCCAGCCTTGGCTAGGATTTCACTTAGCACTGCTACAAGAAATGTTTATGTGGTTCTTTTTTTTCTATCTTGTCACTTAATTTGGGGGGAAAACGATCTTTTCTATCCCAAGGTTGATATATAGGAAATGAAACACTATCATGCCCCCCCCACATGGGCCGATTCTTCGAAATTCCCTGTTTTTGTCTCACCCATCCTCCCAAGCCCTCAGGATCTCTCCCAATTCAGTAGTTTACTACCCTTTCAGGATTGTGATCCAGATATGTCATACCATGTGTCATATCACACCGTGACTCAGAAACTCCTAAGGAAAGAGTAGGCTCTCCAGCCTGACATAGAAGATCCAGTATAATTAAACCTGACCTCCCGCCCTTTAATTCTTAGTCAGCTTTCAGGGATCCGTTTAAATGCACTTCCTCCAAGAAGCCTTACCTGCTGGCTCTAGTTGGGTGAGAGTGCTTTTCCCCTGGAGCCTTACAGCACTTAAACTTCTCTCTATGCTGCCTTAAGTCATGGCCATGTGGTCATCTTCTCTCTCCCGCTAGATGCTTAACTCCTGTGGGTGAAGGCCTAGGTCAGACCCTTGTAAGGAGGGAGCCCTAGACGAGATGCACGGAATGGGTGAGTGAGTGAGGGAGTGAGTGAGTGAGGGAGCGAATGAATTCAGTTCTCAATACTGGGGATCAAAAGTCTATATTTTTCTCAGTGTTCAGTATATTGTGAGTCAGTGATTTGGGCCATGAAACATTTGGAAGAATGCTCCGATTTTGCTGGAAATGGAGACGGGGCTAATGAGGGCATTTACGTTATTTTTTTTTTTGGTTTTGTTTTGTTTAATAAAAAACTCGCCAAAAACAGTGGGAAGGAGAGAGAAAAGTTTCCATGGCAACCTCCAACGCTGTACCTCTGAAGATTCAGTTTATATGTTTAAAGAAATGTGCCTTCATTTATTCTTCCTGTGGAGACTGGGACTTAGTTAACTGCTAAAAAGTTTTATGGAGGAGGTTTTAACGATGCCTGTCATTTGGGGGGGAGGTAAAGAGCAAAGAAAACTGATTAAAGCCGGTGAGATGCACTCAGGTCAGACTTCTGCACTTTCTGATTTATCAGAATAAATGTGTATGAGGAGTGATGAAGGTCAGTGACTAGGCTGACCTATTGCCATGTTGTGTTCACATTGCCCACCTCATCACATTATTAGCTTAAAAGAAAAGAAAATGAACCTTAGTAAGCTAGGGTTAAATTGATTATCAAATGCAACTATTTTGTGGGGTAGAGAAATATAGAAACTTAATAAATCAACCAATGTTTATGAAGAGAGGCAGAGTATACGAGGCATAAAACTTGAAGTCAAAGTTAGTTAAAAATCATATTTGCTCTGGCTCATGTTAAGAGCTCAGAAAATGTTAGATGATGGTGATGATGGTGATAGTGGCAGTGATGGTGCTGATGGTGATGAGATGATTTCCTTCTGTGCACAGAACTATGCTATGCATCTAGGATGCAGAAAGTGAGCTCTTGCAAAGGCATTGGCCCCAAGGAAATGTGATTTAACCTGGGATATATAAAATAGTCGCATGTTACAAGTTAAATACTAATACAGTTCAAACTTCTTAAAACATCGTCAAGGCCCCTGATTATGTCCTCTACCACCCTGCTCCTGCGACTATATTCTGCTGCTACTCCCAACACAGCTGATGCCAACACACAAGCCACACCCAGTCACTTTCTACCCTCTGGGCGCACCAGGCACCAAGCTCTCGTTCCTCTTGCCTTTACATCTGCCACTACTCCTTGGCATGTCCTTCCCCACTTCATCTACCTGCTGACCCATCCTTTAGACCTCAGCTCCTTTGAAACTGACCCTAAATGTCTTCTGTGTCCCAGGGCACTTATATGTATCTTTGTTAGGAAGCATTTCTTTCCATCCAAATTTATGATACATGTGCCAGATGCTGAGCTAGACTCTGGGATACAAACCCAGGGAATACTGATATCTGCCCTCAAGGACTTTGTTTTTGTTTTTACCCTTTTTCTTCACCTCAACAGACTGCTATGCTTCTTTATCTTTTTCTTTTTTACCCCAAAGGCAGAGTACAGGGTCTGACACTGTTACAGATAGTAAAGATTGCTAGGGTAAAATAAAGAGATGAGAGGCATTAGCTCAGAGCACTTAAGCTGATGTGACAAGGTTGTGCTACTGTGACTAGATGAGAGCTGGGATACTTTCTCACAAACGAGCGGGCATACCATGTCTGTGTTGTCCCACTTAATCTTATCTGTGCATTGGAAAGAAGAGGGGCACAAACTGTGGCTGCAGAGACACACTCACTGCATGTATTTTAATGTGTCTTGATTCATTTCAAAGCTGGTTATATTTTTGCTTTAGAATATTCACTGAATTTATAATCATGTGGGAGTTACTTCATTTATCTGTGAAGACCATCTAGGAGTGAATAGAATTAAAAGTCACTATTGTAATGCCCAGTAAGTGATTGGATTGCACTTTAGACAAGGGTAAGCTTAGTAGGTAGAGACGGGTCCCAAGGACATGTCCCAGTATTTGAAACAACCAGATGTTTCCCTGGGGAGAAAGTCTCCTCCAGAGAGAAGACAGTCTTCTATGTCTGTGATTTTTTTTCCCTCTTGGTGCTTATTTATTTCTTTTTTGTTCATTTGTATAAAATATTTATTGAGCCCCCAGGCTGCATGAGGCACCATGCCTGGCTCTGGGGCTGGAGTGGAACTACATCCAATCTGTACAGAGAGACTTACTGTAGATTATCAGAATTTCTAAAAGAGCATAATAGCAGATGTAGGTCTAGTCCCTAGTGTACTTTATGCCACAAAAATCTATTCCCTACCTGTCTTTTTACAACCCCAAAGCAATTTTACACCAAAGAAATAGCCTATTTTGAACCTGAGTGGTTGGATGCATTTATCGTTACACAAGCCTTTGTGTGCAAAAAGTGTTCTGTTGATTAGAGTTGTGAGAAACTCATCCCAGCCAGGGGGAAGGATAATGACTCTCTCTCTCTCTCTTTCTCTCTCTCACCCCACCCTCCTTCTCTCTCCATCTCCTCTACTAGACAGAAAAAAAGGAATAATTTTCTTTCTTTCTATTCCACCCGAGCTGGAGGCCTCTCATTTGCAATCAAAGGGCCTGAGGCATGAAACTCCAGGAAGCTGCTGGAGGCAAAAGCACCAGGCTCCTCTCCAGAGCTGGCACCAGTGCCCCCCTCCAGGGAGCTGCTGATGGCTGTGTAGATGAGCACACCTCACTTTCTCAAAATTGGGAGTGAGGCTATTAAGCCCACAAGGGAACACTTGATGATAACAGCTGCCAACTGCCTCATGGGCAGATGCTGAAAAAATGTTCTTCTCACCAGATTACTTGGTTGTGAGGATGTGAGTAATGACCAGTTACCAAAATAGTATTACTAGGCCTGGGTCAAGGGGCTGAGATTGATGACTTGGATGATAAAATTTTTTGTTGTAGATTAACTTAACTTCTAAATACAAAAATTTAAAAATATGTCTTTCATGTAGTGTTTTTACTTAAAGGTTATGGTGCTTGATCCCCAGAAGAACCGATGAACTTTACATGAGGGAACCAAAGTTCCTGGATGTTAGGTCAGTTGCCCACAGTTATCAAGTTAGGAAGTGGCAGAACTGAGCCTTGGCCCTGTCTTTATATTCGAAGACTGGTGTTTTTAGTCATACCCGTCCAGATGTGTTGATTTCTTAGTTTAAGACTGCTTACAACCTGTTATTATTGGTTTAAAAATTTTCCAGCAATGCTTCTTAGAATTGGGGGCGAGCGTATCTAACATGACTGATTAAAAACTAAGAATGACCAAAGACCATGTCTCAGGGACAAGTTGGTTTGATCAGCCAAGAAAACAGACTCTGGGCTTTCCCCTCAGTAACACTGTTTCTAAGTGAGGTGTGATGGGTTTTGCCGATGACTGTGAAATAATCATACCCTTCTTTGTGCGTTTCCCAAACCATCTTATTTTATTAATGGTTGCACTGTTAAATGTTGAGTTTTTACACTGTATTGTTGATGTAATAGGGTTTTTCATCACTACTTTTAAAAACCTGTTTAACGTTCGCCCTTCTCATGTGTGTCTGCTCTGCCATGGATTTAGACTATCTCTAAGCTGTCTGCCAGAGCAAAACACAACCAAAGTGACTGTCATTTTTACAACCGATGGTAATCTTTATCAGCAGAACTGTGTTTTGTGTTTAGTTTGTGGCCAGATTAGATCAACACACTGTGGTCTAATCCAATTGAAATAGGAAAATATTCTTTATCTTTTATATTCAAGATACTGTGCTTGCTTGGTTTTGATGAGCTAATAGAAAACAGAGGAGTTGGGAGCTTGAAAATCCAATGAAAGAGAAAGGTATACAAACAACTAATGAAAATATAAGATTGAATGAAATATATATTACCCTACAGATAAATATTGCTGTGGGAGCAAAGGTAAAAATAAAAATAGCAATTGAATTTGACAGCGACTTGGGGAGGGTTTCATAGACATTTGAGTTCGGCTTTCAAGGATGAATTGGATTCCTTCTATATAAAAGTGTGTGGGGAAAGGGACTCTAGGCTGAGGAAATATCAAGAGCAGGTAGAGGTAGAAAGATATGAAGGTGTGCTTAGGAAACCACAAATGGTTAAGAGAGTTTGAAATATGGCTAGAGAATTGCAATAATGACAAGGTGTATTTGGGCATGAAATAGGGCAGCAGTGGTAGTGGTATTTAGATGCATAGGTTTGCCAGATTTAGCAAATAAAAATACAGAACAACTAGTTAAATGAGAATTTCAGCTGAACAAGTCATATTTTTGTAGATGTGTGTTGCAAATATTGTCTGGGACATGCACATACTAAAATTATTTGCTTATCTACAATTCACATTTAACTGGGCATCCTGCGTTTTATCTGACAGCACTATGAGTAGAAGGGGAACTAAAGGAGGGGCAGATGGAGGGTAAGGAAAAGACACAAGAGTGACCCTATGGCATTTGAGTTTGATGAGTTGAAGTTTCTCATCTGGTCTTCATCCCCTCATCTTTCTCTAAACATCCAACAACAGGAATGGAAGAGCCTGGTAACTCAGGGGAAGCTATAGTTATTTTATATGATCAAATTCAAAGGGCAAATTAAAAATATGACTGTCTTTGTATTGCATTTGAATGCCACCAGAGAATAGGCACTGCAAAAGAGGCACGAAGTAATCAAGTGGACAAAATGACTTGGCCGGTTGACATCAGCCAGCATCTGTTCCTGATCACTGCAGACACCCCAGTGTTTACACAGTGGATTATAAATGAGGTAACCATTCTGGCAGAGTCAGAAGCTATGTACAAAGCCAACAGCAGGTGCTCCTTCTCATCAGGGTGTTATTTATCTGTCTCCAGTAGGTAGGATATATGGATTGAAGAACCTAGGAATAGAAGTAGGGGTAGCTGTGCTCTTGGTGACACCATGACCCATTAAGGTAATTTCTGTTCTCTGTCCCCACAAGGTTAGGCTTGGTAGGTCTAGAGCAGGGGTCAGCAAACTAGGGCCAATGGACCAAATCCTGCCCACCACCTGTTTTTTCTCAGCCCGATGAGCTGAGAATTGCTTTTACATTTAATAAGGTTATAAAAAATAAAGGAATAGTGACAGAGACAATAATATGCATGAGGTGTTAAGAGCCTAAAATGTTTACTCTCTGATTCTTTACAGAAAAAGTTTGCTGATCCCTGCTGTGCAGGTCCTGGGTCCCAGAGAGGAAGGGTACTTCTTCCAGGGGACACTGTCAGAGTTCTGTTAAACTTAAAACTACAACTGCCACCAGTTTTCTTTGGATACTTTGTGCTTGTAGGTCAGTAGGCAAAGAACGGGGTTATAGGCAGAAGTGATTGACCTTGATCATTACAAGGAGATGGGGTTGTTGCTACATATTTTTGGCAGTTGGTTGATGTGCTGGGGCATTTCTTGTTAGTCTTATGCACAGTTTCAGCTGGATCTGCAGGTGCAGCCACCAAGTTCTGATAAAAAACTCAGAACCTGCGGATATGAGGGCCGCTCTGCCAGGCAAGCCAGCAGTCCAGTGGCAGGGTTAGATGAGCGAGCCGGGAAGCTAGATGGGCACTAAGGAGGGCGGTGATGTCGATCAGCTACAGCCGCAGGGCCAGCAGCAGCACGGACCCCCCTCGTATAAACTTTTCTTGAAATTGTGACCAACTGGAATCCTGGACAAATATTATCTGGATGGACTGAAGTTCATGAGGATATGAGTGGTGCAAGGGTGGAGTGTGGTGGACGCTGTTAGTGCCTCACCCAGGAATCGTTCACCAGGCCGATGTTCCTATCTCGTGGTGGCTGCTGATGTCTCAGTGCTGCCCGTTTCACCTGAGCATTGCCCGTGGTTACCCAGGAGGAGCTGCCAGGCCTAGGAAGCAGCCTTTTGGTAATGACTGATGACAGGAGGGAACACAAGGCTACTCCGTGGGACCAACTCAGTAGTGCCCTGCGTTCTCCAGGGCTCCCTGTGGCGTTGGGCTGAAGCTGTTCTCCAGCCGGGGCAGAGCTCGCCTGCTTGCTTTCCTTCATGTGTTTCCTCTTGTCCTCTACTGTTTAATCCTGAGCATCTCTTGAGAGGACTCCCTATAAGTCAGCTTCACACAAATTCTTTGAGGTTCTGCTTCCAGGAGACCTGAGCCGAGGCAACGCGCTGTGTGATCCGACCGTCGCCTACCTTGCTAACCTTTCCTAATACTGTTCCTCTCGCATGTTTGATTCGGGCAGCGCTGGCCTCCTTGCTGTTTCTTGATACACTAAGCACCTGCCATTTTCAGCATCTTTATATTCGCCCCTACACCTGAAACTATTCTCTCAATAGCAACGAGGCTCGCTCTCACACTTCGTGTACTTTTCTAATCAAATGTCACCTACTTAGAGAAGCCCTCACTCAGTATGATCCTACCTAATGCACCCTGCCCTTCTCTCTCTTTGTCCTTCATTATTTTTCACAGAGCCTATTACTACTATACTTTTTTTTTTTTGGCCTGTGTGTTATTCATCTCCCTGACAAGAATACAAACATCAGAATGACAGGGAATTTTCTATTCCATTTGCTGCAAAATCCCCAGTGCTTATAACACTATCTGGCAACCGTAGGAATTAAATAAAGAATGTTACTTCATGACAGTCACTCCACTTATTTATAAGTTGTGAATCTTGAATTCAAACCCAGATTTGCCTGGCTCCAAAGACCCTGCCTTTGGTTTTGATCCCTGTCACTACACACTCATTTTTCTCAGCTCTTCTCCTTGCCAACTCACTTAATCTAATTCGCGAGACATCGGAATCCCGGTGGGGCTAAATTTCCTGACATCCTCACATATTTTTTAAGGTAATGCCATCTGCTAAAATAAATAAAATAGAACATTTCAGTGGTTTAACACAATCAAAGTTTAGTCTTCTTGCTCACATAAATCCCAGTGGGAGTAGTGTTTGAGGAGAATAGGTTGGTGTTTTGTCCTATGTAGTCGTTCAGGGTCCTAAGCTGATGGAGGTACGCCATCACTAACACAGCTTCTAAGGTTGCTCTGGGGGGTCAATGAGCCAGCAAAATTAGGGGAAAGGATGCATTTTGGATTCCTGAGACCAAATTTAACTTTTAAGGGGCAGTTCTCATACTAACAACAAGCTGTTCTTGGACACCGGCAGGGTGGAACGTCTAAGAATTCAACTCAATTCAATGCACTTTCTACACTATCTAACTGGGGATGGCATCAGATTCAACAGGATTCAAGCCTATAAGACTGCCCCTCAGCCCCAAAACTTTAGATGCCAATCACAAGCCCAGGTTATTACCTGTGCTTCTGACCCACTGGCTATTTTGAGGTTTCAGTGATCCATTCTTTGGACTTCAGATTTCAATAGCAAGCCCAAGTTGTTACTTGTGTCTCTGACTGAGGACCCCCTGACCCCTATCTTGGGTTAGATTAATTTGCTAGAGCAGCTCACAGAATTCAGGAATTCCATTTACTCACTAGATCACTGGTTTATTACCAAAGGATCTAACTCAGGAATAGCCAGAGAGAAGAGATGTATAAAGAAAGGTACAGGGAAAGGGCATGGGCTTCCATGCTCTCTCCAGTCACCATACTCTCCAATCCCGCTCCTTTGGGGTTTTTATGAAAGCTTCATTATATAGTCATGATTGATTAAATCATTGGCCATTGGGGGAAAGGGTTACTGAAAGTTCCAGCCCTCTAATCACATGATTAATCTCCTGATAGCCAATCCCCAGCCTTAGGTTACCTAAGGACTTTACAATAGCCACTTCATTAACATAATAAAAGATAACGTAACTACTCTTATTGCAAGAAATTCCAAAGGTTTAAGGATCACTGTGCCAGGAATGGAGTTGAAGACCAAGTAAATATTTCTTATTATAAATCATTATATTTCAAGATGTGAAAAATTATCACATGCCTTTTTTTTTATTGGCCAGGTCTAGAAGTAGTACACATCACTTCCACTGGCATTGACTTGACCAGTCATCAGTCACATTACCCTACATGGATGCAGAGCAGGTTGAAAAATATTGTGTTTAATCTGCCAGTCCTTTCCTGGCAATGATTTCGTACAAAGGAAGGAAGCATGAGTCTTTGATGGAAAACTAATCACACCTACCGCATGCTCCCTCTCCTGCTACCAGTGTACCCTGCTTTCTGAACCAGAGCACAGTATCCCTTCCCACGGGGGAAAATCCAGTGTTCCCTTTACTCACTGCATCTATATCACCCCAGAGGCAGAATCTCTCACTATTTGCTAACCTTGATCCAGTGAGAGAAGTGCTTGCAGGAGCTCTTTGATCTTCAGAGTTTCGTAGAGGAGACAAAGGGAATCTTGTACCCTACTTGGACTGAATTTCTCTTTCGTAGTTATGATCTCCTTAAGTTTGAGACTCTGACATTGCTTGGCAATCTTTCTTTCTTCTCACCAGAACAGAAGGCACTAAAATTTCTAACCAATGTATTACTAAGCAAGGTATTTAGTATTACTTCACCTCTCCCAATAAATATTCTGTAATTTTGATTATAACATTTGCTAGTCATTGCTTAAAGTCTGTTTGTTTAGAAATATTTCTTGTTTGCCCCTTTGCTATCTTACTCTACATTCATTAGGGAGAAATATGTCTCTTGTATTTCAAATGAGACAAAGGGAGTCATTATTTTATTGGAACACATGACCTGCTGTTCTTAGGGGCAGTACTCGGTTTCTGGGTTAGAGCCTTCAGGCTCCCTCCCATTGCCAAGTGAGTTAGCACTATATCTAGGGCTGAAGAGACAGTAATAATGCAATTTTCTTTTCCATGCTGAGAACAGTACAGGTAATAGTTTTCACTTAACCGTATATTTGATAGTGAATAAAGTAAATGTGAAATCCTGTGGCTGATGGTGGTTGATATCTTTGTTTTAGTATGATCTGACTTATCTTAGGTTGGGAGGCATTGGAGCAGATGATAGATAGATAGATAGATAGATAGATAGATAGATAGATAGATAGATAGATAGATAGATATAGACGACAGACAGATTTCTGTTCATTCTTTTGGCCATTATGGTAGATTATTATATCAATAATACCCAATTAATTACACCCACCAATATCCATGACCTTGGATAGTCCACTCCTAGATTGACTCTGGGCTTGATCCTGTGGCTTGTTTTGGTCAATAGGACACCAACACACATGACATAAGCAGCAACTGTTACTGGACTTTAAACGCCAGATTCTTGAGTCTCCATGTCATAGAAATGAGCACTGAACTCAGTATAAGATCAAGCAGATAAGAGTTTATTGAAAAGAGCTTGTGCACAAGGGAGTTGACCAGCAGAGAGAAGTCAAGTTCCCGAGGGGCCTTGGAGTAGGTGCAGGGCTTGGGAATGAGGACGAGGCCCATTGTCCCATGATTGTCACCTGGTGGTGGTTGCTGTCACAAACATTCTAGTTATCATTTAACGGACAAAACAACTATTTTGCAGAACGTAATGTTAAGAAAGGATGTTATCGTTGTACATTCTTTCCTTTAAGGATGTGATTAGGCTAATTTCAACTACAGAATTTTATTGAAAGCAAGGAGTCATAGTCAGGCCTCTAAGATGGGGCTCTTTCAGTCATAATAGAGTCCAAATTTCACCACTATACTGTCTCACAACCTGATAAGTACTGAACATTGAGGCTTACCTTTTATTTTATTTTATTATTTTATTTTTATTTTATTTTATTTTATTATTTTATTTTATTTTTATTTTATTTTATTATTTTATTTCATTATTCTATATCCTCACCAGAGGGAATTTTTACATTGCTTTTCAGAGAGGGATTGGGGGAAAGGAGAGAGAGAGAAAGAGAGAGACCAATGTGAAAGAGACACATCAATTGGTTGCCCCCTGCACACACCCTGACTGTGGCCAGGGATCGAACCTGCAACCCAGGTACGTGCCATTGGTCAGAACTGAACCCAGGACCCTTCAGTCCACATGTTGATGCTCTAACCACTGAGCCAAAGCAGCTAGGATGAGTTTACCATTTAGGATGCTGTTAGTGCCATGTTTGAAGCCTAGGTTACTCTGCTGAAGGTTTACCAAGATTATCTGGCTGACAGCCCCAGATAACCAACAGATACGTGACTGAGGCCACATAGCACCATTCAGCTCCTGTTGAGCTGCCAGGTGATTACAGCTTCATGAGAGCCTCCAGGAGAAACCGAAAACTGCCCAGCTGAACCCAGCCCAAACTGTAGAATCTTGAGCAACTAAATGGTTGTTACTTTTAAGACACTGATTTTGAGCAATTTGTTATATCAAATTCTAATAGAACTGTAGCATACTTATTTGGAAAATATATATTCTAAATGTGATAATTCTCAACATTTCTGGCATAACAACCCTAACTCTAGCCACTGTCACGTGTCATTGACTTCTCTGTACACTCTAAGTAACTAGGGAATTAAGTAATTTGATGCGGAGACTCTGGCTTCCAGCTAGGTTCCTTCACCATTCACTTTCGTCTAGACCAGATCCCCTCACCCCTTAAAATGGGTAAGTTGGTAGATATTTATACTCTTGGTCATTCTCAGTGAGGTTTAATATTTAATCTTAAACCCATCTGATAATTTTTCTACCTTAAAAAAAACACACCAAAAACCCTCTGTGTTGCTTTTTCTTGAAGCCCATCCAGTTAATCTTTAATCTCATGGGCATGGCATTCTGTGTGTTGAAATGGAAAAAAGATGAGCTCCAGGGCCTTTGGGAATAATTTTGAGCTGTGGTTCTGCAATATTCTAACTTTATAACTACAAGGCATTTTACTAGCATATCGGAACCTCAGATTTTCAACTTATATAGTGACACTTTCCCTTGTAGATTTGTTGGTAGGGCTCAATAACAAAAATATGAAGTTCCTTGGATAGTTCCTATAAGATGAGGCAGACAATATATGAATGGTCATCGTCATCATCATCACCATCATCAAGGTTAGTACAATAATTTATAACAAGTTGACTCTCTCAAGCACATTCTTCCAGCTAGGTCTGCATTCATTGATATATTCTGATACATTTTGAAAAACTGATGTGATTTATTTGCCTGGCGCTTTATGGAAATTGAATGATAGTGGAAGAAAATAATAATAGCCTATAATTAATTATTAAGAATTTATCACATAACAGGCACCATTCTAAATATTTTACATACTATTTTTGTTCTTATTTTACAGTAGAAGAAAGTAAACGTAAAGAGTTTAAGTGACAGCAGTCCAGCTGATAGGTGCAGAAACAGAATTTACCCAAGGGGATGTAGTTAGAAACCTGTTCTCACAAACACTGTTTAGCTGTGTGCTCCTGCCTCTCCAGGATTCATTTAGATAATCGATGGATTACTTCTACTGCAAACACCAAACTCTTTAGTGAAGTCAGTTTATTCTTTGTCCTGTACACAGACTTCCATTTATCATTTACCTTGTTTTTATGCTGATTTTAGTTCAATGGATAAGCACCTTTGCTTCTTTATCCATGAATAAATCTTACTCTGTAGAAAATGAAATCCATCTCTGCCTCCTCCTCTCTCCCAATGACAGGAAGAAGCACCTGAGGTGACAGAAGGACTCTTCCCACTTGTCATGTCTACTTGATGTAGATATGGATTTAAAATGATAGAACGGAGAGCAGCTTAGAGATCATCCTCTAACCATCTCCTTAAGCATGCAGAGGAATGAAGGCCAAGAATGATTTTCTTAATACCATTACTTCATTGTCAGTCACTCTTTCATTCAACAAGGGCTGAGGCCTTCTAGGACCCAGTTTATTTTCTCCACTAAAACAAATTGCTCCCAGGTTGCTGCAGGGAACCTCAGTTGCTGCTCTAGGAGGTGAGGGCAGCAGAGATCCCACAGCCTAATCGTAGGAGTGCTTTTGGGTTGCCATGATTTTAAAGTGCGGCTCTGAAACTGCAGAGCACTTTCATTTGTATTCGCCTACTTGGTTTACCTCTGGCTTTGCTTTACTGAACAGGTTTTATTTCTTGTGATTGTGGTTTAAGGTCACTATCAACAATCAATCTCTACTCCCATGTCACACTGAAGTAAGTCAGTCCCAACAGTTCTCACTGCCAACAGGACTGGGTATCCTGCAACAATTTTCCATAGGACTCCAAGTTGGGACATTCAGATACGGACCAAAGCTATGACAGGCTAGGTAGATGTGAGAAGTTCCCGCGGAAACGTGGAAACTCAGCTCCCAGCCTCTTCCTAGCTGGTCCCAGGCTCCACTGCAGCATGGTTTCCCCAGATCCTATATCATTTTGATATATTGGCTGAGGGCTGCTTCAAATGGATCCCATCTGGGTTCTTTTCTTCTGGCCCTTACTGTGAAAAATGAACAATTCACTTGGAGTTTTAAAAAGGTAATCTAATTTTGTCTGGGCCAGAGCTGTCCAGTAGAAATAGAACCGCACATGTAATTTTCAACTGTCTACTAAGGACATCATCTGTTTGTTTGTTTATTTATTTAAATATGTTTTTATTGACTTCAGAGAGAGAAAGAGAGAGGGAGAGATAGAAACATCAATGATGAGAGAGTCATTGATTGCCTGCCTCCTGCACGCCCCCCCCACTGGGGATGGAGCCCACAACCTGGGCATGTGCCCTGACCGGGAATCAAACCGTGACCTCCTGATCATAGGTCGGTCAATGCTCAACCACTGAGCCATGCCAGTCAGGCTACTAAGGACATTTTTTTAAAAAGTAAAAATAAAAAGGTGAAGTTAATTTTTAATTTTTAAATATAACCCCAAATACTCTCATACAATATGTAACCAATGTAAAAATTATTCATGAAATTTTTATGTTCTTTGTACCTAGCTTGTGAAAGTGGGTGTGTATTTATACTTACAGCACATCTCCACTTGAACTAATGACATTTAAAATGTTCACTAGTCACATGTGGCTAGAGCCTACCATATTGGACAGTGCAGGCTTGGGCTCTGCAGGACATCAAAATGGGTTTTTGTATGATGATAACTTGCATTATAGACTCTGTCATGAAAATTGCCATAAAAACAATTAAGAAGCAGTCAGTCAAATATTTATTAAGTGTCTGCTATGTGCTGTACTAGGTGCTTGGGATACGGTGAGAATGAGGTTTTATCTGAAAGAAATATAAAATGTAGCTTCCCCATCATTCCGTCTCTAAGGAACCTCAATACCCCTAAATGGCTGCATTGGGGAGGGGCAGATAAGACAAAGTAAACCAATATACAAAGGAATTTGTTTTAGCACTTATTTTTCTGTCCGATTGGGGAGCTATTTTTTATAGCCAGGGCACTAATGAAGCCACTCTCCAACTGCATTCCCTACCCCCACCAAGAGCTAAGTGATATCCCTCCCACTGGGACAACTTCAGGAGAAATGAGTGGAGGCAGGGTGGCCGGCGCCCAGCACACAGCCCGCAGCCCGCAGCCCGGGGGAGAGACGGGGCCTAGCCCTGCGCGGAGAAACCTGGTCACCGCGGCCAGGCGCCCGCCAGACCCGTGGTACAGGGACGGAGGCTGCTTTATTTTAAACCTGAACTTGGACGTTTTTGATGGAGAACAAAAAACACTGCTGTAATTTCAAAAACGGCCTTACTGTAAGAAAGTGACGCCCTTGTGTAGTTTGTCGTGGATGAAAACATGGGGGCAAAACAAGAAATTCAGCAACGGGGAGGAACATGCGCAAGACCAGACCTTCATGGCTCAAGGGCTTACTTTTCAGGAGCGCTTGGTTGAGAAGAATCTGGGATTCTAAAATAGGACCCCTGCACACATTTCATGCCACATTATATAGTAAAACCTTCTAGGGTCTGGTTTCATAGTGATCCCTTGGTTCTCTACTATAATCCTTATTTATTTGACTCTCTTCTCAGCAGTCTGAGCTCCTTCAGGGCAGGGTCTCCATCTTTCATACCTTTTATGTCAACAATGCCTGGTACGTAGTAAATGTTCAATAAACTCTTGTTGAATTACTAACTAAACTTCCTTCCTTCCTTCCTTCCTTCCTTCCTTCCTTCCTTCCTTCCTTCCTTCCTTCCTTCCTTCCTTCCTTCCTTCCTTCCTTCCTTCCTTCCTTCCCTCCCTCCCTCCTTCCTTCCTTCTTCTCTCTCTCTTTCTTTCTTCTTTTTCTTTCTTCTTCCTTTTTTGTATTTGTAAAGTCATAACTTAGAGAATCTCGCTCGAGAGTGTTAGAGACAGACACAGACAGGCCTCACCGCACAGTTAAGGTCAAGAACCCTCATCGTCAGAAGCTCTTAAGCAGAGCCGTGTGCAGAGAGCTGCCTAACAAGTCTTCTTTTTGGTGCCACTACTCGAGATAGGATAGCAAACTATGTTCACAGAAAAAAATAAACATCAATGGAAGGCAATAAGAAGGAAGTGCCAGATACATGGAGCAGATAACACAGGAGTTCAAAGGCGAGAGAGAGAGAGACAGAGAGACAGAGAGAGAGAGAGAGAGACTCGGGCTTCGGTGGCCAGGCGGCGAGGGGGGAACGGGACTAAAGAGAATGGGTGGAGCGTGTGCAGCCCTCAGACGGGCGGTCAAGCAGGAAACCAGAATGTTTGCTTGTTGTTTTTATTTATGGACGGAACGTCCACTTTAGGGGGCCCACGTGGCACTTTTGCAGCCCAGAAAGCTTCAGTCTGGTCTTAATGCCAGGCGTTTTTTGTCATTTAGAGGATGTGGGGAAATACACCCAGTTCTCTGTACTCTGGAAGGTACCCTGGGCGTTGCTGTAATTCAATAAGGATTATTACTGAAAGGAGCAATAAAACAGTAGGAGTAATAAAAGCGAATGATAGCCCAGCACATAGAGATAGGAGGGGAACTGCCCAGAAACCGTCCAGCTTTGCATCCGCTTATCAGAGCAATTTTGGATTCAAGTCAGGGACCAAAGAAAAAAGTCAGAGAAAGTTAATCTATATCCAGAAGCCTTTAATAAATAATAAATCATTTTAAATGAGATGGGGAAGGCTTGTTTCTTCCTTGCTTTTCTTTTGTTCGGCAATTCACCGGAGTCCAAACCTTACCAATGCAGTCTAGTGAGTTCTGTCTGTTTTGTTTTTCTTAACATTTTCAAACCATTCTTCATTGTACCTTCTCTGTTTTGATTTATCAAGGGATGGTGCAAAAATTCATATTTGAGCAAAATATCTCTTACACATGCTTCTTCCATGTTCTAAAATTTTGAGGTTTCAATTTTAATTTTAGCTTCAAAATCTGTTTGAAGGCTGCAAGTGAGTTCTGGGTTTCTCTGGTTGATTGGCCCTTGATGCCCCATTGGCAGTGGCTTTTGGGGACAGCACTGTGTACAAAGATGGGCAAGGAAGGAAGAAAAACACTGTCCTTTGTCTCAAAACGAATCTCTATTGCTTAAAAATTCTATTTTTTCCTTACTTCCCACCCGCCCACCTCTCTTTTTCCCATTGTTCTTTGTTTTCGTTTGATTAGAAGGTGGTAATACTGCTCAATCACTGTAAAGAATTTAGTGTCTTTCTAAATATTTTTAATTAGTCTTCAAAAACAGGTTCAGAGGCTCTCTCTTTTTTTTTTTTTAATATATCCTTATTAATTTCAGAGAGAGGAAAGGAGATGGAGAGAGAGATAGAAACATCAATGATGAGAGTCATTGATTGGCTGCAGCCCGCAACCTGGGCATGTGCCCTGACCGGGAATCGAACCCCGATCGCCTGGATCCTAGGTCGATGCTCAACCTCTGAGCCACACCCGGCCGGGCACGAGGTTCTTAATATATCATGTAAAATGTCATTTGGCTTTAAAAAAATTAAAAAGTCCCCAAGCAATTAAGTGTTCTATGTAGCACATTAGACCTCATATTATTCACAGGAATATCTGTATTTTACCTCTCTACTGCTGTGGAATTTCTCTTTGTGAAATTGAAAAAGCCCTTAAGTTCTGTGTCTAGGTTTCCACACCTGTATGCAAGGGAGCGTTTGAGAGCCTAATGCATCTGTGTCTGCAAAGTGCTCTAAAATGTCTTGAGTCCCTCTATCCAAGGAAGGTAATAATCATATGACATATGGATTTGAATTTTAGGTGGGAAAAGGCCTTTTATTCTCTCACATTTATTTATTACTGTTTGTTCAGAAGTTCAAGTTCTTTCTATAACTGAGTCTGCTTCTTAAATTCCTGTTATATAATCAGCAGATTTGGAAATTTCATAGAGAGATAAACCATTCATTTCTTTCTGACTAAATATGTAGCTCAGGTGATTGGTTTACCCAGTTGTTTTTTTCAATACACACTCCCTTCAGAAAACTGGGACTTACGTACAAGGAAGAAAAAGTTGAATTGCCTATAATCCCATACTACTCTTAACCAGTGTTAACATTCTAGTATATATATTTTTGGTAAATATATATAAATGTACATACTTATATATGTATATAGATATGTATTTATATAGTATATAAATATATGTTGTATGTAATATCTATTATATGTTAGCATATATAAATATATATTTATATAATACATAAATACGTTAGACATAGTACATATTTACATATATAAATATGTATGCATATATATTAATGTAAAGTTCAATCACCAGTATTCACCATTTAATATATTCCTCTCAGTAATTTTACTTATACACACACACACACACACACACACATATACAGGGTGTCCCCAAAAAATGTATACAACACTTTGAATAATTATAAAGACTGTGTTTACTAAAATACATTACATTTTCAAAATTGAGCCATCACCTATTAAAGTGTGTATACATTTTTTGGGACACTATATATATGTGTGTGTATGTGTGTGTTTTCTAGTTTTATGTTACAAAAGTGGACTGTGATGAACATCCCCATTGCTAAATTTTACAGATAATAACTTTTTACTCAATATGCTATTTTCCCAATCCTATTGAAGTCACATTTTGAACTGTCCTGACTCCCTTCTCATCACAGAGATAGAGCTGAATGAAAGCACATTTTGGCAATCCTAGCCACAGTCCCCTAAAAAGTCTAACCCTCCCCCTTCCCTGTCTTTGTTCTTAGATTTCACTCTGGTTGCTTTTACTACCCTCAAACCTTCTTGGCTTTATCTTTAATTCCTGATCCCCAATTTAGCCCTTGGTCTTGACAACAGATCTGGCTCCTTTTCTGGAGTTTTAAACCTTGGCATGCTCCTCTGGATGCAGTTCACACTCCCCATCTGGCTGCATTCCCTCCTGACCATTCTGGGAAACTGTGAAGCTCAATCAAGCCCCAGCTTGGCTGCCCTGGAGTCTGGCTGCAATTTAAATGCATGGCAGGGATGGAGTGTTTAGAGCTGAAGGTTATGGTCAAATAATGGAAGCCCTGAGTGCCAAAGTAAAGAGTTTAAGCTCTTTTCTGTAGGCATTGTGGCCCCAATCAAGGTTTTAAACAGGGTGTGCTTTAGAGAGATTAACTTGGCATTTCTGTGTAAAATAAAACAGGAAAAGACTAGAAAATAGATACTATCAGAGTGAACCAGGTAATGGGCACTCCAGGTCTGTAATAAGATAGAAATTGAGCCCGGCCAGCATGGCTCAGCGGTTGAGCATCAATCCATGAACCCGGAGATTGCTGCTCAATTCCCCGTCAGGGGCACATGCCTGGGTTTCAGGTTCGATTCCCAGCTGAGGGTCTGTAGGAGGCAGCCGATCAATCACTCTCATCATCATTGATGTTTCTGTCTCTGTCTCCCTCTCCCTTCCTCTTTCTGAAATCAAGAAAAATATATGAAAAAAAAAAGAAATTGAGAGAGAGAAAGGGAGGATGTGACAGATTAAAAAAATATCGGTGGCACTTGTAAGTCACATGAACATTATTATTAGTAACAATATCGACAATAATATTATAAAGACCTTACTCTGTGTCAGGTGCCATACTATGTATTTTACAAGTATTATTAGCTCATTTAGTCCTTTCAACATGGTGAAGTAGATACACCCATTTTCCTAATTTTACAAATGAAAGAAGAGAGGATTAGAAAAGTTAACTAACTTGCCCAGGATCACCCAGCTAAGTGGCCTCCCAAGTCTAGATTTCTCATACTTCAGTGCCCATGTTTCTGAGTCAACCTGGAAGGTATTAACAGAAATAAGGAATGCAAAAAGGACTGTTCTGCTCTTCCTGAATGAAAAGAAGAGGGGTTTCTTAGGGAAAATCATTCTTTAAACTGTAACTACAGCTTCAATGATGGCTTCTGATTTTCAGGATAGAATACTTTTTATTCTATAATAAGTTGGAATCATGGCTCATCCTGCCCCTCGTTTCTCCAAATCCCTCACAAGTTTCCTGTCCCTGTTTACATGGAATTGAGCATTTTGCATTGTTGGAGCTTTGCCTAAACTGTGATTTCAGAATTAGCCTCCTGCAGTTTTAACTCTGGTGTTGTGAAATGAGATCTCATGATATAGCTATAGTCACCCAGTTGACACTGATACTTTTCAGTTGCTGTTTCTTTCCATACAAATAAAACTGCTGCCAAACATATGGATTAGTTCCTGGTATAAAGCATCTCTCTGCATTTAATCCAATACTATGCATTAAGTTGAATGTCTAGGTAACATTAATTTTGTTGCTAGAGGGTATGGTCATAGAGGAGACCCTAGGATGATCTGTTGGGTGAATACAAGGCCTATTCTTGGGTTGTAAATGTAATACAGAGAATTCCTTTTCCCTAAAATTAACTTCCATTATAGCTGCATATACACTGCAAAGTTTTATAGCTAGCTGTATCAAAAGTAAATAAAAATATCACAAAAGTTTAAGTTACTATAGTAAAGCTTTTTAAAATTTCTCTGGGTTAAGAAATAAAATACATTAGAGCCAATTCTTCATTATCCCTGGAGCCTGCTCTATAAATAATTGGGGAGTTGTCCAAGTTAAAGCAGTGAGATAAGAAAAGAGAATAAAAGAGAGACAGCTTGGGAAAGAAGAAATAACACCCCCCCACACACACACATGCAATTGTTTATGTATAAAATATCAAGAAATGACAAACTATAAAATAACAACTAAAGAAAAAACAACAGCAACCTCAAACTCCTAGATTTAGTAAGCAATTATAGTAAGGCTGCAGGATACAAGGTTAATATACAAAAGCCAATGCTTTCCTATACACCAGAAATGAGCAGTCAGAACTTGAATTAAAAACACAATGCTACCCTGGACGGGTGGCTCAGTTGGTTGGAGCATTATCCCATACACCAAAAGGTGGCAGGTTCAATTCCTGGTCAAGGCACATACCTAGATTGTGGGTTGCATCCCTGCTCTGGGCTCATATGGGAGGCAACCAACTGATGTTTCTCTCTCACATTGGTGTTTCTCTCTCTCTCTCTATTCTTTTCTCTCTAAAATCAATAAAAATATATCCTTGGGTGAAGATTAAAAAAAGACCAACAAACAATGCAATTTCAATAGCACTAGAAAAGGAAAGAAATAATTAAGCATAAAACTAATAAAATATGTAAAAGATCTATATGAGGAAAACTAGAAAACTGATGAAAGGAATTAAGAAGGTCTACATAAATGTAGAGATATTCCATGTTCATGGATAAGAAGATTATCAAGATGTTAATTCAAAAACAACAACCTCAAACTCCTAGATTTGATCTTCTATAGATTCAATGCAACCTCAATCAAAATCCTAGGAAGTTATTTTATAGGTATAGATAAACTTATTCTAAAGGAATAATTTATATGTGGAAAGGCAAAAGTCTCAAATAACCAACAAAATACAGAAGAAAAACACAAACTTGGAGGGCCGATGACCTGATTTTAAGACTTTTTATAAAGCCATAGTAATGAAGGCAGGGTAATTATGGGAAATAATGAATAAGTATGTCAATGGAACAGAATAGAGCATCCAGAGATATATCTATACAAATATACTTAACTGATCTCTGACAAATGCAAAGGCAATTCAATGTAGAAAGGACAGTCTTTTCAACAAATGGTGCTAGAACAACTGGACACCCACATGTAAAACCATGACTCTAGACACAGACTTCATGCCCTTCACACAAATTAACTCAAAATGCATCATAGACCTAAATGTAAAATGCCAAACTATAAAATTTCTAAGGAATAATATAGCAGGAAATCTAGATGACCTCCTGTTTGGCAATGAAGTTTAGATACAGCATGAAAAGCACAAACCTGAAAGAAAACTGATGTTGGATTTCATTACACATAAAATGGTTGCTCTACAAAAGATACTATTAATAAAAATACATACCACAGCCTAGAAGAAAATATTTGCAAAATATGTGCCTGATAAGGGATTTATATTAAAAATATACAAAGAACTCTTAAAACTCAGCAATTAAAAACACACACCAACAATAACAATTATAAAATGAGCAGAAAATCTGAAAGCCAACTCACTAAAGAAGAGATACAGATGACAGATAAGTATATGAAAAGATGCTTCACATCATATATTATTAAGGAATTTCAAATTAAAGCAATGAGATACAACAACATACTTGTTAGAATGACTAAAATCTAAAAACTTGACAACACCAGATGCTGACAAGGGTGCAAAGCAATAGGAACTCTCATTCTATGTTGGAGGAAACGAAAACTGTGACAACCACCTTGGAAGAGTTTGGCAGTTTCCCACAGAGTAAAACATAGTCTTATTATATGATCTAGCAATTGGACTCCTAGATATTTACCCAAATGAGTTGAAACTTACATTCACACAAAAGTCTGCACACAAGGGTTGATAACAACTTTATTCATAATTGCCAAAAATTGGAAGCAACCAAGGTGTCCTTCAGTAAGTGATTGGATAAACTGTGGTATATGCAGACAGTGGAATATTATACGGTGATAAAATCTGAGCTATCAAGCCACAAAAAGATATGGAGAAAACTTAAATGCATATTGCTAAGTGAAAGAAGCCAGTATGAGAAGTCTGCATGCTATATGATTCTAACTATATGAAATTTTCAGAAAGGTAAACTAGAGAGAGAATGAAAAGAGCATGAATTTGGGGAAGAGGGAAAGGAATAAATAAGCAATGTACAGAGGAATTTTAGGGCAGTGACATTATTCTGCATGATACTTTAATGAAGGTACATGCCAACATCCATTTGTCCACAGACATAGAACAGTACAACGCAAAGAGTGAACCCTAATATTTACTATGGAATTTAATCAATAGTAGTGTGTCAATATGGGTTCATCAGCTTAACAAATGTACCACACTAATGCAAGATGTTAATAAGGAAACTCTTGAGGGGAGAGGAGTGTATGGATGTTGTATGTACTACCAACTCAATTTCTCTCTAAACCCTAAACTTCTCTGAAAAAATAAAGTCTACAAATTAAAAAATTGCATTTGTTATTATCACCACTGATATCACCAGAAACATCTTTATGTGTAGGGAAGCTGTTAAGCTCATGGTAGCAGACACAAGTTTTCCAAAATTTTAATTTTTGCTTGAATCTCAAAATTTATCATTGGCAACCAATACTGTTAGCTGCTTTTCTTGAAGTGACAGGCTCATTTCATTCATTTTCAAGAAAAATCTTGGAAAACACCAGAGTCCAAATAGTCATAGTTTATCTGTTATTTCAAGTAAAAGATGGTGATCCATCAAAAAAGCAACCAGTAGAGCTCATAGCTCAAATAACACATTGTGCTTTTCCTCTCAACAAACATTATACTTTAGTATGCATCAAAAATGCTTAATGCAATCTGTCCATTTCATCACACAAAATATTAAAAAGTTATTAATTTTTTTACTATTTAATTAAAGGTATTCTTAAGGGGAACTGGCTTTTTGAATGCCCGTACTTTGACTACTATTGAGGCTACCACCTTGATTTGGTCTAAGGTATCAGTGGTCTTACCCCTCTCCCTCCCATCCCTCTATTTTTTTGTACCAACATTATAAATGTCAACCCAGCCCTGGCCAGGTAGCTCAGTTGGTCGGAGCATCATCTCCAAAAGGTTGCAGGTTGATTCCCAGTCAGGGCACATACCTGGGTTACAAGTTTGGTCCCTGGTCTGGGCAGGTGAGGGAGGCAACCGAATGATGTTTCTCTCTTACATGGATGTTTCTCTCTCTCTCCCTCTCTCTCTAAAATCAATAAAAACATATCCTCAGGTGAGGATTAAAATAAATCAACCCAGTGAAAAAGAAAAATAATACTTCAGTATTATTATGAAAATAGTTCTGACCTCATAGACCTTCTGAATAGGTCTTGGGGTCCCCTGCCTAGGAAGACCATAACTTGAGAAGTGCTGGCTTAGATTTTGGCCCTGTAAATCCTTTATATATTTTCAGTTTTTAAAAACATGTTTAAGGAGATTTCAGCATAATTCTTTTTGTCTTCAGCAGAGGTGTGGTCTTTTTTTCTTAATCTGACTGACTCATTTTGATAGTATTTTCTTGCTTACTTATCTTTTAGTCTGTCTTTTTAGTTCTTTGCATTTTTCATGTATTTTTATATTCTGTAGTTACAATTCTAACTGAGGTAAACAAAAGATCATGTTTGGTTGAACTTGAAATGTGAAATCCTGAGGGCATAAATTAGGGATGCTTTCGGGGGTATTTGTATTTGCTTCTTGCCTAGAGCCAGCTAGGCCTGCGCTTTGGGAACCGTTTCCTTCCTTTTGAGGATACTGGCTTATTGCAGGGGTACACATCACACTGGCATCTGCTCCAGGACTTCAGCCTTCCCTTTAGGTTATTGAGCAAAATTCAACTTTCAGTTCACTGCTTCTTTTCTTTACTTCATTACTTCCTCGTGAAGCATCAGTGTTAAGCATGTTTCGTTTTCTCTACTCAGGAATCTATTCATACTTTATGGATGAGAGACCACAGAGTTTGGAAGGAAGACCCTGCACTTGCCAGGGCTGTGTTTTTACATACCCTCTCTATACACACGCACGCTGCTGGCAACAAAGATCTTTATTATTTTCACAGCACTGATTCCTACCTAAAATTGTCTTTTTAAAATTTACCTGTTTATTGTTTGTCTCTCCCATCAGAATATACACTCCAAAACAGTAGAGGCCCTACCACGGTGGCTCAGTTGGCTGAGTGTTGTCCCATGCACCAAAAACGTCACCAGTTTGATTCTCAGTTAGGGCACGTGCCCAGGTTTCAGGTTTAGTCTTTGGTCAGGGTGTGTGTGGGAAGCAACCGATGGATGTTTCTCTCTCACATTGATATTTCTCTCTCTCTCCTCTCTCTCCCTTTCCTTCACTCTATAAAAAAAATCAATGAAAACATATTTTTTAAAAAGTGTAAAGATTTTTTTTCTTGCTCTTGTTTGTATTTCCTATGACTAGAGCACAACCTGTAGCATAGCAGATTCCCAAGAAGTGTTTATTGAATGGATGAATGATTGAAGTTCAAAATTCCATCTACTGATAAAGTTAACCAGTAAAACTGCTGCTCAGTTGAAGCTGGAAACTGATTGCCTCCTAAAATCCAGATACGTGACTGTGTTTTCCCCAGAAGCCTTCTGTGTTTATCTTTGTGAACTTCTGTAGACCCTTCAACTGACAGCACCTAGTCTAGTCAATGGCCTTTGCTTATGAATGAGATGAGTGTATCCCAGAAAGTGAAAATGGTTTGCTCATGGTCACAATGACTAGTTTCTGGTGGAACTTGAACTACAAGTGCCTATTCATGTGTCAAGCATGCATCTTCACTTAGAGGCATTCCCTAACTGATTAACATTAACCTGAAATGAGGAACATGAACAGGGAACTCAAATTCGGGATTCGTTTGGGAGTCGAGATTTCCAGGTCAAGGTGTGAGTCAAGCAGAAGAAAGAAATTATAAGAGTTGTTTCTGAAACCATTTTAAAAAGTATATTTTTCTGACTGCTGAAGAGGTTTGTTCTTACTTGTAAACTCTGGTCAGAGAACATGAGCTAGGTAGGAGGCTAATGGATGTTGTTGAAAATGAGTACTACCTCTCCAGTTTGCATCACACAGCATTTAAGCAAATAACAACCTTTCTCTGCTTGATTCCAGTGTAGAGATGTATATATATATATACCCACCTCTCATTTCTCCCATAAAAGCCTCTGATAAATATGACTCATTTTATATGTGTCAGATGAGCAATATCAAGCCTCAGGATCATTTGTATGTCTTTGAAATCCTTCTCTGAATTTTCCTTATCTTGTCAGATCCGACACTTCATTTTAAGGATAGATCTTTCTTACCAGCCTTGTACAGTTAAACTACATAACAAGTTGATTTTCAAGCATCTTATTTATTTATTTTTAACATTTGCTGTAAAAATTGCTTATGTGTTAGGGCATTCATCAAACAAACCTACATTTTGACACCCACATCAATATCAAAAGACACCATTTAATGAGGAGTATTCTTATTGAGAAAAATGAAGAACTCTTGAATGGTAGAATAATCCAGATTGTACACCAAGCAGACTGTTACCTCGGGAGAGGGAGGGAGATGTTAGAGCTGAGAGGGGTTTGGGGCCTGCCTTACCCATGGATAGAGGCAAGTGTCCCCGCTGCTGTGGTCTTCCCACGATTATCTATCTCCTTGTTCTGCTAAGGCACTGGTGCACAGGGCGACAAAGTCAAAATAAAACGAGTCCTTGTTTGGGGGAGATGGAGAAAGCTAGCCTCCTCCCCCATGACTCACCCAGCTGGCGGTGAGGTTGAAGGAGTCTTTTTTAAGACTGGGAGGAGAGTGGAGGAGGCAAGAGGAAAGCTCTGGAAGGCTATGCAGAAACTGTATCTTCGAAATGGTGCCTAAGAAAGTACCTATGTGCATTAGATGAAGACTTGGTCTTAAGGAGAGCAGGAGTTTGCAGAGAAGTGATATTTGGAGAGATGAGTTCCTAAAATAGATTGTAGGTCACCTATAAGGGTTGGCTGACAAGATTTCCTGGGATACATCTGTGTTCATCATTTTCGAGCCTGGGAAAGTGTCTAGAACAGGAGCTGTACTTCAGAGGTGTTGTGGCAAAATATAGCAGTGAGCATCATCTTAAGAATCCAAAAGGCACATGCATCCCAAATGCCTCCTCCTAATTGTTTGGTTACAGAAAAGTCATTTAACCTTTCTGACCCCAATTTTATAATCCGGAAAATGAGGTTAATGCCTGCTTTATTTATCTATATACTATACAGAATTGAATGAAGGAAAGTAAGATGCTGAATGTAATGTGTTATTAAGATAAATGTACAAAAGCGGATGGCGATGATGATGATGATGATGATGATAATGATGATATTGCTGGCTAATTCTAAAATTTCATTTATCTGTCATAGAGCTAAGGAGATTTAACATATATTAATGATGTATTCGCAAAAAATAAATAAATAATCCCTACAAAATAAGTGTTTCACAGCTAAGGAGATTGAAGCTCAGAGATGCACTCAAGGCTGAGTTGGACCAGTAAGTAGCAGGGTTAGGTACTGAACTTGTCTGCTTTTTTCATTACACCATGCTGCCTCTCATTATTATTATTAGCTAATATTTATTGAGCCTTTACTAGAAGCCAGGCACTACTCAGTGAGCTTTGTATGTTTAATGAGCTCTTTGTTTAATCCTCATAACACTACCCTGAATGAGAAATTAAATACTGTTATCATTTTTCAATTGAGGAAATCATATCATCACTATTGCTATTGCATTCATTGCACATGAGGCCAGTTCCAGCCCCTGGAAAGCTTTCTTCTAACTGGGTCACAGAAGCTTCCAGCTGCCCACCCACTGCCGGCCCCACAGGGATCCAGGAGATGCTATTTCTGTCTCCTGCCTGTCCCACAGAGCCTGGCACCCAGCTCCCTGGGGGAGGACTGCTCTTTGGAGTTCCTGGCACTGCCTCCACTGGCCTGCTCCTCTCTCCCAGGGATGCGTGCGTTCACTTGGTCTTCTCACTCAGGCACAAGCCAGCATGGCCCTAGGTTTAGGAGTCGCGGATTGAAATCTGGGCAATGCCTCTGGCATCTCATGCTTCAGAAAGGGGGCTGGAAGTGAACTGCCAGTAGCAGGATCCTCATCGGCAGCCAGCCCCCTGGGAAGGAAGGTCTGTTAGAAGGATTTCTTCACCACAAGTCAGGAGGATTTTCTGTGTAGCTGGGTTTGCTGTATGTCTCTGGGGCATCTCCTTCCCCTGTCTGCAGCCCCTCTGGGTTGGGGAGCTGGTAACCTAGGAAATGATGGGCTGTGGGGGAAGAAGGCTTTGGCTGTACCCAGTTGCCAGAGTGATTGTCAGCCTGGTGGGCCGACTCTGAGGTGGTAGGTGTGTGTGAGGCTTCTGTGAGTGCGCGCCGGTGCTTGGAGTGCTGGCACGGGGCGTGGGCGTGATTGCAGTGTGAGTGATGCACAGTGAGGGTAATTGTCAGGCAGCTCAGATTTTTTCCCTCTGCCTTTTTCCCCCCAATTTCTAGTAGGCAAAGAAATCCTCCTCTGCATCAGCAAGGTGATATTTTTGAAAAGTTTTCAAGGGGGAGAAGTATGTGCTGTCTCAATTCCTCCGTGTTACTGATTTGCCAAGGCTTTGTGACTAATATTTCTTAATGAGCGGTCCTGGGGTCACGGTGAAGCTGGGGAAGCCAGCCTTGCCTATTTCTCACTACAAAAGGCATGCAAGCCAGATGCGTCTTTGGGAAAGATCACCTGTAGAGTCAGCCTTAGTTTTTGCATCCGATGTCCACTCCCCACCCCAATCCTTTGATAGTACTAGATCCAACTTTGCTTTAGGGAAAACATCTTACTCTTCTTTTCAATATATGGGTTTGGGTGGGACTGATCCCATAACCATTTAGAGGTGGGCTTGTGAACCCACATATATATATCATGTAACAATTATAATGATTGGTTCAGGGATGAGTCTGAGACTCAGTTAAGACCACAGAGGGTGAGACTGTAAACTATTGAAGAACATAGAAGCATTTTTATTGCCCTTTCTTGTTCTGAATTCTCTTGTATTAATCTCTCTTGTAGGCAGGGCTTCTGTCTCTTCTCTGTACCTGCGACCTGCCACCTCTACTTTCAGTCTAAAAACATTTAGTACCAGTTGGTGTCATGCACATTTCATGCTTTTGGTGTTAGTGCCAGGTCGAAAGGAGGGCTCAGTGTATGTATGTGTGCATGTGTGCATGTGCGTGTGTGTGTGTGGTGTGGATTTAGCCTCCCATCATCTCAGTCAACCCTACCCCACATTTTTGATATAGGTGAAAGATGTTTTTTCAATTTTCTGCAAAATGCTACGTGTCATTATAGCTTCAAGCAACAGTGGCTCCACTCCTACCAGATTGTCTCCTCCGCATTTGTAGGCATTTCAGAGTTTGCCCTGCTTGGATTTCATTGCCAGTGACACTCAGTTACTTTTAAAGCATAGGGAGAGGAGCTGATGCCTGGGCTCCTGTGATGGGATGGACAGGGAGGAATGGTGGTGGTCTTATACTTTAACCTCTTGCTAATTCTATATAATGTCAAAACTGATCATCTCACCACCACAGTTGTTTTTCCTTATTACTCTGTTTTACAGATAAGGAAACCGAAGCAGAGAACACAGTTAAGTTACTTCTCAAAGTCGCACATCTAGTAAATGAGAAAGATTATATTCAAATCCAATTCAATCTGACACCAAGGACTGCTTTTAACCACTGTGAGCAACCACCTTCCATCCCATTATTGGGGGTGTTGGACTTTAGAATTGACCCCCATATTATTTAGCAAGCAGCTCAGTACTTCCTACTTGTAAAACTCATTGCAATAATTGAGAAAGAGATTGAGTGAACCCAAGTCAAAATCCTTAGGAATTAAACCTGCTTTCTGTGTAACTGATTTATTGAATGAGCTGGGCTTAGTAGGGTACAATCAGGAAGCAACTTCATTCTTTTTCACATCTGCCCCTTTATATCTATTCTGCGGATTTAATACTACTCTATATTATTTATCTTTTCTGTATAACAAACTACACAAAAACTTAGCAGCTTAAAATAACAAACCTTTATTATCTCACAAAATTTCTGAAAGGAATCTAAGAATGGCTTAGCCATTAGCCATGTGGTTCTGGCCCTAATGAGGCTGCACTCAAGATGTCAGTCAGGGCTTCAGTTATCTGAAGGCTCGACTGGGGTGGGACTCTCACTTCAAGATGAGTCACTAATATATCTCTTTATCCCGTGGACCCCATGGGGCTGTATGAGTGTCCTCATGGCATGACAACTGGCTTTCTCTAGAGCGACTGATCCAAGAGAGAAAGGAAGGAGGAAGCTGCACTACCTTTTATGACCTAGTCACACCTTGTGGCTTCTGCCATATTCTATTCCTTAGAAGAGAGTCACTAAGTGTAGCTCACATTCAAGAGGAAAGGAATTAGACTCTATTACTTGAAGGAGTATCAAAGGCTTTTCTGATACATTTTAAAACTTCAGGGCACTGATTCCCTGAATGCAGTCTCAGGCATAGCTCAGGACTCTTCTGGCCGTGCTCAGATAGTAAAGCTCCAACCCAGTCAACAAAACCTTTATTACTCAATTTCAAACTTCTCCTTCCCCCAGCTTGGGGGGAAAGGGTATTTGGTCAATTCTGCCTTCTTCCTTCTCAATCGTTTTTCCTGTTCATTTGCTACTGTTGAGGGACTCCTCTAGAGTCAAGAATTGATGGGTTTGGGGGCAAGGAGTTTTAGAAGACAGAGTCTGGTTTTGTTGATGTCTGTGTTTAGTAGTTTCAAAGCTGGGAATGTTTCTTATTGGGCCTTTTTTGGGGTCTTCAAGGTTTTCCCTCTTATGGGAGTCTCTCCAATGGCAGATATAGCTATGAAGGTGGGATCTCTTCTGTATGGTCACTGATAACTCTCTCCTTAGCTTCTATCTTCCTCTTTTTCTGCTACTACAGGCCACTTAAACCACAGCAACTTAAATGGTTTTCTTAAAACTTCTCACTTAGCTTTATATGAGAGAGAAATACTCCTGTCCTTTCCACATTTGGAGTGAAAGTTTATAACATTTACACTCAGCAGAGTAGAAAAAGTGCTCCACCTTCTCCATCCACACCTTCAACCTTCAACCTCAAGGTGCTTGATGAATCAAGGATTAAATATTCAATATCATCATCTTTTAACATAAACTGATTATGTGGCCTGCTGCCTATTGTATTGTCTTCAACTGTTGAGGCTTCTGTAGAACTTTAAAAGAACATTAAAAAATTGCATTTCACATCTTATTACATTTATATAGAGTGAACAGCAAGTCTTCCTATCTTAGGCTACTAAGCATCAACTCAGATAGTTTTCACCTAGAAATGAGGCCAAAAAACTTTATCTCCATGATCAAGAGCAACAAAGCTTTGATTCCCAAACTCCTAATACAATTGCTAAATTTTAAACCCAGATTTGATCATGGTTGGGAATGTGGCTGGGAAAATATAAAGTGCTGTACCAGTATAATCCATTAAAAAATCTTGACTCCATTCTTATCAGCACAGCAGTGACCTTGCAAAGATAACTGGCTTTCTGAAGAGCCTGCCTGACTGACTCTTAGAAATGCCTAGTTTAATAGAAGCCATAGAGTATTCACACATTTATTATTGATACAGCACTTAGCCTTCTGGCCTCCTAACACTTTCCCTGACAGAGCCCTTTATCTCACCTGCTATGCTTACTTTTCTGATGGAAATAACTTTTCAGGATGTCATGGGAAGGCAGTGGTAGATTCAACATCCTGCCCATGGCTTGGGAGTTTAATTCCACCATCCCTCTCAGAAATGGGACAAAATATGTAGTTTATGGACAAAGGTATCTGTCTTTCTGTCTGTGCCAAAATACCTTAGTGCTCTATTATGTGCCTATTTTGGCACTTTTATCTGTATATTGCTGGTATCCCTGTATATGACTTAGCTCTCCTAATAGGCCCTATGCTTCTGTTTGTATCCCAGTTCTGTACTACTCCTGTCCCCTCCCCATTCCCTGCACCCAGGTACAGAGTAACAGGTTTTAGTCAGCTCTGTAACCATATATTAATTTGGATAAATGAGTGAGTGAACAATTAAATGAACCATTGGCTATTTAGAGAATAGAATGTTCTCAGCCAATCCACTTCATAAACTTGATACCCTCTTAGTGAAGCAACTTTAATCCTCTTCTCACCCTGCCTCATGAACAGCCGAGGCTGGGAATCTGCCCAACTGATTCAAGGGCAATCAGCTGGCCCGAGCTGAACCAAACGGATTTTTCTAGAAACTTGGCTTTGTGAAATAGTGACTCACTCAGATCAATGATCTGGATGAACCTTTGCCAAGCAGTGCTGAGGTACCTGGGTTGCAGAGAAAAGTATTAAGGATGATCGCAGAGGTGGTCTGGCCCTTAAGAGAATGATTATTTTGGTTCCCAGTAGCTTTGCAGTCCCTGATAACTTTTCAGTTCCTGGTTCATGCAGCAGAATTCTTCCCTGAAGACTTCCTGCTATCATGCCCTTTATCTCTCATCACTCTGTTGTATTTTCCTCATAGCACTTAGCACCATAAATGGGTGCTAATGAGATTCACATGTTTGACTTTTATTTTATTTGTTTGTTATCAAACTCCCCTAGAACATGCCACATGACAACAGATACCTTGTCTATTTGCTTCACCACCCTTTTCCCAACACTGTAAAATAGGGTTTCTACGTTGGAGGTCGGAATAAGTAGTTTTGGGGGAAATAATAGATATAATAAATCCTCTGTTACTTCAGCTATTTTGAGGAGCTTCTGTTATTTCAAACATAAGAGTATCAACACCTAGAGCAAGAAGCTATAGGAGTTATTGTGCCCACATTAGTGAAAGCTCTCCTAAGATAACCATCCACTTCAGTTTTTCTACCAGTTCCAAAGAGCCCTATAAAAGATCTTCCGCACATCTGACCTGTATTCTGGTTTCTTCGTTCAATGCTTTTATCTCCAATCTATTCAAACCATTGAACTTTTATATTTATCCACATCTGTAGACTACTGGGGAATACTCTCACACTTCTCCATATTATTAAGCCCTTCAAATCATGTGTCAGCCTTCATATTCAACTACTTTGCAAACAGTGGTGGTGGGATACTGGTTTAACTTGGCCTAAAACACTTCTTTTATGTAATAGTCAGGAATAAATTACCATAGAGTGTTAGAACACAGTTCCCACCTGTTTAATGTTGCAGACCTTCTGAGGGAGTCTCAGGGAGATTAAAGATGTACAGCCAAATACTCATCCCGTCTGGGAAGGAAGTGAGAAATCCTACCTTGTAAAGGTCGTCCAGAAACTCAGAAGCACGCAGAGTTCTGTGATATAGATGTAGCAACAAGACCGTTCTGTGATTCATTGGTGCAGTGTATCTGGTTCTATTGATCTCCTATTGGCAGTAAGAGCCCCGAACATCCTCTCAGGAATGAGGCGTAGGAGTGCATTGTTC